>NC_137974.1:29784876-30196843 GCF_963924665.1 Micromys minutus
GTCCCTTCCACCCCCACCTCCACCCCACCCACCCCACCTCCCAGGTCACCTTTACTCTTACTTTTCTGTGTTTCTTTTGTTTTAAGACACCCAGGTGCTGAGGATATCACTTTGTCTTCTGCTTTCTAAGATCTCAGCTCACTGCAGATCAGTCATCTGTGATTATATATCATCACCTCATTCAGAACCCTTGGCTGCTTTTCTCTTGAAAGACTCATGGGCAGAGGGAAAAATCCTTCAACTTTTGAAAGCTAAGCAGTGGCCACCAGGAACAGCAGAGAACTAGGGACGCAGGCCTGGTGAGACTGCACTACAAGTAGCCAGGGCACAGAGAGGGCTGGGCAGAGAACACGGAAAGCCCTCCTCTCCCATTGGTTCAGGGGAGCAGGAACTCTGCCTTAGGGACTCGGGTTCCATCCAGAAGACCCTTGTGTGCTCAACAAACGCTCAGGCCATTTGCCATCTAAAACAGCGGAGATCCAGGGACACAGGACAGGTGCACGGGAGAGACAGGAACCAACACTGACAAGACCACTTATAATCACAGACAACAAAAGGGCAAGAGAAAAGCCAAAGAACTTACCAAATGGAAACCAAGACAACCTGGCAACACCAGAACCCAGCTCTCCCATCACAGCAAAGAGCAGAATGCCAAACACTCTAGAAAAAGAAGATTCAGACCCAAAATCACACCTCAAGATGATGATAGAGATCCTTAAACAAGAATGGGAGGAAAACATAAAGAATTAGAAGCTTTTAAAGAGGAAACAAGAAAAACACACAAAGAACTCAAAGAACTAGAGGAAAACAGAAACAAAGAGATGAAGGAATTGAAGAAGGAATTTAAAATGGAAATTGAAACAATAAAGAAAACACTAAAAGAGACAAATCTGGAGGTAGAAAACCTAAAAAAGAAATCAGGAGTCACAGATGCAAACATCTCCAACAGACTACAAGAGATGGAAGAGAGAATCTCAGGGGTGAAGACAACATGGAAAACTTAGACAAAACAGTCAGAGAAGATGCAAAAACCAAAAAGCTCCTAGCCCAAAATATCCAGGAGATCCAAGACACAATGAGAAGACCAAACCACAAATGATAATAGGAATAGAAGAGGGTGAAGAATATCAACTAAAGGCCACAGTAAATATCTTCAACAAAATCATAGAAGAAAACTTTCCTATTAAGAAAGAGATGACCATGAGCATAAAAGAAGCCTACAAAACTTAAAATAGAGTGGACCAGAAAAAAATTTCTCCCAACATATAATAGTCAAAACACCAAGTGCCCAAAGCAAAGAAAGAATACTAAAAGCAGTAAAGGGAAAAAGGTCATGTAACATATAAAGGCAGACCAATCAGAATCACACCCAACTTCTTAACAGAAACTATGGAAGCTAGAAGAGCCTGGACAGACATCATGCAGACCCTAGGAGAACACAAGTGTCAGCCTAAGCTGCTATACCCATCAAAACTCTCAATCACCATAGATGGAGAGACCAAGATAACCCAGGACAGATCTAAATTTACACAATATCTGACTACAAACCCAGCGCTACAATGAATTATAGATGGAAAATCCAATTCAAGGAGGCAAACTACATCCTAGTAAAAACAAGAAAATACCTAAGCAAGAAAACCAAAAGAAGAAAGACATACAGGCACAATTCTACCTCTAAAAGCAAAAATAGCAGGAAACAGCAACCAGTATTCCTTAATATCTGTTAACATAAATGGACTCAATTCCCCAATAAAAAGACATAGGCTATCAGACTGGATACATAAACAGAATCTAGCATTTTGCTGCATACAGGAGACTCATCTCAGAGACAAAGACATACACTATTTCAGAGTAAACAGGTTGGAAAAAAACCTTCCAAGAAAACGGCCCCAAGAAGCAAGATGGAGTGGCCATTCTAATATTGAATAAGGTAGATTTTCAACCAAAAGTTATCAAAAAAGATAAGGAAGGACACTTTTTACTCATTACAAGGATAATTTGTCAAGAGGAACTCTCAATATTTAACATATAGGCTCCAAACACAAGAGCATCCATATTCATAAAAGAAACCCTACTAAAGCTCAAAACTTACATTGCACCCTACACAATAATAATGGGAGAACTCAACACCCCTCTCTCATCAATGGACAGAACAAGGAAACAGAAACTGAAAAGGGACGCAATGAAACTAGCAGAGGTTATGAAACAATTGGAATGAATAGATATTTACAGAACATTTCATTCTAAAACGAAAGAATACACCTTCTTCTCAGCACCTCATGGCACCTTCTCAAAAACTGACAATATAATCAGTCACAGAACAAGCCTCAATAGATATAAGAAGATTGAAATACTCCCATAAATCCTATCAGATCACCATGGTCTAAGGATGGTTGTTAATAACAACAAAAATCCCACGAACACACGGAAACTAAACAATCCTCTATTAAACGATAGCATGGTCAAAGAAGAAATTAAGGATTTTCTAGAACTTAATGAAAATGAAAACACAACATATCCAAACCTATAGGATGCAGTGAAAGCAGCACTGAGAGGAAAACTCATAGCTCTGAGTGCTTCCAAAAAGAAAGTGGAGAGAGCATATACTAGGAACTGGACAGTACAGTTGAAAGCTCTAGAACAGAAGGAAGCAGATACACCAAAGGGGAGTAGACAGCAAGAAATAATCAAACTTGGGGCAGAAATTGACCAAATAGAAACAAAAAGAACCATTTAAAGAATCAAGAAAACCAAGAGCTGTTTTTTTGAGAAAAGTAAAAAGATTGATAAGCCCTAAACCAGACTAACTAGAGGGCAAAAAGAGAGTATCCAAATTAACAAAATCATAAAGGAAAGTGGAGAAATTACATCTGAAACTGAGTAAATTCAAGAACTCATCAGATCCTACTACAAAAGCCTATACTCAACAAATCTGGAAAATCTGGAGGAAATGGATGAATTCCTAGACAGATAGAAGATAATAAAGTTAAACCAGGACCAGGTAAACCATCTTAATAAACCCATAACACCTGAAGAAATAGGAGCAGTCATAAAAAGCCTCCCAACCAAAAAAAAAAAAAAAAAAAAAAAAAAAAAAAAAAAAAAAGCCCAGGTCAAGATGGGTTCATTGCAGAATTTTATCAGACATTTATTGACGACATAACACGAATACTCTTCAACCTATTCCACAAAATAGACTCAGATGGGACCCAACCTAGCTCATTTTTCAAGGCCACAATAACCCTCGTTCCTAAACCACACAAAGACTCTACAAGGAAAGAGAACTTTAGACCAATCTCACTTATGAACATTGATGCAAAAACTGAATCCAAGAACACATCAAAATGATCATTCACCATGATAAAGTTTGCTTCATCCTTGGGATGCAGGGATGGTTTAATATACTGAAATCCATCAATGTAATCTACCATATGAACAAACTCAAAGATCAGAACCACATGGTCGTCTCACTTGATGCTGAGAATGCATTTGAGAAAATTTAACTCCCCTTCATGGTACAAGTCTTGGAAAGAACAGGAATCCAAGGCCCATACCTAAACACAATAAAAGCAATATACAGCAAACCAATAGCCAACATCAAACTTAACAGTAGGAACCTTGAAGCAATCCCACTAAAATCAGGGACTCAACAAGGCTGCCCACTCTCCCCCTACCTATTCAATATAATACTGGAAATCCTGACCACAGCAATTAGACAGCAAAAGGAAATGAAATGCATACAAATTGGAAAGGAAAAAGCAAAAACATCACTGTTTGCAGATGACATGATAGTGTATGTAAGTGATTATATTCCACCACAGAACTTCTATAGCTGATAAACAAGTTCATCAAAGTGTCTGGATATAAAACCAACTCAAACAAATCAGTACCCTTCCTCTACTCAAAGGACAAATATTGGGAAAAAGAAATTATGGAAAAGACACCCTTCACAATAGTCACAAACAATATGAAATACCTTGGTGTGACTCTAACTCACTTTAAAGTGAAGGAACTTTATGACAAGAACTTCAAATTTCTGAAGAAGGAAATTGAAGATCTCAGAAGACGGAAAGATCTCCCATGCTCATGGATTGGAAAGATCAACATTTTTAAAAAGGCCATCTTACCAAAAGCAATCTACAGATTCAATGCAATTCCAATCAAAATTCCAACTCAATTTTTCACAGAGCTGTACAGAGCCATTTGCAAATTCATCTGGAAAAACAGAAAAGCTAGAATAGCAAAATCTATTCTCAATAAGAAAACATCTGTGGGTAACACCATCCCTAACCTCAAGCTGTATTACAAGGCAATTTTGTTACAAACTGCATGTTACTGGTACAGAGATAGGCACATGAATCAATGGAATATAATAGAAGATCCAGAAATGAGCCTTCACATATGGCCACTGATTTTTGACAAAGGAGCTGAAAACATTCAGTTGAAAATGGACAGCCTCTTCAACAAATGGTGTTGGCTCAACTGGCACTCAGCATGCAGAAGAATGAAAATAGACCCTTTCTCATCTCCTTGTATAAAGCTCAAGTGCAAGTGGATCAAAGATTTTCATATTACACCAGGTACACTGAAACTATTAGAAGAGAAGATAGGGAAAACCTTAGAAAACATAGGCACAGGAGAAAATTTCCTGAAAAGAATACCAGTGGCTCAAGCTTTAATGTCATAAATTGAGAAATGGGACTTTATGAGGTTGCAGTGTTTCTGTAAGGCTAAGGACACTGTCAAGAAAACAAAATGGCAGCCAATAGCTTGGGAAAATATCTTTACCAACCCCACATCAGATAGAGGCCTAATATCCAAGGTATACAAGGAACTCATGAAGTTAGACACCAGAGAATCAAATAACCCTATAAAAAATGGGGTACAGAACTAAACAAACTTTTCACTTGAGGAATATCTAATGGTGGAGAAGCATCTAAGTAAGTGCTCGACATCCTTTGCCATCAGAGAAAAGCAAATCAAAACAACCCTTAGATTCTGCCTCACAGGGGTTTGAATTGCTAAGATCAAAAATTCAGATGACAGAAGATGCTGGCAAGGATGTGGAGAAAAAGGAACACTTCTCCACTTTTGGTAGGTTTGTAAACTGGTACAACCACTCTGGAAATCAGTCTGGCGATTCCTCAGAAAATTGGACCCAGTTATTCCACTTCTGGGCATATATCCCAGAGACGCTTCAACATACAACAAAGACACATGCACCACAATGTTCATAGCAGCTCTATTTATAATAGCCAGAAGCTAGAAAGAACCAAGATATCCTTCAGTAGATGATTGGATACAAAAATTGTGGTACATTTACACAATGGAGTACTACTCAGCTATCAGGAACAATGACTTTATGAAATTCTTAAGAAAATGGATGCATCTAGAGAATATCATTCTGAGAGAACCCAGTCACAAAAGAACAGACATATTATGCAGTTATTGATAATTGTATACTAAGCCCAGAATGCTCTGAACACCCCAGAAACAACTTACAGACTATTTGAAGTTTCTTGAACCAAAAAAAAAAAAAAATAATAATTATGCTTAATCTTTACATATCAATAAATTTTGACTATTTCCATGTTACATCTTGTTTTACAGGTACTTTATGCTCATTGTAACCAGTAAGATTTTAAGGCATACTATCAAAGCTTTAAAAAAAATCAAGTACTGACAAAAATGCATTCATATACTATTATGTAAAACTGCTTTTAATATCTCTACATTCATCTTTGTTTTTAAAATAAAGCTGTTTAATTAAAAACCAAAGAAGCTAAGCAGTAAATAAAGTATTTGTCCTAAAGTAGCAAAGTGGGCAGTGACTGGAGACCATGGAGTGAATATAAATTACCGATTTTCCTTCCTCCTTCGAACTACAAACTTGAGAATGGGTTGATGCCGGGTCCCATAGTAGAACCCACACATAGAGCCTTTCAAACCTCGTACCATGGGCCACTGGGAAAGCAATGCTAGGGATCGGTACACAGAAGTGTGATACATCTGCTAATTATAAACATTTTCCCATTTTCATGAGTTCTAGAAAAAGGGCGACAGGCTGATAGTTTTTAAAAGTTATTTGAACATATTAATGATATGCTGTCAGGTTTTGCTTATGTCAGAGACTATTTTTCAAAAAAAATGATAGTAAACTAACTTATAATTTGTAATTATACCTTAAAAATTGGTAGCGAGTACATAGATTTTCCTCCAGTAGGAAAAAAACTGCACTTTGTTCTCTCTCGTTCTTGAACGTTTGTGAAGAGAGAGTCAGCATGGGCTTAAATAAAAGAACCTCTCTAACAGCTCCTGGATTCTTGTCATATGTGCTTTATGAAAAGGCTTCTTGAGGGACTTTTGCTTGCCCTGTTCTTTGTCAATTTGATTTCTCTCCACGTAATGTGGTGGTGCGCTCTTCCTGTTATTGTTGTTTATCTCCACTTCACGATTCAAGGTAACATTGTCTTTTTCCTTTGCTAGGTTTTCTTGTCCCTCTTTTATCCAAGATGCCAAGCATCCACATTTAAATCTAGGTGATGGGGATCATTTTTCAGAGGTGGTTCCTGCTCTTTCCAAGCCCTTCTGGTGGGAAGTGTTAGCGCCTAACAGTGTGAGGAAGTTCGGAGAGGATTTGTCTTCTCTGGTGTTTTCATGCAGCTTTTCTAGTTGATTTATCTCATTATTTAATGCCAACATGTGAGTCCTGCTAAAATAATAATGCAAAATGCTGTACGCGTGCTTGGTTTTTATTGTATCAATTTGTATTGAAAAAACATAAATTATTTAAAAAATAATAATGCAAAAATTAATTAGGTCCGACGAACACTAGGGTGTTTGTCTTGACAGGCCTTGAATAAGTGTGTTTTTGTTCTCTGGAGTGCATAGCATTGATTTAGAAGACAGGAAGACGTGGTTGGAGAAGGACTAAAATATCATCTGTTGCCACTGGCCCCCAAGTGCTTTAATTTTCTCCAAGAGCCCCACAGAGGCTTTATGAATTGTCAAAAGGCACAGATTAATCAACTCACATTCATTGCAGGAGCTTCGCTAAGTGCTCTTTTACCTGTGTCTGCCTAATTCTGAAGTTGGAATTTAATTCCACTTTGAAATGATTAGTGATTGACTCCCTTCATTTAGGAATGGATTCTAACCAGTCCAAATTCTGACTTGCGTCATCCTACTGGGCAGCTGGACCTATGCTAAGTGTTTCAGGAATGTCACCTATGAGTTCCACTCTAATTCTTTGAAATGGTATTGCTCATTTAGAGATGATCAATCAAAGTGTATGGAGTTCCACACCTTGTCAAGGCCCGAGTGGGTCAAGTTGCTCACTACGAAGCCCAGTGACTTAAGTTCAATCTCTGAGACACGACTCCTTCAAATTGTCCTCTGACCTCCACATGCTGTACATGTTGTGCCTTTGGTACTGGAGTTGAGGAACTTTGATTCCAAGGTCTGCTTTAATACTCCATGCAGCGTTAGTGTCCTTGGCACTGGCTGCTCAAAATACTTCAACAAGTAGATGAATAATACTTCTACCCTACTGTTAGATACTAAGATTTCTCAGTATGGAATCAAGAGTTATTAAAGGTATATAAGTTATCACGCATAATTTTATATGCTCCAAAAAGAAACCAGAGAGGACCATTATGTTGCTCCTTAAAAGTGAAAAACAAATAATTCAAATCTACAAAACAGCTAGGCCATGTGGCTCAGCCTACATTTCTATCTGCTCAAAAGGCTGAGGCAGAAGCATCATGAATTCAAAGCCAGCCTTGTCAGTTTAGTAAGAACTTGTCTCAAAATAAAAGTAAAATCGAGTGAGCAGGGTATATGTTAGTAGTAGAGTACTTGCCTGCATGTATGTATAAGACTGTCAATTTAATTCCCAGGGCTATAAGAAGAAAGAAAAATGTTGTAACCAGGAAAGTATGGTAGTAGGTACATGATTTCAAATAAAACAAAAGAAAGTCTTAGACTGTGAAAAAACAGTGCAAGTTAGTAATCACCACTATTTATCTTGCTTCTGAAGGATACAGCAAGGGACGATGAAATTGTGAGTGAAGAATGTTAGACATATTTCTTGTCGATGTTGTAGTGAGGATCCAGCTGAACAGGCCAAATATAAGGAAAAGTCTTTTTCTGATGTGGCCATTGTGTATTTGCATCTCTGTGTCACAGTCTAAATACATGATTATCCAGAATTAGGAGATTATATATATATATATATATATATATGAAAACATAAAGGAGAATGTATTTCTCCTTTAGTGGGTGTATTTACAACAGGGGTCAATTTACTTTCATGTATGAAGACACATCATCCAGATAGAATGCTTGAAACAAATGATAAGCAACGAATGCTGTAAATACCATGATTATTTCTACTAATGCCTAGAGTCAAATTTAGGCCATGATCTTGACAAAAAAATCTCTAATTGAAGCCACAAAGCTATAAATCTAGAGATACAAAGATGGCAGAAATTCACAGAACAGAGGATCTGAGTTATATTAGTGGAAGATTAGGAATTAGCAAAATAAAAGACTGGTAAGCCCACAGGAAATGTAATTTATTCTCCTGTAGTAATTGTTTCCAAGGCTTACCCAGGCTTGTCTTTTAACCCAGGCCTTGTCCTGGAAGCCTTCAGCCTCCATACAATCTAATCTAAATCTAGAATATTTCCAGCCTCTGAGGCTTACTGCTGAATATGCTTACCCTTTCTAGTTCTTTCTGAACTGTGCTGGCTGGTTTAACTCAGCTGTTCTGGCTCAAACTTCTCTCCAAGATGATTGATTCAAACTGGCTCTTCTCGGCTTCTGACTGGATTGCTCTGATTGGCTTCATACTAACTTTGGCAATCAGTTCTAATTTTCTGGCTCCTTCTCATTCCCAAACTTGTTCTCTCTCTCCCGACCCTGCACAACTGTCCCAGAAAAACTGCTACTTTCATCTCTCCCTTTGTGCTGCTCTCTCTTATGTAGCCTCCCTTTCCTCTTTGTTCTCATGAGAATTGGGCATTTTCTGTCAAGTCTTTCTCTGATTCATCACTTTGTGTGGCTCTCAATGAGACACCAGTTTTAAACACGGGTGCTTCCTTCTACAAATTAACTTTACCTTCATTGTTTGGGATTAAAAGTGTGTACTAAGGGCATGTTTGCATTCAAGACATTATATAGACCTAGAAGGATCTGAGCAGCCATGGTGCTGAATTAGAATACCTCTACAGCCCATAATGTGGAAGGTATAGAAAGAGAAACATAAAGCAAAAAATTAATATAAAATGGAAATAATTAACAATTATCAGAAATCAGAAGACAATTTTGGTGGCCGAATATATACCTACAATGTTCCAAAATAAAAATGGAGTGGGCTAGAAGAAGCTAAAGCTAATTTTCTTTTCTAAATGTGACATAAACTATAAACCCACAAATTCAATAAATACCAAGCATAAGAAACAGGAAAAGAACTACACCAAGATACATCATAATAGAGTTGCTCAAAACAAGCTAAGATTTTATTTTTTAATCTCTTAAAACCACCTGTCCTGGGGGGAGAGATAGGGGTTCTTTCCACATGGCTTATAGGGACAACGGACAAGAATAACAGCCATGTTTATTTGCAAAAGAATGCAAACAGGAAGGCTGTGGAAGCATATTTAACACTGGGGAAAGAAAGTAATGTGAAAATAACTCTTAGGAAAGAAAGGAAAATGAAGCCCTTCTCACACAAACAAAATTGACAAGAAACAATCAGAGAGACATCCATCTACTGCCAAAAACTTCACAGGAAGTCCTTGTGTTGAAGAAAAATGACATCAAATACATCAACAACAATAGAAACAAGAACAGTGAAAATACTTCTGTGGAAGAGCATTTCACCTACATTATCCAACATAGTTCTCGAATCACTTCTGTGCCTTGATAGCTGAAAAGTGAATTAAAATGAATGGACCATATGACAGTCACATAGCTCACTAAAGAGTCATTACTATGTGATTGAAGAACAGAAAAAATAAAACAATAGACAAAGATCAAGACAAATACAGAAAATGATTTAAACTTTAGGGAGACTAAAATTTACCTTCAAAAGACTGGTTAAAAATTTTAAGTATTTGTCTGTAGCAGCCAGGTGACTCATTTCTTCTACAGTTACTTCCCTGCCATGGTGGATGGTCACTTCAAACCGTGAAGCAAAGTAAGTCCTTTTTTCCTTACACTGCTTTTGCTAGGTGGAGCTGTTCCTGGGATAAACCTGGTTTTGTGGTTCTTGTGCCTGTGGAGCTGGCTTGTAGAAGGAATGTGGGCTGGCGTGTAGGAGGAATGCGGTAGCGTTTGGAATTTGGTCTGAAACTGTCTTTTGAATGTTGAAAGCTGGGCTTTTAATGAGCCATTCTAGTGGCAGCTTGGAAAATAATGGTGAGGTAAATCAAGACTTGTGTCCTGAGTTCTCAGAGGGAATCAACAATTAACTTATCAATGTTGGTGTTCTGAGCTTTTTTTTTTTTAATATTTATTTATTTTATGTATATGAGTATACTGTAGCTTCCTTTAAACACACTAGAAATGGACATTGGATCCCATTACAGATGGTTGTGAGCCACCAATGCTGCTGAGAATTCCCATGTTGCTGGGAATTGGACTCAGGACCTCTGTAAGAGCAGTCAGTGCTCTTAACCCTGAGCCATTTTTAAATAATATTTTTGATCTTCAGTTGATTGACTCTGATGCGGTACAAGTGTGTAGAAAGAGCCAACAGAAGATGTATTTAGTAGGGTTGTATTCAACAATATAGAAACAAACTCTTCAAACATATCAAATGTTTGACCTTTTCCCAGTGGGTGAAAGAAACCATCCAGGTGTTATTAACTCATGTACTAAACATATGCAATTAGATTCCACTTTTATTAAACTTTTGAGAATCCCAACTCTGCTCATTTCAGCAGCACATACACTAAACTGTAACAATGCAGCGAAGATTAATATGCCCCATGCATGAGGATGGCATGCAGATTAATGAATTGTTTTATAGATTGGTATGCATTGTGAAGAAATAAATTAATAAAAAAAGAGAGAAAAGTCTTTAAGAAAGAAATAGAATGCTGATTAACTGTATTATGAAGGGTGTCTTCAATAGGAGTATTCATTGTCTAAACGTTGACACTGTTATATAGTAGATGACATTAAGAACTCTACATGTGTGCCTTAGGGGAATGAAAGACCAATAGAAAGCAAATAGAAATAAAGATTGGTTTAACTGTCTTACATATATGCATGCAAACAAATATAACTTTAAAAATGAAAATGACAGCATTAAGCAATGATTATCAAATCCGGCTGTTTAAGAGTTATTAGGAAGATCTTTAAAATTAGCTACAAGTATCTGAGCCCCAAAGTCTACTAAAAGATCCCAAATCTTTGAAGTTGGGGGGTGTCTTTGATTATACTTAAAATAATTTCCCCATATGATTTGAATTGCTGGATGCAAGGCCATGAGTATTAGAACAGAAACAAATTTCCTTGTCATTTTCAGGTTGAGTGGCACTGGGTAAGATAAGAAAAAGCAGTACTCAACTGTATTGACTGAGCGATGACATCATCTGGTGCTTGTGCCTGGGTCCTACCTGCTTTAACTCATAGTAGTGGTCCCAGAGTGGCTGGGGTGCAGAGCTACATTTAAACATTGCATCAAGGATTCTAATGTGCAGCCAAAATTCTGAACTCATGTTCTAACATGAACTGTCTCTGTTAGAACACAGCTGCAGTATTTCACAGGACTTTAGTGTGTTTTGATTTTGTTAATGCTTTAATGATGTGTGTGTGTGTGTGTGTGTGTGTGTGTGTGTCCATGTGTATGTGTGTAATCATCGTTTTTATGTTTTTTGAAACTCCTCAACTCCGAAAAAAATAAATCTATAGAAGAGAACTTTAAAAAAAAAATCAAGGTTTTTGTCAAGCTGATAAAAGATCAGATTCCGTCTATATTTTAAGAAGCCCAGGCTCACAAAGGACTTTCTGATGAAATATCATCTTAAATTGAATAAACCTAAGGAGAAGGGGGCAGTCAGCGCCTCAGAATTAATTTTACTTCTTCTGAAGAACTTTCGGGAGCATTGGCTTGAGATGCTACAGACAAGCAGGCTGAGGGTTTCAAATGGCTTGGTGGTGTCTCACTTTTGTTCAGGAGCTTATTGAAATGGGCTACTTGGTATGGAGGGTAAAAGTTGTTGATTTAAAAGAAAAATCCAGCAATCCTTCCTGCTGATAAACTATTTTAGTTAAATGTGAGCTTTTTTATGGTAAAGTAAGAATCATTAAAAGCAAAGATGACAATCACTGTTCATTAGTCCCCAATTTGAATATTTAAATAAAAGCCCTTGTCAATTCCCCTGGACCTGACTTGGGCGCTATGATGAAACACAACTGATGTGAACAGGTATGCTCTTAGTTACGGGCTGTCATCGGTTATGAGCCAGACTTTCACTACATATAATAAATAAGTTTCTGTGCATTGGGTCCCGTCACCTATCTGGGCAAGACAGCAGTGTCAGTCCTGAGAGCCCACTTACAATTTTAATCTGATCAAGTTTACTTTTGACTTGGAAGTGCAAGCCCAGGCAGCCTCCAAGTCTTTCATCAAACCGCGCTGCAGCTGCATCCTAGGATGCTCTTCTCCAGCTTCATGCTCCCATACCTTGATGAACATCTTCCTTTCATACCTAGGAAAGCCCTTACTCTATTCTGCCAACATGTCCCATGTGTGTTGCTTGTGACAGACACCGTGACAAAAGCAGCGCAGTAGTAGATTATCACGATGGCATTCATAGTTCAGCATAGGAATTTTGTGGGGCTCAAGCAGTTAGTCCACGGCAGGCATTTTCACAGGTGAGTGAGTAATGTGAAGATTAAGGCCAGAGATACAGTGAAGAATTTGGAGCACAGTCCATAGCTCCTAAGTGATAGAGCTGCGTTCATAAATCTGGATTTGATGACGAAGTTCCGGCTTTTCCCAGAGCATGTCATAGGCTGACAATGTTCCCTTTTCCGTGTCATTTGTATTAGACCGCTCTGACTAAGTCTCTCCAATCGTGGTCTTTTATTTTACTCTTTTATTTCAGCTCTCTAGTCTTCTAAACACATTAAATAGAATTCCCAAAATAGTTTCAGGGATCAAGGATGATTTTTCTGTTGCCATAATTTTTTGAAAAGATCTATTTTTTTTTAATGTGTATGAGTGTTTCCCCTGCATGCTTGTGTGTGCACCACAAAGGTGCCCAGTGCCTGTGGTGGACAGAAGTGGGGAGTTGGAGTCCCTGGAACTGGACTTATAGAAGTCTGTAAACTGCCATAGCCATGGTGGGAACTTAGCCTGGGTCCTTTACAAGAGAAGCAAGCGTTCTTACCCACTGACCCCCCCCCCCAGTCCACTTCTCTATCATGCATATTTAAGTCTTATATACTGCACCTGTATCAAGGAGAGGTACTTCTCCACTTCCCTCCACTGAGCTTGGTAAAGGTTTGCAGCAGATACACGGCCATTATCTTAAAAGCAATGTGCTGTCAGTGCAGTAAATAGAAGGCTGCCTCTCAACTCCAATACCATATAATTGGAAATGCCACTAATGTTCTATGAGCATATAGTATCGAAATGATGGGGGGAGTCACCCCTTCAAAGATTTCATCGCTTACTGTTCCTGAGAACGTACTACTGTCAGTCGAAGTGGTGGCCACCTGTGACCCCAGCACTCAGGAGGCTGAAGCAGAACTGGGAATCCGGACACCATGGTGAATTTCAGGCCAATCTGGACTTCGCGTCAAGATTTTTAACACCACAAAACAAAGAAAAAGAACATGCTAAAAATTACAATAACAATTTTCTTTAAATCAATTGAGTTATCACACTTAGGTAGACCATAGAGAAAGGTTCTTTCATCTTAATTTCTCCAGTGGGAAACACAAGCCAGGAAGAGAAGAAATGGCTGCTTCAGTTTTCTGGTGGGTCAGCCACAGAATCTCTGCTGCAGAGACTTACTACTCCTGGCAAAGCTACACAGCTGGCTTCCCTTGTGTGCCTAGCAACATCTCCATCACCCACCATGAGTGAGACCTGGGTAAGAATTGTGAAATCTTAATTTCCATGCGTGTCTATGGAAGACTGATGACTCTGAGAATTCTTGTGGGTTTGATACTTAGAAAACTGGAATACAGAAATTTCAGTAAATACTTAAATGTACTCTCAAATCCTACGCATCCAATTAGTTGTCCAGGCTTTCTTTTCTTTATTATGGTCCTCTAGAAGAAATATGCTCCGTGGCTCATGTTTTAGTGGGAACCAACAGGCACAGCAACAAGTGTTTAATAATATGATGAGAAACCCCTCAGCATGATCTCTTATCTCAAAGAACTTCTACTCAAGAGGAGGTCAGGAAGGGAAGATGAAAATCCTTAAGTAAGTCAGCCATGAAGTAAAGATGTGCTGTAAAGAAAAGAAAAAGGGCCAATGAGAAAAAGAATGAGTAGTGAAATACCAGACAGAAAGTTCCAGGAGATTCTCATTTAAAGATGCCTTGAGTCAGCTGAAGGGAGAAAGAGCCAGCCCTGTGATGGTCTTAGCAGCCTCTTTTAGGTCTTCAAGGTAGCAAGCGCAAACCCTCTTGTGAAAGAGCGAACTGGGTATAGAATGTTATATAACGTAACAGGCCACTCCGGCTGGGCCAGCTCAAGTGAGGGAGAGAAGCAGGGGAAAGGACAAAGGGTGCATGTGTGGAATATATTATGTATCGTGCAGGAGATGGCTGAGATGGTTCAGGAGGAAGGGACAAGTGGCTGAGTGTGACATGCACCCGTGCTGAGAGTCTGTTGGACTCTGGAGGCATTAGAATGACTTCCTGATGTAACAGAAGCAAGTGTGAAGGACACCAATGTTACTGGCATGAAGCATCGGCTTTATGTTCCCCTTGCTTCCCAGGCCTGGGGATGCTTTGAAGAGAGAACGTTGGAAGATCATGAGGAATAACTTTTGGTCTGTGACGGAAAGGTGTCCAGGTGGAGCTGTGGAATCGCTTAAAGTTGTGGAGAGATCTTTCCCAGTGATCTACATTCAGGCACAGAGGAAGGCGGTGATATTCAAATCCAGGAGACTCAACAAGCTCTTCAGGACATGCCAGGTCCTGGGAATGAAGGTGGGAGATGAGAGTCTTCCAGATCTCACTCTGTGGCATGTGTCCAGGATGGTGCTTGGACTCTTTGGCCTGTGAGCTCCTTCCTACTTTCCCACATGCTGGATTCATTTTGAATTCATCATTGTTTCTCTTAACCAGTCTTTGGCTTCACTGGTAGATGATAGAATCCAGTACTCCCGGAGACTCTCTGCATCACTAACACTGGGATAAAGAAATCATGTAAAGTCATTGTGAAACCCAGGTGGATTTTTTAGAATCCCCTTAACTGAACAGGAGAAACGCACCAGGTTCAGTGGAACAAGGGGCCACCTTCACTGTGCTGTGAGTGTCATGTTTTCAAGTTAGCAGAACCAAGGAGTGAAAGTAATTCTGCCACACCATGCTTCCTGTAGCTTTGAAGTTGGTTTCTATTCTCTTTCAGTGATGATTTCAAAGCATCTCCAGGCCAAAGAGTCAAGGGCCTTGTCAACTGATGCTTCAGGCAGGCAACCTTGGTGTCCTCCTCTACACTTACATCTGTTAAATCAAGAATCCCCAAGTTCAAGTTATTCTTAGGCTCAGGAAATGGTAGGTATACACAAATTAAAGATTTGTATTTGCTGGCCACTAACATTTGTTCCTTTGGTGACATGGAAAATGTGATTTTGTTTTTCCCATTTCACTCTTAAGTAATAGTGGAAGGACAGGTATGGAGTAAATTTGAGAGGTTCAAATTCCCATTTGGAAACCAGGAAGTGACTTCCTTTTGTTTCCCCCAAGCATTTGTTTTAGAAGATGCTTATTTTTTGCAATATTTCTCTTATATATATGTATATATATAATGTTTAAAGACTAGATTGGCACTTTGCTATTTTTATAACCCAGCAATGACTTTCCAGAGAAGCGGGACTCATGTGTTTGAAGTGTAAGCACCAAGGGGAAGATCTGCAGTTCCAGGCTGGAGGAGGGGACAGGAGAAGCTTTGTTTTGTTTTTGTTTTCCCTGAAGAGTATCAGCTAACGATTCAGTTACAGGAAAGAGTGGGAGTCCATCATTTCTTTGAAAACAGTTACATATTCCCTGTGATACTCACATAGTCCCCTTCCACCTTTGAGAATGGGTGTTTAGATGGGGAGATAATTTTTGTTTGTAATTAATGTTCACTGCAATTACTTTCAGTTAAAGCTGATTTGAAACTATTGACAGACTTTGGTCCTCTATAAGCCTCTATCAAACATTCAAGAGCATTTTTTGTTTGGACACAAAGCACCCGCTGCCACCTCCCAAAGGCTCACGTGTAAGAGACTTGTTTTCAGTGCAGTAATGTCCAGAGAGGGGGATTTGGAAGATGGTGAGGTTATGGGATCTCTGACCTTATTAATGAGCGATCTCCTTGATAAATTCTTTATATGATGGCGTTGAGAACTAGTGTAATGTTGGAGGTGGGTCCTGGTGCAGGGAACATGCTACTGAGAATGTGTCCAAGAAAGAGTTTGGCCCTGGGTTTGTCCTGTTACTTCTTTGAGCTCCCTGTCTGCCAAGAGGTGGGTAGTTTGTTGTAGCGCATGCTAACACAGTGATATTCTGCTTCCTTTGCAGTCCCAAGTAATGGATTTGCACTGAAATATATGAAATATTTCCTTTCTTAACTTGATTTCCCAAGTAGTTCTCACAGCAGTAAACAAAATGATGGCCGAGTCTCTCTCTCTCTCTCTCTCTCTCTCTCTCTCTCTCTCTCTCTCTCTCTCTCTGTTTGCATCTTCTAACCAGTGAACTTTTTTCCTTGAATGGAAGAATTGACTGGGGCCCCCTTAGAGATAATTCCAGCATGTCACTGTGTTTGTAACAATTAATTCTCAGTTCTTTTAAAATGTTATCTGTACCTTCTCAAGTTAAACTCCTGAAAGACTTAGGGTTCTATTAAAAGCATTTTGTCGGCACATATAATTACTTTCTAGTTACATAACAAACAACCACGAGCTGGTCTAAAAATCAGAAATTGATTTGTCATAATCCATAGGCTTGAAATTCAAGGTCAGGGTATCAGCAGGGTTGGTATCATGTGATGCTGTCCCTGGTTTCTGAATGTCACTTCCCCATGTCCTCTAGTCTTAATTAGATTGGAACCCACCCCACTGCCTTGTATTAACCCAATTACCCCGTTAAAGACCCTGTTTCCAAAACAGAGTCACATGGAAGTACACTACAGATTGGTACAACATACACATTTTAACAAACACAATTTGACTTACAGCAGTGTACACACAGAGGCTGCTGCTCAAATACATTCAAGGGTAGTTTGATCAGAGTGTCCTGGACTGACCAGGATGTTTCTCCCATAAAATTCACTATTCTGCCTCTCTGAACAAGTCTCTGAAATGATCCCTTCTATTTTGCTTCTTGTATGCTTGTTTCTGAGAGCATAGGATTGTGTTAAAAAAAAAAAAAAAAAAAAGCAAAGGCCCTTGATGTGCTCCTTCCAAAGAAAACAGGCACACAGTGGAAAGTCAATAGTCTACAAAATGCATCCCCATAACTGAAAACACATCCCAAGATTCTTACTGCATTCCCAAGTTAGTCCTGTAAGTTTTTTCTTAAATACGACAGAAGAAAATATCTGTATGGAAAGCTCCACCCTAAATCACATGCATGCGAAGCCCCCAAATAGTACTTATGGTCCTAATTAAAACGCAATGCTCTTGGTGTTCACTGTCATATGAGGGGGG
The DNA here is from genome assembly GCF_963924665.1 of Micromys minutus. NCBI lineage: Eukaryota > Metazoa > Chordata > Mammalia > Rodentia > Muridae > Micromys > Micromys minutus. The sequence continues at coordinate 29,802,767 of NC_137974.1, forward strand.
AAGGAGATAACAGATGTACACATTTCAGGACGTCTGCATATACTTACATTCATTAAGAAAACAGTGCTTCCCCTGGGCAGGAAATGACTTGCCACAAGCCCTGAGCCTCTTGAAAGAAGGAGGAGGATAAAGAAATGTTGAAAGGTGGATATATTTTCTCCTTAGACATTATATTTGTCTCCTTCTATTAGATTTATTTTTGGCACAGAGGAGAGCGCGTCCATACGGGGAACACTTCAGAACTGATTGTGAAGAGCAGGCGCACTTCCAAGAGGAAATGTAAGCGTGCCTTCATCTGGTGGAGTGGATCAATGCGCCGTAAAAGATCATGTTTGGTTACCTCATTTTTTTTGAATTAGGATTAATGGCTCATTAGTCTTGATCATATCAATATTATAACACCACTTACATTTGGTAGAAAGGGGAAGGGAGCTGATAGAGTGCACTTACTTCTTTTACTCTTACCGAGTAGACTATGTGCCAGCCTCAGGGAAAAGCCCATGATCTCTGAGGTGGCCCTTTGCAAACAGGCTCCATTTAGGGAAAATGCAGACTCGTGGGGTGCGGCACTTGGAAAAAGAGTTAAAAGGTTCGAAAGGTTCGGGTCACTCGGGACATAGATTAGTGTTTCTTCCACTTTAGGCAGCTGGCTAGAGCCAGGAAACCAGACACCCTGAACACTTCTTTGGCCACATGTTGGACCATATGTTGGAAACTGAAAAAGAAAAAAAAAATCAGACATTAAGTGTCTCGTGAACATCTCTCCCAAGGGAAAGGCCATCTACAAAGGCGCATACATTCATGCAGGGTTTGGGGGAAGAAGTAGATTGAGGCTTTTAAACTAAAAATAAGGAATTTGGACAGGTATATGATGATTTTAGTATACAAGTCCTTTCTTATATGGATACTAGATTTGGTACAAAAGAATTAGCAACCAGACAGGATCTGAAATGAAAGCAAACTACCTTCATTGAAGGAAATACTAGACCCCCAGTTGGAACTATAGCCCCATATGGATTCTCCCGCCAGCTAACTATGGGATCCTGGGGAATAACAATTACTATTTGTCTGCATCTTTTTTTGTTTTGTTTTGTTTTTTCTGTTTTTGGTGATCACAACTCCCCATGTCTCTCATCTCATGTCATCTTAATGGTCACCTGTTAAGAAGCAACTTACAAAAGGAAGGGCTTTTTATTTTGCCTAACAGTTTAAGACAAGATAGTGTCCATCAAATCAGAGAGGGGGTTCATGGCAGAGTGAAAAGCAACAGCAGTGTGACAACCTCTCACATTGTGTCTGCAGTCAGAGTGTGGAGAATAGTTTGGAAGAAGTCCAGCCAGTCTATGAACCCCAAGTGAACCACTCTTCCAGTGAACCACTCCCTTCAGTGAAGTAGGAATATCCCAAATTCCACAACTTCTCAAAACAATGTCACTATTTGGGCACCAAGTGTTCAAACACAGAGACCTCTAAGGCACGTTTTGAATTCAAAACACAACATTACACATCCATAGCACGCTGGTTGGTATTGTAGCTCCACAACCACAGTGATTGGCTTAAGGGTGAAACATTATCAGACCAGATGTGCTCAATGAGTGCCTTCCATGGGATTTTCCTGGAACTATTAGGAACCAGCTACTCCCTTTACACTGGGATTATGTAGTAATAATCCGAGCTAGTAGCTGGTGGTCTCTGTCCTTGCTGTAGAAAAGCCAGTGAAGACAGAGATGAGCTGAACAACACATTTGAAATCTTAGATCTCAGTAGACATGGAGGTAGTCACCTTGGAAGGAGCATTGTGTGCTGAGCAATTGGGTGCTATTTTCTGCTGTGACTTGGTTGTTTCCAAGTCAGTTATTACAGTTGCACATTTAATTTATTGCTCAGAGGTTCTCCTTTCTCATTTGTGAAGGAACAATCTACTGAGTGAACTCCTAATTCTCCTTAAATCTTGGAGTGTTCCGAGAATCTAAATCTCAACCTTGTGGCACATGCTATAGAAGAATTTATTGTAATGGTGCTCAGCCTCCAAAAGAAAATAAATCTCAGAAACTGAATCTCTGAATTGTCTCTCAATAATTTCCTTCAACTATGTATACTTAGGTGTTGGCTTAAGTTTATTTTTAACAATGAATGAAGTGTGTGATGAAAAAATTAATAGCATAAACAGGTTACAGTGTAGGCTTTCAAACCCTTTTAAAAACACAAACAGCTTTGAAGAGGGGAAAGTATGTCTAAAATCTAATATTAATATCTAATATTCAGTATGCCTAAGTGTTAAATATAGCTATTACATCTACTTGAAAGCAATGAAACTTAATATTTTTCTTAAAACTTAATTAATAATTAAGACTAAGCAATCCCTTTGTACCAATCAACATAAAGTTAGTGTTCTGTTCAAAAACTCTGTCCATAGATGCTGTCTTTTATCTCCCAGCATCATGAGTATATCTCAGCAAAGATAAAAGAATGGGGGTAGGGACCACATCATTTACCTTGAGAATAGACATTCAGGAACTGGGCATACTGGCAAAGATTAAACAGCATGATTTAAAAGCTGAAGTGTCCAAGCTCCCATCTCATGATATCGTTACTCAGTTTTACAAAACGTAGGGAAAATAATGAAAAATTTAATATAAATATCCTTTCTTTTCCTACCCCATGAGGCGGACTACACAAGCGTTGTAAGCTAATTTCTAGGTGAACCTCATGTGAATAGAAATATCAGGTTGACGGTGTTGAAATATGACTCACTGAAGAATGGGCTCAAAAGAAAAGCATCACTTAGCACCCGCAGCAGTTGAAAGCTGCTTACTAGCACACTTAGCATCCCTGCCTGATGTGGGAATATGGATGATGAAAGTCATGGACAATGATAATCTAAGTGGGGAAGTGAGGCTTGAGTAAGCTCCAGCAATTTAAAAACCCGTAGCGGTGGGGGTTGATGTTCGCATTGCCGCTTCCCAGTTTTCAGAATGAACCACTATCTCTCAGTGAGGAGGAGTCTGGTCCTCGCCTCTCTTCTTGATCCCTGGAGTGATTACTTCCACAAGTACTGTATTGGAGCCTGACTGTTGTGTGGTACCCTGTGAGTGCTTTGGCTGAGGTTTTGGAAGAATAGTCTTGTTTTAGTGGTGGGGTCTCTAATGTATTGTCAGGAGCAAGAGGGGGGAAAAGAGATAATCCATTTTCTAATGCAGAAGTAACTTAGGAAATCCCTGATGAGAAAGTTCATCCCTGGCTATTTTTGAAAGTGTTTTCCAGCACTAATTTACAAGAGTAGACTCTGCGGTTTGTGCTTGTATACATGATATCAGAGACGAATCATCTAAGGAGTGAATGATATTTGTGTTTATTAGCTTTTTGAGCCTCTGGGAAGGCATGAAAAAAAAGAGTACAAGTTCAGTTCTTAAAAGGATGCACAGTAGGCTTCTTCTTCAGAAAGAGAATGAGTGTGTCCAAGATGCATTTGTGAAGTTTCTGTGGACACACTGTCCCCATGTACATTAACCCTTCTCAAAATTTGAACTTTATCAGAATCACTTAGCAATTTTAAGTTAACTGGTCTTTAGGTCTTTCACCAGAAATACTGAGGCTAGCAGAGTTGGGGAAGAATTATAAAACCCGATTCCCACTTGATAGATTTATGGACAACCTTGGTTTCTTAACACCACTGTTTTTAAGTGGTTCCAGTATCAGTTTGTCAGAGATAATTGCTTTGTCTCCATGTTCAAAGGAGGCCCAGTGTTCTACAAATTTGAAATATGCAGTGCGTTCTTGGCCTGCTTCCAGAGAGACAGTGTGATTGTTCAAATATTCACAGAAAAAAAGTTAAAGCATCTTGGTTTAGACTTAGACATGGCTTGTTTTTATAGGACATTTTAAAAGTAACCAAGACTTTAAGGGAACTCACATATGATCCAACCATTCTTTCTTTCTATATGAGGGAGACATGACAAAGGCAGAGAGGCTAAGTGCCTGGCCTATTATCATTCTGTTTAGACTTGGGATCTGGGTTTGGAAACATTTGTGCTTGAATGCATCTGCAGCACCAAATGATACATAGAGCAGAAGCTTATTAAAATGCATGGGAAAATATAATAGCATAGCTAAAACGCAATGTGATTTCTCCAGATTCCAGTTGACAAAGCAGAGATGTGTCAGTAGTCATTAGTGATATGTGGTTTGTAAACCATATGAGAAAAAGGTGTAGGCCAGGATTCTGTAGATCTATCACTCAGTTAGATTAATTATATCAACTAATAACGATTGGGCTCAACTGGATTTTTACGTGAATACACTCATTTAATCTTTTAGGAAAAAAACCCTGTACAAATTGGAAAATGTTACTTTTTATTTCATGTATGGAAAACAATCTTGTCATGGTTTGCACAGGTGGGAAATAGAAAGTGAAGATGCTAACAAACACGTCTGCATTTCCGGCCCTCTCAAAAGCAGCATCATAGAGAGAGCTTGGCACACCGTCCTAAGTAGAAGGTCTTCATCAGTTCTCTTCCCTTAGACTTAGGGACCATGAAGAAGGGGAGGCAGGAAGATGATAAAATCACAGGGGATGGAAGACACCAAGGAAACAGTGTCTTCCAGACACAACAGGACTGAGGCGCGTGTGAACTCACAGAGACTGTGGCAGTGTGCACAGCGACTGGACAGGTCCAACCAGATGGACTCCCAGAGCTGAGATGGAGTGGACTTGACGCCCCCGCCCCTCGTTACTAATCAGGAAGCTATCTCCAGCTGACAACCACTCACAAAAGTAAAATTTAGTTTTCTCCAATGTAGTCTCACTGGGAATATAAACCACACTTAGGGGCCCTACACCCAGCCGTAGATGTGACTATAAAACAGACTTAATGGTAGATATTTTTGTCTCATTGTTTTGTCTGGGTATTAAAAAATCTTACTGGCTTTCCTTGTATATTATCATTTATGATTGCGTGTATGTGTGTGTGTGCACGCGCTCGTGCACTCGAGCACATGTGTGTGCTTCTCTTGCTTTTGAAAAAAATCCTGGTATGTTTATTGTTTGCTTCTTTGATTGTTTATCTCTTGTTTGTTTTCTAAAGAGGCAGGAAAAGAAGGTACAGATTTGGATTCAGGTGAAGGATCTGGGAGCAGATGACAAAGGACAAACCATGATCAGAATTCACTGCATGAGAAAATCCAATTATTTTCAAAGTAACAAAAGAAAACAGCAATTTAGACAATGCTATTTTCTCAACAGGATGACTTCAAGCTTTAAGAAATATCCAGATTACTAGATGTCAAGATCAGGATCCTGAAAGGGTTTGGAAAGATTAAAAATAAGGATGAAAATTTAAGGATGCTTATGATATTATATACATTTAAGTTATAAAACAGAGGGACATCTGTAAGGGTGTTGACTCATCAATAGTGAGGGATTTCAGTTACACACACACACACACACACATGACTGTAAAGTAACTGCCAACTACTTTCTATAATTTAATTATCAGCCACAAGATAGATAAGAGTGTTAGATATTTTGGATCATAATTGGAGCTATTTGGAAGTTCAATGATCTTTTAAAGGAGACTCTGGTTCGGTTGATCCAAAGGAGAAAGTGTTTCTTGGAAAGAGAAAATTCCTGGCCTTAGGCAGCAGAATATCTAAATTTGCCTTCCATTCTCTATGTTCTACTGATCTCTCTCTCTCTCTCTCTCTCTCTCTCTCTCTCTCTCTCTCTCTCTCTCTCTCTCTCTCTTTCTCTCTCTCTTTCTCTCTCTCTCCCTCTCTGTCTCTGTCTCTCTGTCTCTTTCTTTCTGTCTCTGTTTCTCTGTCTCTCTGTCTCTGTCTCTCTCCTCTTCTCTTTCGCCTCTCCTTCCTCTCCCTTTCTTTCCCTTCCTTATTTTTTCTCTTAATCTATTTTTCTGGTTTCATTCTTACTCTCCCTGGTGGAGCTGTAAGTCATGCTGTTCTTGGGTTCTAGCCACCATAGCTAACTCCTGGACAAGGGGAAGTCATGACATTAACTGGGCCACTTCTCATTTTTCATTATTTTCTATTTCTAATGATAATACGCAGGACAGTATGGGTCAGTGTGTTTTAATTCTAGCATCTTCAGAAACCTGCCTGTGTGCACTTCACCATGATTTCTGTTTGGTGCTATGGTTCCTGTGGTTTTTCTTTTTCTTCCTTCCTTCCTTCCTTCCTTTCTCCCTTTCTTTCTTCCTCTCTTCCTCCCCTCATTCCTTCCTCCCTCCCTTTCTCCCTCCCTCCTTTCTTTCTTTCTTTCTTTCTTTCTTTCTTTCTTTCTTTCTTTCTTTCTTTCTTTCCTTCCTTCCTTCCTTCCTTTTCTTTCTTTCTTTCTTTCTTTCTTTCTTTCTTTCTTTCTTTCTTTCTTTCTTCTTTTCTTTCTGAGGCTACTAGCTTATAAAAATCAAGACTTAAAGTGTTTATCTTTAGTTTAGGTGTATGAGTGCCTGCCTGTATGTGTATTGTGTACATGAGAAAGATAGAGGAAGACATCATATTGCCTGAAACTGGAGTAACAAAGGGTTGTGAGTTGCCGTGTGGATGTTGAAAACAACCTGGCAAGAGCAAAAAGTACTCTCAACCATGTGGAATTCTCTCCAGCCCTCCAACCCAGGCACTGATGCTGGGGTCCTTACTAACTTGTTTATTCAGGTGACAGTGATATTTAAAGAAAGACCTGACAGGATGGGCTTTTCCTCTCCTCTTTTTCATTCTGTTCACTTTCCTCACTTCCATTCATTCTTTGGAGAAATTCTAGATTCTAAATGTATATAAGATTTAATGTTAACACAGAAAGTTATTCTTAGAAAATTTAGTGCAACAGAATTATGTTTCTTAATTATTTCAGGTACAGAGGTAATGTGCTTGATAGTGAATGTGCAAATGGAGCTAATGAAAGAAGTATAATGTTCCTTCTAATTGAGGAAAGAAAGAAACACGTATTAAGGCAGACACAAGACTTTGGATAGAAAAGAAGCATTCTGAGGAACTACCAGACTGACTTCCAGAGTGGTTGTACCAGCTTGCAACCCCACCAAAAATGGAGGAGTGTTCCTCTTTCTCCAAATCCTCATTAACATCTGCTGTCATCTGAGTTTTTTATCTTAGCCATTCTGACTGATATGAGGTAGAATCTCAGGGTTGTTTTGATTTGTATTTCCCTGATGACTAGGGATGCTGAGCTTAGGTGCTTCTCAGCCATTCAGTATTCCTCAGTTGAGAATTCTTTGTTTAGCTCTGTCCCCCATTTTTAATAGGATTGTTTGATTCTCTAGAGTCCAATTTCTTGAGTTCTTTGTATATATTAGATATTAACCCTCTATCAGATGTAGGATTGGCAAAGATCTTTTGCCAATATGTTCATTGCTGTTTTTTACTTTTGACAGTGTCCTTTGCATTCAGAAGCTTTGCAAGTTTATGAGGTCCCATTTGTCAATTGTTGATCTTACAGCATAAGCCATTGATGTTCTGTTCAGGAATTTTTCTCCCGTGCCTGTGTGTTCCAGGATCTTCCCCACTTTGTCTTCTATTAGTTTCAGGACACAGCTATACAACTCCCGGGCATACACCCAAAAGATGTTCCAACATATAACAAGGACACATGCTCCACTATGTTTATAGCACCCTTATTTATAATAGCCAGAAGCTGGAAAGAACCAAGATGTCCTTCAACAGAGGAATGGATACAGAAAATGTGGTACACATATGCAATGGAGTAATACTCAGTTGTTAAAAACAACGACTCCATGAAATTCTTAGACAAATAGATGGATCTAGAAAATATCATCCTGAGTGAGGTAATCCAGTTACAAAAGAACGCACATGGTATGCACTCACTAATAAGCAGATACTAGCCTCAAAGCTCAGCATACCCAAGAAACAATTCACAGACCATATGAAGCTTGTGAAGAAGGAAGACCAAAATGTGGATGCTTCAGTCCTTCTTAGAAGGGAGAACAAAATACTCATGGTATGAAATACAGGGACAAAGTGTGGAGCAGAGACTGAAGGAAAGGCCATCCAGAGACTGCCCCACCTGGGGATCCATCCCATTTACATTCACCAAACCCAGACACTATTGCTGATGCCAAGAAGTGCTTGCTGACAGGAGCTTGGTATGATGTCTCCTGAGAGGCTCTGCCAGAGTCTTACTGATACAGATGAGGATACTTGCAGCTGACCATTGGATTGAGCACAGAAACCCGATGGAGGTGTTAGAGAAAGGACTGAAGGAGCTGAAGGGGTTTGCAACTCCATAAAAAGAACAACAATATTAACCAACCAGACCCCCTAGAGGTTCCAGGGATTAAAACACCAACCAATGTGTACACATAAAGAGACCCATGGCTACAGCCACGTATGTAGCAGAGGATGGCATTGCCTGACATCAATAGGAGAAGAAAACCTTTGTCTCTCCCAATGTAGGTGAATCACAGGAGGTTGAGGGGGACATGCGTAGGTGGGTGAGCACCCTCATAGAAGCAGGTGGAGAGAGGATGGGACAGGGGGTTTCCAGAGGGGAAGCTGGGAGAGGGGATAACATTTGAAATATAAGTAAAGAAAATATCCAATAAAAAAATTAAAACTGTTAAAGAGGGCTCTAGAGAGGTTGTTCCCTCAGTAGAGAGATTGCTGGGAAATGGAAGGACCCGGATTTGCATCTTCAGCACTCACATAAAGAGTTGCATGGGTACAGTCCCATATGTTTGGGAAGAGGAAGAGGATCCTGAAGCCCTGAGCAGCCAGTGTGTATGAATCAGCGAGCGATGTTCAGTGACAGATCCTCAAGAACAACAACAAATGAAGAAAAGATGGCGGCGCAATTGAGGAAGACCTCTGACATCGCCTTTTGGCTGCCAAATGGACATGCAGGCACACGTGCCACATATAGGTGTTATGCAGAGCCTACACATGAATAAAACATTTTGAAAACTCTCTGCTTCCTCTTTCTTTCTCTGAGTGGAAAGAGGCAGCTAGAGAGCTCATCTGTCATTGCAAGACAAATCAAGTCAGATAAAACACATTCTCCTGCTCCTGAGTTCTGATCAGTGTCTCCCAGGCCTGGCTGGATGTCCTGTCAGATGTACTAAATGGAAGACCGAGAGTGTCGTAGTCTGTACTTTGTCAGTCACTCAGAGCCCCTTTACCCAACCAAAATGCAGGTGTTTGTCATGCAGCCAGTACCGTGGCAGTCCAACATGAAGTTAAAACACAGGGACTCCATGTTCTGTTGGCTGAGCTTTCAGAGGCTGGATGGAGAAGGGCAGATTTCCTAGTATCAGCCAGAGATTTTTTTTTTCCAGAGAGCATGAAGTCCCCAAAGAGAAACTAAGTGTATTCTGAGTAGAGTTTATATTAAGCACCTGACTCCTGCTGCGAACAGTGAAATGTGGTTGTTTTATAAATTAGCCACATTTGAATTCTAAATCACTACAGGTGCAACAGAGCCTTTGATATAAGAGTAAGCGTATTTGCTAACAACCAGAATGCTCACTCAACAGTGGGGCTGGGGGAGGGTTGGCTCTGCTGTTTGAGGAACTTATCTGCTACTAAGTAATATTCTCGGTACCTGGCTGTACAAAATAATGATATTGATAAGAAGAATAAATCTGATCTTGGCTGTTTTGTGTCAAAATAGTAGAAGAAAAATTTTTGTGCAAGTGTGCAGAAAAGTAATAAAACTGCTTAAAAAACAAATTTAATGGCTTCTAAGACTATATATTTTCAATAGTTGTTTATACTTCTAATTTAACACTATTATTCCTACTAGGAATCTTGTTTCTAAAGGTGGAGAGATTGGAATAAAACTGAAGACTCTTAATTTTCCGAAGCAATTCAGAAGTTTTAGGTCTGATTTCTATCATGTTCAGTTCTTTGTCTCAAAGAAAGTCTTGTAATAAATCTTGTTCAGGCTTCTGTCACTTTCCCTTGTTCTTCCTCAAGGCATGTGGGGGTTGAGGAGGACTTAGATCTTAGGCAAATTTTCTATAAATAAATTTTTACATTATTACTAAAGGCATTTCCACAATTTATAGCCATACTTCTAGTTTAAGAAGTTAAAAACATCAAACTTTATGCTGGTGATATATACATAGATATCTATATCTATATCTATATCTATATCTATATCTCTATCTCTATCTCTATCTCTATCTCTATATCTACATCTATATCTACATCTATATTTATATCTATAATCTATATCTATATCCATATTTATATCAATATCATCTATTCTATATCCATATCTATATTCATATATATATCATCTATATCTATATCTAATCTATATATCAATATCGATATTGAATAGATTTAAGTATCAAAGTAGTGCTTGGCAGCTGCCAGCAAATTTTCTGGGAGCAGTTCAATGAGCATTGTGATTTTTGGCTATTCTTTGTTTCATGAGCATCTGGCTTTGTCTAGCTGTACCATCAGCCTATGTTTAAATTCAAAGCATCTCTTCTGGTCCGTATAGTGACTAGAAGTAAGTTTCCCAAAACAAGTTTGAAATCTGTTGGCAGGTCCAATGGAAAAATCCTGCAGCTATTGCTTAAGTTCTGCCTCTTCTGGGGATATATAAAACCCTCTGTCTCCTGGGTTGTTGGGTCAGCACTTTTGAGGAGCACTTAGAAAGGATGGCATCCCCGGCTTTCCATCAATGACAGCCAAAAGCCCTAACTACTAGTAATGGCATAATGGGGAGTTAAGAGAGAACTCCAGAAAGGGTCTCAGGAAATACTTTCCCAGAGCCAGTCAATATGAAAATGAGGTTGCCTTCCAGAGTGAGCGGTCAAGTCTTGTCACCAGGATTCTGCCCGCTTGTGCTATCAATACTGCAGCTGCTCTCATGACTCTGCCCGTTGATCAAGCACCACTTGCGCTGCAGGCTCCTTGTGGAACAGACTTAGACAGAGTGTCTGCAAGAGAAAGCACTCCGAATGTTCCGTAGGAAACAACTCCCGAGCTGACAAGGAGAGAGCAATGGATAGTCTCCTTCCCAACTCTCTGTTTCTATTATAAATTAGATGCCTACTTAAAAAATGAGCAAAGCATAAATAATTTAAGCGAAATCAAAGGCCTTTATTACCACCACTGTAGCCTGCTTCTGAGGCTGACTCGTCTGCCCTGGCACATTTATGGATGTTTGCTCTGCTTTGCTCTCTATTTCTCCCACAAGCAAGTGTGTGCTAAAGAAGAAAAACAAAATAAAATGAAAAGGAAAGGAAAGAAACCTCTTGGTATTTTATTCTTGAAGTGGTTCAGCCTCTGCCTAACACTTGCCTGCCTCCCTTTCTTTCCCCAAGGAAAGGGTGGGTTGTTTTAAAACCAGGGGGAGTGGATCACAGGACAACGCCACCAGGGATGTTCTGGGAACCATTCAAAAGGAACTCTTCACAGAACATGGTGTTCTTTTCCATCCTTACAACTTCTTCTAGCTCTGGTTGCAACCTTGTCTCCTGCCTTCTATATCCCTCCCTCCCTCCCTCCCTCCCTCTCTCCCTCCTTCCTTCCCTCACTTTCTTTTCTTTCTTTCTTTCTTTCTTTCTTTCTTTCTTTCTTTCTTTCTTCTTTTTCTTGGTATGGTGTTAGCTAACCAAATGAGTAAAACTGATCTGCCTCTGTTATAAACAAAATGCAGTGGTCATTTTTCAGCAGGAGACATGGACTCACTGGAATAATGACTAAGAACTGGAGGTAAGATCCTGCCTCTAATATGTACAAATACTTCAGCCGCTTATAAATGTGAAAGTAAAGATGTGGAACTGGAAGTAAGAATACATTTAAGTGGTGAAAGGTTTGTAAAACTTCTGTCATGTAAGAGATATGGTGGTTTAGGTAAAAAGGAGTTCGGGCAGAGGCAAAACATGCTGACTTTCCAACGCAGCCCCACAGTGTACCACTTGAATCCTTCTTAAAATAGATTTGCAACAAGAATTTAACTATCAGGAAATCTGGGGAAGGACACAATAGCAGACATGTGGGATTCATAGCTCTATGAAGTGATATTCTGTTATTACAATAGTCAGTGGGTGTCTTCTAACTTCATAGAATGAGTAAGCACATAAGACTAGAGTCTGCGGTGAATTGTGTGGCTGAAAAACAAAACAAAATAAACTAAAACAACAACAACCACAACAAAAACCCTTTAGTAATCACCAGAGTAAAATTGATGTGGCAAGTGGACTTCCACAGAGGAGCTCTCTCCAGCATCCCTAATAGGTAGTTTTCTAAAACATAGGTACCTGAAGAATATTTGCCCATTAGCCAAGATAAAAATAACAGCCATCATGGAGAGAGAGAGTTGTTGACAGCCTTTTAGAATCGCAGGTCTCAAACTTTTAAAGGATATCTTTCCACTCTCAAGAATTACTCAGAACTCTAAGGAGGTTTCATTATACAATTGGATGGGTTGTTTCTATTCATGACAACTGTATTCTCAGTTGAAATAGATGACTATTTTTTGGTAATATTTCAATTTACTAAATAGAAAGAAAAATAACAACCATATTCTCCGTTAAAATGTAAAACTACTTTAAATATTTCAATTCATTAAAAAATAAAGAAAAATATATTCACCACACATTAGCATAGCTCTTATTTTGAACTATACCAAATTCTAAAGGGAAAAATTATAGAAATAGCAACATATTTATTGGCAAATGCATTTTGTATGGCTGGCTTTATAAAAGACAGCAGATTTTATAAATCTTCATATGTTTGTTATTATTATTATTATTATTATTATTATTATTATTATTAATTTATCAAGAAGACCAATACCCGAGGAAAATAAGTTAAAGGAAGAAAGACTCATTTTGGCTCACAGTCTCAGGGGTTTTACTCTATGTTCAGTTGGCCTGAGCTGAGACTGAATATCACAGTGGGGTGAGTATGTGGAGAATGAGGGTGTTTACCTTAGGACTCCCAAAAGGCAAAGAGAAGACAGGAAGGGGCAGAAGGCACATGCCTTAAAGGTGTTAGTGATATCAGTGACCTTTCTCCTCTGGCTATTGCTACTTTTTAGAATGTTTACCTTTAGCATGGGACTTAGTATTTAACACATGAACCTGGGGAAAATGATTCATATCCAAGCCATAATGGTATCTATATTTGATGCATTGCAAGACTGCCCTTTTGATTACAGCACAAGAGGAAATCCTGGCCTTTTTACAGACAAATCACGAAGAAGAAAAGATTAGGGCTCCTAGAGAAGCATCTTAGGAGCCAAGGCTCCTCTCAGTGCTTTGTGACTGTTCTTGTGGAATACAGAGAACACCCTTGGCAGTGTTGTGGGGTGAACCAGACCCACCAACAGAAGGTCACAAAGTTGGTAGTGGCTGGTTCACTTCACGAGGGCTTCAGATGGAAGGGTAAAACATATATACCATAGCCCATGGTGTCTGGGGGGAGGGGAAGGAACCTACTGTTAGTAACAAAGAGAGATGGGTCTTTGGATGAGCTTCAACCTGCGAAGTTTCTAAGGTTTATTAAATGGGTGAGTCCAAGGCAATATTTCTGCTGCTTAATAATCTCAGCACTAGTTATGGGCATTAAAAGATTTATTTAGTCACTGTAGGAGTTTTAGATTCCTTAGTGAGGCTGAGATTGTTCAGCCCTAATGTGAATCTTCCTGAGGTGACCCACAGTTGGATATTCCTTTATACAGCAAGGGAATGATTTTCTACCAGCTCAATCTAGGTTGTCTTTTCTAATGAGCTTTTCTGTCTTGCACTGTATTTAAAAAAAGAAAGTTCCCAATACTCCCTGCCTTAGAGGAGTTGCTCCTCTTCTGTTCATTTCTCCATAGATCAGCCAATCCAGCAATCTGAGAAGATAGTTTATAAATTTGGATCCCCTTTTCTTCTTAGAAAATGAAATTATGTTTATATTTATCAAGAATCTTTTATGTTCTTTGTTTCAAATCTTACGTTTTGTGAGTTGCCCCACTTTCCTGGGAATATGACTGAAGACTTTATCTAATCTCATGAATTCTGTGACTTTTCTTTCTGCATTAGCTTCCTGAATCCAGTAATTGAAGTGCCCAACAGGTTCAGCAGCTAGTTCTACTAAGAAAGGACCTTCTTGTGGATTGAGCCTTGAGAATGTCTCTCAAAGAGGTTTAAAATTCACCAGCACATTCCTAAAACCCAAGTTTATGCAGTTGTGGTTCATCTTAATTGCAAGGTCACACTGTGGCCTATGTTCAAGGAGAGTTCCCAGGTGTGGGCTGCTCATTTTTGAAGGGGCCTTGCACACAAACATCATAAATTTCTTCAGTGCATCCTCTTGCCAAGCCTGCAGATCAGACCATCAGACCTACTACAGGGTCAGATAACGTTTCAGTTTCCCAAGTATAGAGAGAACTAGGATTGATTGGAGAAACCCCACCAGTCTCTGCACTTCAACTCTTCCCATTCCAGAAATCTTCCATGGGATTTCTAAAGACAGAGCGACTCCCAATAGAGGAGGAGAGCTATATCAGCGAGGGAACAGGGCTGGGTATCACCCCCCCCCCATCTTTATCATTTTCTTACCACTTCTTTACTTTTCATTGGAGAGAAAATTAACGTTTTCTGTTCCAGCCACTTCCATAAACTGAATATACTCCTCTCATCCGAATTAAGCATACTTTGTCTTCTGTTGGTGGCTAAATCAATAATGTCCAAGGCTTTCTAAGGGTCTGTCAGATGGCCTCTGTCTAGTGCAGTGTGGTTCAAAACCTTCCTAACGCTGTGATCCTTTAATACAGTTCCTCATGTTCTGGTGACCCCAAGCATTAAATTATTTTTCTTGTTACTCCATAACTGTAATTTTGCTACCGTGATGAATTGTCATACAAATATCTGATATTCAGGGCGTCTGATATGTGACCCGATACCTTAGTGAGAGAATGGCCTGAACTGTGTTCCTTATTTATAAAGTTGGCTGTTTTACTTTATAACTGCATTGACAATAACAGAATAAAGTGGAACTAATTCCTTGGTCCCATCAATACTGTCTTTGTCATACTTTATATTCTCTCAGACTCATGATTCTACTTTAATCAAGTTACAGCTCCTCCTTCTGTCTCAGCTGCCCCCCAGTGGTGGCCCTGTCCGTGCACTGATCAAGGGCAAGAGTGTCATAGCCAGACTATCTGAGTCTAACTGTTCCTCCAGTTTCTAACTGCTCTATACTCACAGGCAGCTGATTTCATTTATATTTTTTGAACTTCTACTCCATAAACTGGTAGCGTTAATCAACGCCGCTCTGTATTTCCCGGAGATTAGACAGGTTAATGCACACAAGCATTCCAGATGGTTCTAGTCCTGCTCTGCCCGGGTACCACCTGTCGGCTTCTATTTCCAGCTACAGTGCTCAGAAAGCTTTATTCCTGGGCAAAGGAAGTATCTGGGACTCCCCACTGCATCACAGATACAGACTTAAGCCCAGCCTTCATTACTCCCTGTTGATTTCCTTTAGCCTAATTTCTCAAACTATTTTTGCTGTTAGGTTACCACACACACTTTCCAGCGACTGGGACACCGAGACATCTCTGTCTCACATTCTGGCTTCTACATCCTCATTCATCTGCCCATCGCATATTAAAATTGCATCCATTCTTCGAGACTTAAAAACCAATAGCATCCCTTTCAAGAGGCTCTCCATCATCTTCCCGGAAGGAAGCCATTGACTGACCTTGTGATCTCAGTTCCTTATTGTAGCTCCTCCCTGGCATTTTGCCATGGATATTATCTACTGTAATTATATGTATCCGTCTTCCCAACTGGAGTGGAAACCCCTCCAAAGCAGGAGGCATTTTGCATTGATGTTTACATGTCCCCTGCTTTTCTAGTCGGAGTATTGCCCAGAATGAGAACCCCGGGAGCATGCATTGTACCCCGTAACAACAGCTGCCGGTTTTGAATTCAAAATTTGAGCTCAAATTAAAAAAATACACAGAATGACAGATACTGTACGAGTGGTGTGCACAGTCTTGCTCAACCTGCAAAAGGTAGAGACACTTGCTGTCTTCTCATTTCTCAGATGGGAACATTGAGTCATAGTGACTTACTGTTGACAAAGTGTAAAATGCCATGAAGCTGACCTGAGTGTTCTCCAAATCTAGACTCCCAACTATCTTAGAAGCTCTTTCTATTCTCAGAGGAAAGTCTTATGGAGTAGATAAACATGCATGTGCATGGGTACACACACACACACACACACACACACACATACACACACACACACACACACACACACACACACACACACACACTAATTGGTCCTTGGGCTTCCTGACATTGCAACAGTCATACACTGTTCTCTTCCACTCTGATTGGCTGAGATTTAGTTCTTCCATTTCTGGAGACACTGGATTCCAGGAGCAGTCACAGATACCTCTCCTGTCAACACGGCTCCTTGGGACAAGAACTGAGCCCTAGTCAGTGGACTGACTGCAGAGAACTCTCCAAAGGATATGTCAGCATTATGCCAGTCTGATTAAAATGCAGAAAACAAATCACCCACTGCCTAATGTGCATTACACTGTACCATACGTATTTGATGGCATATTTATGCATACATCTTCAGAAACAATATTCTTGTAAGTCTTGTATCAAGCCCTTGGGGAGATATTGGCAGTAAGCAGGAAATCAGCAAACACATTGATCCTACATGCTCTGCGATGTTAGTGGTACTCATGAAATTGAATTCCATCTTAACATATTAAAATCAATATACAGTGTTCAGTTTAATTTAGAATGTAAAATACCATCAAGGGTTTTCAAGACAGAGAAAATAATAGTTTGAAACTCAGATATGCATGTATCATTACAGAGACCATTTTCCGTTATTTAGAATAAGCATGTGCCTAGAATAGAAAAAATACTGCTCAGTCTGTCAGAACAAATAGCAATCCGGGGCCACTGAGAGGGCTCATTGAAGAAAGGCGCTTGCTGCTCCGCCTGATAACTCAAGTTCAATCCTCAGGGCCCACACGGTAGCAGGAGAGAACCGACTTTTCTGCGTCCCAACATCCACCCTGTGCACCACCCCCCTGCGACCCCCTGAAATCAATCAATGGAACTAAAATAGGGAATAGGAATTCAAGTTCTTCATTGATCAAAATAAATTAAAAAGGGGTTCTTTCTTTTAAACTAGCATGGAACATTTAGCTATTTCTCTGCATAATTTGTTCTGAAATAAAAATTTTCCCCAAAATTACACCCAATGTTTATAAATGGAGAGAAACGTTTGCTTCTTTCATCATGAGGAATGTGACTGATGCAGCTTGTATGGGAGATGGGAGCGCGCATGGCAGGGGCTTGTATGGGAGATGGGAGCGCGCATGGCAGGGTCCGGGAATTCCACATTCTCCCCCGGCGCTCTTCTGCTTTATCCCCTACACCTTTCTAGTCTCAGGATGGAATTCAGAGCCCTGGTTACTTGGATCACCACCACGTGATGATTGCGTTCCCAGAAGAAATGAAGGCGAGCCAGAGTGAAGTCCTTTACATAGGTGGTGTTAGTTACTACTCCAATCAGCGCCAGCGCAGCAACCATTCCTGCTTTGCTCTTACAGCAGAGAAAAGGCGAGCCAGAGGCAACACTTGTCCAGAGCTACCAGCTTGAAAGTTACCGTGAGGCTCTGAACCTGACTTCCTTTGTTTCGTGTCTTTTGTTTCTTGTAGCTGGGTCTGGAGAAGGTAGCAAGGGTCTTTTAGAAATCACTGCTTTGGTTTCAATCAAAACCGTTTCAAGAGAAAGTTGAAAGGAAACAGCAGACAAGGGGTTAACCTGAGCACCTGGATAAGAAAATGTGTGTCTCCCAAGAATCATGCATAAGAAAAAAACACAGACACGGGTGCTGCTAGTGGGAATTTTGTGCCTGATGCACAGTTCTGTTTTGCTCGTTGCTGCTGGTCCTCGTGGGTGTGATACTTCTCTAGGATCCCATTTGAGCTCCTCGGAGGCTAAGTGGGAAGCATGCGGCGGTCTGTTGGGCACTTTGCCAAAGTGTACAGCTGTGTGATCCAGTTTGATGAGCTTATCTGTCTTCTTCCTCATACCACCCCGTGTGATGTCCAAAATGTATGTCATCGCACAGTTAAAAATCCTTGTCTGTATCACCGGAATGCTCTGAGGGAAAATAAAGGCCCTTGGTGGGATTTAAGTAGTCCCAGGTCTGTTCTTAAGAGAATAGACGGTGTTCACTAATTTCCAGATGCCTTGTGATTGAGTATCCGATTCTTTCAGGAGCCAGTTCTCAGGTTAGTTTCACAAGGATGCTGTGAGGTAACGTCTGGGAAGCACTCTGCACTCCTTTGAGAAATGTGCTACGTCAATACCATGTATTATTATTTATTGTCAGCTCAGGAGAGAGGCATGGGCCACAGACGCCTTCCCTTTTCCTTTCCTGGATGCATCAGTCCTGTGGCTTCGATATATTTTGCTTGGAACTTTCTAGTAATTGCCATCCTTGGAAAATGCAGGGTGTATTGGGAGCCCTTCAGGGGCAGAGAATCCACTCAGTGCCACATGAAGGGGGGTGGATCTTGGAGTTGCTCAAGTCAATCATTCTTTCCCCCAATGAGAAGCCTTCTCTTACTATCGAGTATTTCATTCTCTCCCTCCCCCTCTGTTTGTGTGTATGTGTGTGTTGGGGGAGGGGATTAGATTTGGCACATTGGCAACAATAAAGAATTCTTTATGCTATTTCAAAACGCCATAGACACTCAAGTTAACCAGCATGCATTCCTTCCTTCCTGGATCTTTCAAAATACAAGCAACCTTCTAGAATTTACAGCTCAGTTGTTCCGATTTTCTCTGTAAACTTTGCTAATCATTCTCGACTGTCTGGATAGGGTCGTTTCAAGATGTCTGACTCCCGCCCTTGTGGAAATGATGATTATTTGGATGAAGGGGACTTTCAAGGGGTCCTTAAGGCTGCACTGGCATTGTCTTTAATTCAATATGGCTACGTTCTCAGGAAGAGTGGATAAGTACCCAAACACACAGAGGAAGCCCCTGTGAAGACAAAGGAAGAAGATTGCCTCCTGAAAGGTGATGGAGCACAGCTCACGTCTCAGATGCCTGCAGAACTATGAGGAAAGTAGATTTCTGTTGTTTAAGGATTCCATGTTTGGTACTTTCTTGAAAACTGAGAAAATAATAACAACACAGAAACAAACAAACACGCAAACCCCTTTTATACTATTCAGTATTTTAGTGCTCAATGTATGGCTCAAAGGCTAGGGCTGTAGCTCTGGGTTTTATTTAGCCAATGTCTCTCAACCTCTAGTGTTCTGACCCTTTAATATAGTTTCTTACATTGTGGTGACCTCTGACCATACAATCATTTCAGTGCTACTGTTATGAGCTGTTTTCTGGCGGTATTAGGTAACCACTTTTAGGCTGAGAACCATTGGTTTTAGTCTTTGTCTAGGATGGGAAAGGCTCTGAGTTCAATCCTCAGACTTATAAAGAAAAAATAAAACCTTCTTTTAGATGATAATGATGATGATACACAAATTATGGACCATTGATACCACCTTGGATCTAATAAAAACTCTGAAGTCTAGGGCTTTACCCAGACCTCTGGAATCTGATCCTACATTTTATAAAACTCCAGGTATTCCATATGCAAAGGTTTGAGAAGATCAGTCATGGAATGATTTAGTTTGCCTTAGGTAACAGCCAAACTTCAAGTTTAGATGAGCAGTGGTTAATTTACTCCCATTGTCTTAATCAATGTTACTGTTGCTGGGATGAAATACCAGGACAAAATCAACCTGGGGAGGAAAAGGGTTATTTGCCTTATGTGTTTACATTATAGTTAGTTCATCGCCAAAGGATGTCAGGACAGGAACTCAAACAGGGCAGAAGCTCATTCACCTCTAGCATGCATCAAGTTTACTAACTAGCCAGCACACCATCCTTCTCTGAGTTGTCTAGGTAACCCTATTGGTTTTGGTTGGGCTCTCCAAGATGGCTGCATTTGCACAACTATTGCTAACTAACCACTCTCCTTCCCTTCCCACAACATTTTGTCTTTCCTCTCCATTCCATCAAGGCAAATTTATGTTGTCCAAATATTTCCAGATGTGTAATTTTCTACTGGAGAATGGCCAAATTATTAGAAGCTATATTTTAGGGAAATTGACCCTACCTCTCCCAGCACCTAAGAATTGCCAAGAGTATCTTCCTGATTGGATTTTAGTCCTGATCACATGGGGAAACCCATATATGAAATTATTATTGGGCCAAGAATCTCATGGTCAGATTAAGAACCTTAGGGGAAAAGCTACTATTATCATTCTGTTAAATGGACACAGTATTGAGCCAACTCCTAATGACCTATGATTATATCCAATGATATGATGTGCCAAGATTAAGATCGCTCTCAGCTCTCATCAGAGAAGCTTCTGCTTGTAGTAGATAAGGATCAACACAGGTTATCACAATATCATTATATGTTCTCTAAATACATATATATATATATATATATATATATATATATATAGAGAGAGAGAGAGAGAGAGAGAGAGAGAGAGTGTATAATGTTCTCCTTTAAATGAAATATATATATTCTGCACCTCTCTTCCAAAGACTCAGGAGTTATGCCCTATTGCATTACATATATATATATATATATATATATATATATATATATATATATATATATATAATGAAATGAATGGCAGTATTTTCCCATTTGTGGTGGTAATATATAGGTACATCTTAAAGTAAGTATTGTTTTAGAATAGGTAACCAAGGTCAGGAAAGTGGTTTAATGTATAATATGAGTGGCATGGTAGTTTTGCAAAAATTGTGAAGCTAGTTCATGATGCTCTAACATTTGAGGAACACTAGCCTCAACTAATTTTTCAGTGTTTCAAGAGTGAAAGGTCAGTGGATCCTTGGGATGTGTGAGGGCATGACATATGTATGGTCACCAAGGCATTTCTTCTTTCTTATGTCCCAGGAGTCAAACTGGGCTTCGGTGAAAGTAAGCCATCATTTTCTTATTGACTTGCGGTGTCTTGTCTCACCCAGGATTTTTATGGTAATATCAGCTGCTGACATTTATGTGGGGTTTTCTGGTTGAAAAGCTCTCTCACATGCTTGAAGTCATTTGATCTGTAAAGCATTTTATCTGTATGGCATTTTATTCTATAGAGAATGATTGCTCGTCTTTGAAAGGGAGGAAGGTCTGGCTATTATTGGAATCTTTCTCCCAGTAGGATCAGAGAGTCCTCTATATGCAAGGTTTTCTAGAAGGCTGACCCTATTTGTTGAAGGCCAACTGTACCTTTGGCCTTCAGAGACTTCCTAGGTAATGAATCAGCAAAAGCACAATTCTTTGGGAAGAGAAGACTTGCCCAGTGCATGGACAGGTGGGTGTGGCATTCAAGGACACTACTTGACCTTACCAGTATTCTTCTAAGCCTGCCTCCTGGTCTTGGTAGAAACACCCAATAGAAGCAATGTTGGTGAAACATTATTTGTCATGTGTTGTCTTTTTCAGTCTTTCGAATGCTAATTTGAATGACTAGTTTGTTAGGTCCCTTGTGGGGGATTCTTCCTTCACTCTTACAGAGTTTCATAGACATTTTAACTGTTTCTGTTCTGTCATATCTGCCTTAGGTGACTTGGCAATGGTGTCTCCTGTACTGAAGAATGGGCTCCTTAAAGCAGATATATTCTTCCCAAAACTTGTGTTGAGCACTGCATGGGGTGTCTTATTTTGCATACAGCAGGTACAGAAAGAGAATTTGGGTACTAGAGATTAAAATGTAAAACAAAGCATATTAATCAAGAAGAAATAATAATGAGATTAAAGCTTTGTATCAATATCACGTTGAGATTATCATGGTTTGCACTGTAGCTCTAGGAATAAATGTTTGTAGCTCACTTCGCCACATTTTTATTTTTAAACTGTCATTTCTAGCTGGAAGAGTTCAGGGCTATCAATCTACTATTGATAGGGCCATTAGGGTTTTTATATTTAATTTTGAAGTATAAAATTCCCAATTTTATATTAATTTAGAATATTAAACATATGAAATACTTCTACTTTCTTTAGCTTTGTTTGCAAAATTTAGTGATTCTACAGACACCTATGTGCCATAAGAATCTTAGATATTGCTGGAGATTTTTAAAAGGTGGAAATAGTGCCTAACAAAAATCTAATACTTATAATATAATTATTATTAATTTAATATTCAAAATAAAGATTTTTAAGTAAATAGATATTTAGTACTTAATTTTAAGTTTACATGTAACCTTTAAGTGAAATTATTACTACCAGATATCTTTTGGTAACTCTCTAAATAAAACTTAAATTCCCATGAACATCCAGTTCTAACCTCTATCATTGAGTATTGCTTTAAATAATTTTAATCCTTGTCATGAAGGCTGCACATTTTTTCTGAATATCCACTAAGCCCTGGATGTCTTCTTTTTGTTGCCCTGAGAATTTTGAAGTCCGAGTAAAGGAATTAAGCCTTCATGTCTTATTGTATTTACTTTATATTTTCATTTTCCAGAGTCACATGTGTTCTGTGGTGATTTGGTACAAGCTAATTACATTCTCAATGCTGACTTTTCTCAAAGTCTCATGGAAACATTCATACACAGATTAATACCTTAGAGACACCACAGGTTCTGGGAAACTCCCAAAATAAGTAATGAAGTCTAGACACGGAGAGAGTTCTAGAAGAAAGCAAGGACTGGTCCCTTAAAAATAACAAAAAAGGTAGCTTATGTATAGTTAGAAAGTTAAAAAGTAATAGAAAGTATATGGACACAAATTATGAAGGGCTTGGATAGTCCTTAAAATGACAGCTCACACTGAAAGACCCACAGTGGCCGAGATGGGGGAAGGTGTCAGTTACCTTTCCTGTTGCTGTGATAAGCTACTTGACATAGGCAACCTCAGAAGGTTGGCTATGGCTTACCATAACAGGGACAGTCTACTGTACCAGTGAGGCCCTGGCAAAAGGACCTTGAGATGGCTGATTCCACTATATGCTGTCAGTGAGCCTATATTGGCGAATGTTTGTGCTCAGCTCACATTCTCCTTTTTATTCAGCATGGGATCTCTGACCTAGAGAATGGTATCACGCATTTTTTAAGATAGGTCTTCAGAAAATCCATACAGGTCAAGGACCTCAGCATAAGAGCTGATATCCTGCAACTAATAGAGATGAAAACCCATATACTGAACTCATTATCACAGAAAAGGTCTTAATGTATAGGACCCTGATGGTACATCCAGTAAGACTGACAATAACAGATGGGACCCTTTGAAATGAAAACTTTTCTTTATAGAATAGAACATCATCATTCAAGTAAAGGGGGAGACTACAGAATGGGAAAAAAACAACTTGTCAGTCAGAGAGCTATTATCTAGATATTTTTAAAACCCTAATAAATATATAGCAAGAAAACAACCTTATTAAGCACTAAACTGAGCATTCTGAAAATAAATAAATAAATAAATGTTAGAATTTTTAAAATTTTCAATATCTTAGGCACCAGGAAAATTTAAACTACTTATAGATTTTGTATTACTCCACTCAGAATGGCTAAGATAAAAAAAAAATCAGATAAGGGCCTGGTGGATGTGGGACAGGGTAACACTTATTTACTGCTAGTGGGAAGGCAAACAGGTAGAGACACTGTGCAAATCAATACAGAGCATCTTCAAAAAGCTGAAACCAGATCTGACACACAGTCCAGCTATATCAATCTTGGGCATATACTTGAAGGTGTATATACCTGAAGGTGTCTATATCCCACTGCCAAGACACATTCTCATCCATGTTTGCGGCTGCCCTATTCACAAATGTCATAAACTTGTGAGTGAATGATTAAAATGTGATATGTTTACATAACAGACTACCACACTGCTATTAAGCAAAATAAAATAATGAAATTTCAGGTAAATATATGAAATTGGAAATAATTATTCCAAGTGAGGTAACCCAGGCTCTGAAATACAAATGTTTAATGTAGTCTCTTATTTAATATATTAGTTTTTAAAGATATGTGTGTTTTTAATCAAAATCAGAGCGGAAATCAACCAAGAAGAAACAAAAAAACCATAGAAAGATTCAACAAAACCAGGAGCTGGTTGTTTGAGAAAATTAACAAGATTGATAAACCTTTAGCCAGATTAACTAGAGGACAAAGAGAGGGTATACAAATTAACAAAATCAGAAATGAAGAGGGAGATATAACAACAGAAACAGAGGAAATTGAAGAAATCAGATCCTACTACAAAAGCCTATACTCAATAAACTAAAAAATCTGGAGGAAATGGATACATTTCTAGACAGATACCAGATACCAAAGTTAAATCAGGACCAGATAAACCATCTAAACAATCCCATAACACCTAAAGAAATAGAAGTAGTTATCAAAACCATCCCAAACAAAATAGCCCAGAACCAGATAGGTTCAGTGCAGAATTCTATCAGACATTTGTTGATGACCTAGTACCAATACTCTCCAAACTATTCCAAAAAATAGAGTCAGATGGAACACTACCCAACTCATTCTTCGAAGCCACAATAACCCTCATTCCTAAACCACACAAAGACCCTACAAGGAAATAGAACTTAAGACCAATCTCTCTTATGAACATTGATGCAAAAATACTCAACAAAATTCTTGCAAACCGAATCTAAGAACACATCAAAATGATCATTCATCATGATCAAGTAGGCTTCATTCCTGGGATGCAGGGATGGTTTAATATACAGAAATTCATCAACGTAATTCACTACATAAACAAACTCAAAGATAAAAACCACATGGTCATCTTACTAGATGCTGAGAAAGCATTTGACAAAATTCAATACCTAAATGTAACAAAAGCAATATACAGCAAACCAATAGCCAACATCTAACTTAACGGAGGGAAACTTGAAGCAATCCCAATAAAAGCAGGGACTCAACAAGGCTGCCCACTCTCCCCCTACCTATTCAACATAGTACTGAAAGTACTGGCCAGAGCAATTAGACAGCAAAAGGAAATGAAAGGGATACAAATTGGAAAGGAAGAAGTAAAAAAATATCACTATTTGCAGATGACATGATAGTATACTTAAGTGATCCCAAAAATTCTACCTGAGAACTTTTACAGCTGATAAACAAGTTCAGCAAAGTGTCTGGATATATATAAAATTAACTAAAACAAATCAGTAGCCTTCCTCTACTCAAAGAACAAACATGCTGAGAAATAAATTAGCGAAAAGACACCCTTCACAATAGTCACAAACAATAAGAAATACCTTGGTGTGACTCTCACTAAGCAAGCGAAGAATCTGTATGACAAGAACTTCAAATCTCTGAAGAAGGAAATTGAAGATCTCAGAAGATGGAAAGATCTCCCATGCTCATGGATTGGAAGGACCAACATTTTAAAAATGGCCATCCTACCAAAAGCAATATACAGATTCAGTGCAATCCCCAT
Source organism: Micromys minutus (assembly GCF_963924665.1). Lineage (NCBI taxonomy): Eukaryota > Metazoa > Chordata > Mammalia > Rodentia > Muridae > Micromys > Micromys minutus. Next base: position 29,828,247 of record NC_137974.1, read on the forward strand.
CAAAATTCCAACTCAATTTTTCATAGAACTTGCAAAGAGCAATTTGCAAATTCATCTGTAATAACAAAAAAGCTAGAATAGCGAAATCTATTCTCAACAAGAAAACATCTGCTGGAATCACCATCCCTGACCTCAAGCTATATTATAAAGCAATTGTGTTAAAAACTGCATGATACTGGTACAGAGATAGACAGGTAGAAAATGGAACAGAATAGAAGATCCAGAAATAAACTCTCACACATATTGTCACTTGACTTTTGACAAAGGAGCTGAAAACATTCAGTTGAAAATGGACAGCCTCTTCAACAAATGGTGTTGGCTCAACTGGCAGTCAGCATGCAGAAGAATGAAAATAGACCCTTTCTTATCTCCTTGTACAAAGCTCAAGTGAAAGTGGATCAAAGATCTCCACATAAAACCAGGTACACTGAAACTATTAGAAGAGAAAGTGAGGAAAACGTTAGAACACATAGACACAGGGGAAATATTTCTGAACAGAACACCAATGGCTTGTGCTCTAGGATCAAGAATTGATAAATGGGACTTAATGAGACTGCAAGGTTTCTGTAATGCTAAGGACACTGTCAAGAAAACAAAACAGCAGATTGGAAAAGATCTTTACCAACCCCACATCTGATAGTGGTCTAGTATCAAATATATACAAAGAACTCAAAAAGTTAGACTCAGAAGAATCAAACAATTCTATTTAAAAATGGGGTACAGAGCTAAACAAAGAATTCTCAATTGAGGAACATCAAATGGCTGAGAAGCACCTAAGGAAATGCTCAACATCCCTAGTCATCATGGAAATGCAAATTAAAACAACCCTGTGTTTCCACCTCACACCAGTCAGAATGGCTAAGATCAAAAATTCAGATGACAGCAGATGCTGGCAAGGATGCAGAGATGGAGGAACACTCCTCCACTCTTGGTGGCATTGTAAGTTGTTACAGCCACTCTGGAAATCAGTTTGGCTATTCCTCAAAAAATTGGACATAGTACTACCTGAAGACCCAGTTATTTTACTTCTGGGCATATACCCCAGAGATGTTCTAACATACAATAAGGGAACATGCACCGCAATGTTAATAGCAGCCCCATTTATAATAGCCAGAAGCTGGAAAGAACCCAGATGTCCTTCAGTAGATGAATGGATACAAAAATTGTGATATATTTACACAATGGAGTACTACTCAGCTATTAGAAACAATGACTTTATGAAATTCTTAAGAAAATGGATGCATCTAGAGAATATCATCCTGAGTGATGTAACCCAGTCACAAAAGAATAGAAATAATATGCAGTCACTGATAACTGGATACTAGCCCCAGAAAGCTCTGAATCCCCCAGAAACAACTTACAGACTATATAAAGCTTAAAAAAAGCCAAAAATGAGAAGCCTTAGTCCTTCTTAGACAAAAAACATAAGTGTATAGCACCTTCTCAGACTGGGGTACACCTAGACCTTAAGCAGTTAATAACTCAAGAGCTAAGAAGATAACCTTGTGGCAATTTTTGGTAGTTAAAAACTGTTATGTTTAATCTTTACATACCAAAAACTTTGACTATTTGCATGTTACTTTTTGTTTTACATATACTTATGATCTTTGTAAATAGTAAGATTTCAATGCATATTGCCAAACTTTAAAAAATCAAGTAATCTGAAAAATATAATCATATATAATTATGCTGAAATGCTTTTAATAATTTGTATATGTATCTGTTTTTTAAATAAATTTGTAAAAAAAAAACTAAAAAAAACCAAAAACAAAAAAAGAAAAAAAATAAAAAGAAAAAAGAAAAATGAAAGTCCAAAAAGTGGAAGCCTTAATTCGTCCTAGGAAACAAAACAAAACAAAACAAAAAGTGTATAGCACCCTCTCAGAGTGAGGTACACCTAGACCTTAAATCATTAATAACTCAAGAGCTAAGAAGATAGCCTTGTGACAGTTTTTGGCATTTAAAAATCATATGTTTAATCTTTACACACCAAGAAAAACTTTTGACTATTTCCATGTTACGTTTTGTTTTACATATACTTTATGATCATTGTAACTAGTAAGACTTCAATCCATACTATCAAACTTTAAATAAATCAAGTACTGACAAAAATATATTCATATAGTTTTATGCTAAAATGCTTTTAATAATCTGTACATGTATCTCTGATTTTTTAAAGTGAAGTTGTAAGGAAAAAAAAAAAAGAGTGATATGAAGGCAGGGAGCAGACCAAAACTGGATAACAGCAGGAAGTCCTCAGATCATGTGGTCCTCAGGCTATTCTTATCTGAGCCACACCTACCATGGCTGTGTTAACCACACATTCCATGAGTTCTAAAGCTATTTGTTTTTCTTCCTGCATTGCTCTGGTTGGTCAAGGAAGGGATAGGGGTGTGGGGGTGGGGGACAGAAATAGACAGGGACAGAGATGACAATGTTTGCTGGGATGGGGGTGTGAGAATGGGAGAAATTGGATGAGGGGATCAGGATTGTATATACTCTGAGGAAAAAAAAAAGAAGTGGTAGCATGAGTAAGTGGGGAAGGCAAAAAAAAATCAGTTAAGTCACAATTAGAAACAGTATGCTTCAGATGAAAACAAATTTTAATGTAGTCAAATAGTTAAATGATGGTAAAATTTAATGTCATAAGAGTCAAATAGAAGACAGAATAAATACAGAGACTTCTATGAAGGCTACATTGTTGAGGGCCTTATGTAAAATTTTGGGACCAAACAAAAAACTCCTGAAGAAAGTCCACAGAATTTAAATTAAATAAAAATTTTAATTAAATGTTAACCAGAACTTAGCTGCTTTCTGATAAAATAATCTCAATGCAATTTTATGTGTTTATATCACATTAAACAAAGAGAATATAATTTCTAGAAAAACTCATGTCTTAGCTTTTAAGATATAATTGACATCAAACAGATTCTCTTTTAAGAATCCAGCACAACCCTGGCCAGCATTAGTGCTCACTGTGACCCTCCTGCTAATAAATGGTGTGTGCTCTGATGTTCACATGATCTGACAGGTGGTTTCTCTTTTTGTAGATGACCTGGTCATCTTTCCTGCTGATCAAATACTGTGAGAATTGGCTATTCAGAGCCATCAAAATATTTCAAAATATTGTTATGACGATCCCATTATAATATGGCATAAGGACAACCAGCTTAAGATAGAAGATGTGTATAAAGCTAGGCATCATCTTTTTCTGCTGAGGTTAAAAACTTTGATGCTTGTGTATACTTAGGTGAGGGACAAAGGAAAGATGCTGGCCTCTTGCTAAAGCAAAACCCACAGTCATAAATTTACTCAAGTAATCTAATGACCCCTTTTGATTGGGAGAATTTTTTTTCTCAAATTATTCAGTAAACAAGCCAACCGCAGAGAAAAAGGATGGTATATCATGAAAAGTATTTAGGTCATTTATTTTGATATATGATATTTGCTTTTAATTATTTATACAATTTCATGATGCAGTAGTGCCTTGTGCTTTTCTAAAAAGAAATGAAGGTTCCTAAACATACGCTTTCAGTAGAGTCTTGGCTATGAAATCTTTACAGAAACATATTATTGAATTTAATATTAATTTATAATCAAATCAGTGGGGCAATGGTAAATAAAATGTGCTTTTTAATGTAAAATTAAAAATTGACCTGTGCTTAAGAGTAGAAAGTGAAGATACAGTTGACCTCTACCCCAACCCTATCAAGAAGGCCTCTTCTCAGTTTCACTAGGGAGGCTGTGGACTTGAGGATAAGGTACTAGGCTTTCTTACCACATTAGGAAAAATGGTAGATGTGCAAAAGACGGTGGTGTGGAAGGTGTACCCTGTCACTGACAGAAACATGATTGCTCTCAAATATTTATGAAGTCTTTCTATGCCAAGCCTCTACTCGATTTCAGGAATATAATTTCAAATAATATTTGTCCTATAAAGATACTGAACTTCAATGGCTTGGCATAATATAAGCTTGCCTCTTAGTAATGAGCGATCATCTGTGCTGATATTCGAAGGGTGGGAGTTCTTGCATTGTTGTTTTGCTTTCTTCTAAAACTTGTTGGGGGAATCCTCTTCTTCATCCTTGTATCTGACCAGAAGTCAGAATCTAGAAGATGGTACTGAGGGAAAATGGTGGAGATTGAGTGGCTGTATTACACTGCCAAGCCTTTGGTCAAAGCCATCATATTTAGTTGCAAGGGAAGCAGGGGAATATGGGTCAATATTGTCTTGTAAGATGACAGAAATATGTTTTAGTGAACACCATTAATGTTTGCCATAACACATGAGGAGAAGTGACTACAGTTACGGCCTCACTATAACACAAGAGATTAATGTGCATGGTAAACACACATGCTTCTGGAGATCAAGTATCAGGGTTACAAATACAGTGACATTTTATTTCGTTTTCTGTTGCTGTGCCAACGTGCTGGAGGCTAGCTACTTTATAAAGAAAAGAGGATTATTCAGCTTAAAGTTTTAAAGGATAATTTTCAAGAATGAACGCCTGGTTGACTGGGGTTCTGGCAAGCCCTGATTTCTCATCTCTCTTCACAGCACACGGAATGATCACGTGAAGGAGATTTTCACTTTGTGGCATAGTCTTGCTTCATATCCATTGGATCTTGGGAGAACTCACTCTTGGATACCAGCGTTGATCTCCTCTGAGAACAATAATTCTTTGATGTACTTGCCACTCATGGGTCCTACCTTTCAAAGGCTTTACCGCCTCCTTTGCAGTATCCCTGGGGGAACCAAACTATCAGCACCCCCTGCAAGTTTGGGTTGTTTATTGACACCATTTAAAATCATAGCATATGTTTAATGAATCTGCATATAACAAAAGGATTTTTAAAACCAAACTAAAATTAAGGGAAATCTCAAATGCTTGATACCGATTAATTTTTTAGTTGAGAGGTATATTTAATTACTTTGTTTTATTTTTTAAATATTTATTTATTTATTATATATAAGTAAACTGTCTTCAGACACACCAGAAGAAGACATCAGATCTCATTACAGATGGTTGTGAGGCATTATGTGGTTGCTGGAATTTGAACTCAGGACTTCTGGAAAAGCAGTCAGTGCTCTTAACCACTGAACCATCTCTCCAACCCTTTAATTACTTTAGATTTGCTTATTTTAGATTGTCTGTATGACTGTTTTGCCTGCATGTATTTTTGTGTACCACATGTGTATCTGGTTACCCATGGAGATCAGAAGGTGACATCAAATCTTCTAGAACTGGAGTTACAGATGGTTGATAATCTCCAGGTGGGTGCTGGGAACCAAACTCTAGTCTTCTGCAAAAGTAGCAAATGCTCTTAACTGCTGTACCATCTCTTCAGTCCCTAAAAAACTTTAGTAATTGATTTAGATAATTGATTCACACATTACTTACTGTATTGATGGTAGGGTGAGCCCTTTATCCAGTCTGACACTTTGCCCAGTTCCAAAACTGTGGCCAGAAGTTACAACCAAAATATTGGCCATATGATAGCCTAATAATCTTACTCAAATTTCCTGAGTTTTATTGGCGTTCCTATACTTGTATTTTGTCAATTTTTACCAGTTTACCCAGGTTTATTAATCACCCAAGCAAGATACAGAGTAGTTTCATCATCTCAAAATCCCCTATGCCATCACCCTCACATAATCACTAATCGATTCTTGGTTTTAAAGCTTAATGTTATAAATGTGATTCAAGTATAGGATTGTATATGAATATGATTATATATGTATGAATGTATATGCATATGATTGCATAATTATATGATTGTATATGCATATAATTACATATGAATATGGTTGCATATGTGTCTGTGTAATTATATGATTGTATATGAATATGATTGTATATGAATATGATTGTATATTATGATTGTGTATGAATGTGATTGTAGATGTATGATTGTATATGTATGATTGCATATGAATATGGTTGCATATGTATGTGACTGAACAATTATATGATTGTACATGTATATGATTGCATGATATGCAACTTTTGAGTTGGGCATCTATTACTCCTCATCCTTTTCTTTCTGAGGGCCAGGGTTCGAGTAGGTTCTCCACTGTGTAGTCCTGCTGATCTACAACTACTTTGCAGACCAGCTTGGCCTGGAACAGAAAGTAATTCCTCTACTTCTGCCTCCCCGATGCAGTGATTACAGGTTTGTTACACGGTGCCCATCACTCAACATGATTTTCCGCAGCCATCCAAGTTGCTATAGCTGATTAATAGTTCACATCTTCTATTTCACGGAAGTATTTTGTTTTTGGAAACCCTACGGTTGTCTAGCCATTTTCAAGTAGGCTAGCTATACTCACTTCAGCTTGAGATATCATTAGTAAAGACACTTTGTGCATTCACAAACTGTTCTCTGCTGATACCTGCCTGACTTGGAACTGGTGGGGAATCTCAGGCTAGCTCCATGTAAGAAGCCCATGACACCAGACTGGTTGTCATTACATCTTCACTCCCCAGCCCAGCCCACCCTAGGCTTGTGGTCTCAGGCCGGGTCTTTTTAGTCTCGGCCTTACTTCCACCCTGGGGAGCCCATCTGGGCATGCATGGTGCTGGACTGGTGGTTGTCTCATGGAGTGTTAGGCTACTAATCTTTCCAATGTTCACAGGTCTTAACACTGAGCATAGACATAGCCTCTCTCTTCTTTGTCACCTACTGAAGCACATGTGACACAACAGTCACACCTGCAGTGTCTCTAAATACAGGAATATATTAAATATAGATTAATATATATTATATATTAATCAAAGTTGTTCATATATATAAAATACACATATATGTCTGTATAATGCATTCTACTTACTATCACTTCCACACTCTCCTATCTCCTTTTATTCACCTCAAAACTCCCATAAATCTTTTTCCTGGTGCAGGTTCTGTTTTGTGATCTTTGAGTTTGATCAGTGCCATCTGTGTAACCATGGATTTGAAACTATAAGCTTAGTGGGCATTCTTTCTCTTTTTATTTCAATTTTAAAAAAATGACAAAACCACTAGCAAATGTTACATTCTATGTAAGTATCCTGTGTTGTTTGAAGGATTTTGCAGTTCCCAAACCTAAGTTAATTAACCTTCTCTAGTTCCTAAAGGCAAAATGAATCCGGCCTTTGGGCTCTACTTTATTCTGCCTCTACTATAGTAGCAATCAATGTATACAGTCATGATCATGATGGCTTGCCTTTGCTCTTACTACTCTGGATCCACAGGGGGTAAAACATGCTGCTATTACCCATTTTGCTTCTTCGTTTCTGTTTGGATGCCTGGTGGGTTTGTATGCTTAACAAACATCTCCAATGGGTTTTGCCATTTCTTTGTTCTGCCTCTTTCCTGGAGATGGGAACCCTTGGTTTACAGACGGCAGCACACTGGACTCGGTTACACACGCAGTCTCATCGAGTCTGTACGACCCTCCTGCAGAATAAGTATCCATATCTTTGTTTTTCTCAGAAGGAAGGAGACAATATGAACTGAAATAACTGAAAGTTATGATCTCAGTAAGCAGCCTAGGATGCTCAGCCACGGCTCTTCTGGTTGCTGTGTGATATTAACCAAAGTGAGGGAAAGTGAGCGGGCTGTCCCCCAAGCCCCATGTTCCCTGTTCCTTGCTGTCTATCACCAAGACAAGATTATGTTGCGTAGTATTGCATTTTTTTAAACCTAGAGTTTAAATATGAAAGCTTGGCATTAATTCTTTCATGTGATGTTTCTGACAAAAGAATTGATAAAAGACACCAATAAGAGACTGAAGTCACTTAGGAGAAATAAGTTACATTAATTTATAAATTGGGTGCAAAAAGAAAAAACCTCTCCCATCATCAAAGTTTAAAATTTGACATAAATAAAAGAGATCCTCTAAATATCGGTAACTCCAAACCACAGTGAATCACTTCATACTATGATAGAATCCAGTCTTGCATCCAACTGACAACTCATGCTTCTGGCCCATGGCCACTTCATAGTATGTGAGGATCATGACTAGTTTCATCTTGTTCCATTATGTGCTAAATACACTCTAAATACACCTACTTAGCGCCATTTCTTTTTTTCTCATCTTACAATTAAAGTCTTAGAAACACAATGGAGTCCATCACAAACCTATGTAATCTCAGACTGCTAGTTAGACATAGATATATAAAGAAATCAAAATTAAGTAAAGGCACAAATGCAGACAAAGTTACAAAAGGGCAGCAATGAAGGCTCGATCTTAAACTCACTCCTTTCTTCTTTCTTGTAGCCATCAGGAACTCTCTAAAGGTCAGGAGGTTGAGTTGAAATGTTTTGTGACTACACACGTGAGACAGCGTGGCAGAAAAATCTGTCAAGATTTCAACACACCCAATGGTGTTGTGTGTCTTGCCTCTCTTAATGCCCATTTTTGGGTGTAAGGCTAAGTTTTAGAATGTAGTTAGGAATTATGCCATTCTAAGTGTAGCTCTCACATCACGTAAATGAAGCATCTCTTTATAACAAATGGCGAACATTACAACAGCAACAGATCAAAATATTAATATATCACGGGAACCCAGATACAACAGGATACATCTGTAATACAACTCCCGCAGCTTAGGCTCTGGGAATATTATGGAAGAGGGAGTGGAAAGATTTTAGGAACAAAAGACCAGGATATTCATTGTTTAATTGTCTCCAAGAAATGGCAGGGAAGCTACACACTCATGATATATCTACAACATTTTTACCCAAATAAGATCTAAATAATGGTTTCAATAGACATGCTAGCATGGAAAAGGAAACTCTCACTGGGTCCATCCCTGATAAAACATTACAGACAGGCAATTACTGATGAGAGAGGGGAATTAGCCTTTTCCAGGGATGCACCTGGTTATTCAATACAGAGTGCTTGCCCTCAACTATAACACTATAGGTATTATAAGCCACACTGTAAGTATTCAACAGGTTGTGTTTACATATTCATGCATATATATGTAATAATAATAATTTATAAAAGAAAAAGAGGTAATTAATTTGAAAGCAATTGGGGATTCAGGTCAGAGAAGGGGTTGAAAGAAGAAAGGGTGGAAGTGATATATTAATATTTTAATAAAATTATCTCTAACTATGTATGGGTCAATATATGCTCTTTTATTCATGGTTGTCAGTGCACAAGTGAATTTCAATGTTTCTCTCACATCTTCTACAATCATTGGCTCGGAGAATAAGCTTCTTCCCTATCATAGAGGTACAAGCTTTAATTAACCAAGACAGACAAGGCCTTTCCATTGATTGGTTGAGCCTCGAACATATGATTCAGTTCTGGCCAATGAAATATAACAGGAAACATTCCTGGGCTAAAGTTTTCTTTATTGATAAAGAAATATTCATATTTTTGCTTTGAAAACTTGCTTTATACTGACTACCTGTGGGTTCTTGGGCTTTGCACTAGACAAATAGTGAATGTGCAGTAAACCCTTATGGTAGAACTCCAAATGATGAGGATGACAGAGGAAGGTATGTGCAGAAATCTTGATGTCACAGGGCTACCAGGATAACCTCTCTGCAAGCATGTTTTCCTCATCATTAAAGCCTGTTCAACTGGATTGCTTAATTCTTTTCATCTGAACGTCTTAACAAAAAGAGAAGCTGACTCTTCTGTATATGGTGGAGATACACTGCTCAAAACATATAAAATTTGAATTGATGTTTAAAAAATAATTCAAAATGAGAGATGAGAGGAATGTAAGCTCACCACTAGCAAAAGCTAGCCGTGACTAGATAACGGCATTGTAGTAAGACATCTTGTTTTGTGATCCACTGGAAATATAAGGCCTAAGAAGCCATAAAAGACCTTAAATTTATAATTATTGTTATTGATGCTTTTCCTGTTACTTTGGTATGTTACTGAAGAGTTTAGGCTTTGTTCTACTGGCAAATAGTGTCAGAGGAGTCTTAATGGTGAGCACTAAAGAAAGGTGTGCATTCTAGCCAGCCATATTTGGTGAAAGACCAACACATGATAAAAACTAATAGAATAAAGGCTGGATTAGGAGAGATCAATACCATGTTTCCCCTTTGATGTATTCACAGTGGTAAAAATTTCTTCATATAGATTTAAGGGGAAAGGTTGGCAACAATCACTGACTAAGTTAGGCACTTTCAGTGCTATGAACAATCTGCCCACCCCATTCTTACTCTTTGTACCAACGACTCTGTTTCTGTTTCTGTCTGGGTTGGCTTTACCCACATCCAGCTCCCTGACTGTTAAATTTCCATCATTTTCGGAAATTTGTTCCAGGAAAAGATAAAATAAAACCAATTTTGCCCCAGCTCCCAGCCATAGCCCTGGGAATGAATTTTGTTGGCTTGATTACAGCCTGTCTCCATTTTGAAACCCATTATTGTGACCAGAGAAATAGAGCATTCTGATTGATCAAGCTGAGTCACAAACCTACACCTGGACTCAGGAGGAAGACTTGCTGAATGACTTCTGTCTATAACAGATGCGCTTAGCATCTAACACCCTGTGAAGAGACAGAAGGCAGGGCATGCTACCAGGAAATGAATAGTAAGTAAGCTGACGTTTGTAACTTGAAGAGTGATAAGTATTGTTAATTTTATAGATAATGAAGCAGAGAGTTAATAAGAAAAAACATTTTGCCTGTAGGCTTCTCTGTTGTACAAGTCTGATCCACAGTCTACACGTCATCTATGTGACTAGCACAAGTCCATGATCCACTTTCAAGAATGTTTCCTTCAGCTGCCTAGATTCAGATTAGTATTGGCTGGAGTTTTCTCCTGGATGTGACAACATATCTGATATCATGTCACTGACTGATGTTCTTCCCCACACCAAGCCTTCTCGATCAGCTAGGTCTTTGTTCCAGTATTTTTGTCTTCACCTTTAAGAAATTATTTAGTCTATTTTTTTCACTTCAGATTTTATCCCCATCCTGGTCCACCCTCCATCTATTCACCATCCCATACCTTCTCCATACTCACTGTCTCCACAAGGATGTCTCCAGTCCCTACCCTACCCTACCAGAACTTTCTACTCCCTGGGGCCTCTATTCTCTTGAAGGTTAGGTGCATCTTCTCTGAATGAACCCAGACCTGGCTGTCCTCTGCTGTATATGTGTTGGGGGCTTCATATCAGCCAGTGTGTGCTGCCTGATTGGTGGTCCAGTGTCTGACAGATCTCCAGGGTTCTGGTTAGTTGAGACTGCTGGTTCTCCTACAGGGTCACCTTCCTCCTCAACTTCTTCCAGCTTTTCCCTAATTCAACCACAGGGGTCAATAGCTGCTATCTATTGGTTGGGTGTAAATATCTGCATCTGACTCAGTTGATAGGTCCCTTTTTGTGAGCACTCCATAGCCTCAGTAATAGTGTCAGGCCTTGGGGCCTTCTCTTGAGCTGGATCCTACTTTGGGTCTGTCACTGGACCTCCTTTTTTTCAGACTTTTTTTCCATTTTTGTACCTGCAGTTCTTTCAGACAGAAACAATTGTGGGCCAGAGTTTTGACTGTGGGATGGCAGCCTCATCCCTCACTTGATGCCCAGTCTTTCTGCTAAAGGTGGGCTCTACAAGTTCCCTCTCCTCACTGTAGGGCATTCCATCTAAGGTCCCTCCATTTGAGTCCTGAGAGTCTCTGGTACATTCTGGAGGTTTCCCCCACCTCCTACTTCCTGGGGTTGCCTATTTCCATTCTTTCTGCTGACCCTCAGGGTTTTGTCCTGTTCTCCTCACCCAATATCTGATCATGTTCCCCTCTTTCCATTCCTGCCTCCTTTTTTATTCAGGTCCCTTCCTTCTCCCTTGTGATTTCTTTCTTCTCCCTCCCAGGTGGGACTGAGGTGTTCTCACTTGGTGCTTCAGCTTGTTAATCTTTCTGAGTTCTGTGGACTGAATCTTGGGTATTCTCTACTTTTTCCTTAATATCCATTTATTAGGACATACCATGCACGTCTTTTTGGTTCTTAATTATGTCACTCAGGATGATATTTTTCTAGTCCCATCCATTTGCCTGCAAAACTCAAAATGTCCTCATTCTTAATAGCTGAGTAGTATTCTATTGTATAAATAAACTACACTTTCTGTATCACTCTTCTGTCATGGGCATCTGGGTTGTTTCTAGCTTCTGGCCATCACAAACAAGGCCACTGTGAACATAGTGGAACACATGTCCCTGTGGCCTGGTGGGGCATCTTTTGGGTATATTCCCAAGAGTGGCAGAGCTGGGTCTTCAAGTAGATCTGTTTCCAATTTTCTGAGGAACCTTCAGATTGATTTCCATAATGGTTCAGGGTCTTACTGTGTATTTTCAGCTGGCCTGGAACTCACTATATAGACCAGGATAGCCTTGAGGTCCTCTCTGCAAGCCTGATCTGCCTGCCTCTTCCTTCAAGTTCTGGGACTAAAGGAGTGCATCACCACATCCAGCTCCATCATCATGTCAATCAACAGTGCTTTCTCAGGGCTGCAGACATAAGCAGTTAAGAGTGCATGCTACTCTTTGAAAGGACCTGAGTTTGGTTCCCAACACCCCTATTAGCTCACAACTACCTGTAACATCCCCCCCCCCCCGGGTGGGGAGCTGACATCTGTTTCCTGGCCTTCACAGGCATCTCCTGTATGTGCGAAACCACACAGGCATATGAATATTAAATAAATCTTAAACTATTCTAGAATTTTCATGCCTTCGTGATGGGGAAACCTATAACTACATCCTCATTATCCATTCTAGACTCACCATGGACTAGTTCTACTCTCACAGAAGACCGAGGCTGTGGCCTGCTCCACTCCCTGGAACTGTGCTCTGTTACTCTGAGGCTCCTGGTTTCCCAGGATGCCCAGGCTTCCTTGAGGACACTGAGAAGCTTCTCCTCTTCCCACTCCAAATGAGTTATCCCTTGGCCCCTTACCTTTTATTCTCCATGATTCCTGGGAAAACACTTCTTGGTGTAACAACACTGCTTCTGAGCAATGAACACCATGTGAAAAAGGAAGCCTGTGTAGGTAATTACTCACAAGTGAAATTTAGTCCTTCATAACTGGTTCATTCAATTGAATTTCAGCACTGTGATGACCCACTCTTTTATTAGAGGCCAGGGAACAGATGAGATGAACTTGTCTGAGCCCGGGGATTATAGAGCCGTCACAAATGGACAGTTACAAGGTAAACTCCGTGTGATCAAGGAAAGACTAAGAGTTAATATATTCGATTTCAAGTTAGGAAGAGAGTTGAGAAATATCCATCCAAACAAAACAGTTTCCAAAATATGTCCCTCGGGAAAAAGGAAATGATTAATGTGAAACAGTTATTTCACTATGATGCTAGAAAAATTCACTTCTGTGGGATTTGTATGGATTAAATTAGATGTTTCTATAGTTAGCCCCTGATATTTCCAACCTTAAAGATACTAAATCTGCAAATTTACATATTATCTTATTGTATACAATGGCCAAATGGAGAAAAACTTCTCTCTCTATCTCTCTCATCTGTGTGTGTGTGTGTGTGTGTGTGTGTACACATAAACACATGTGTGTGTGTGTTTGTATGTGTATATATACATTGTACTTCAAAACCTCTTTGCTATCTCTTTGAAAAAAGAACTCCAGTACAGATTTCAAAAATATAGCAGTGTGGTTCTCTAAAGTAGGAAAGATAAGAATTTAAATATTTTCTTTTATCCCTTAATGATGCAAATAGTCATGTTTTACATTGTCTCAGTGTTATATTTTCATAAAACAAAAATGTTAAATGACTCCAGACTCAAGAAGTAGGTGAACATACTGGAGTGAAATTTGCTGCTTTGCTGTTGACTGGTTCTCTATCCCATCCCATGCACCTCACTGCACTCCAGCTCTCTAGCGCCCCCTTTCTGCAAGCACCAAGGTAATGTAAATTTCTGTCTTCCTTCCTTGATTCCTTCCTTTCTTTTTAAAATTGGATATATTTCATTTACATTTCAAATGTTAACCAATTTCCAGGTTTCCTCTCCATAAACCCCCTATTTCATTCTCCCTCCTCCTGACTCTATGGGGGTGCCTCCTACCCACAAAACCCCTCCAGCCTCGTCACTCTGACATTCCCCTACACTGGGACATCTAGCCTTGGTAGGATCAAGGCCTTCTACTCCCATTGGTGCACAACAAGGTCATCCTCTGCCACATATGAAGCAGGAGCCACGGGTTTGTCCATTTGTACTATTTGGATAGTGGTTTAGTCCCTGGGAGCTCTGGTTGGTTGATATTGTTGTTCTTATGAAGTTACAAACCCTTGAGCTCCTTCAATCTTCTCTCTAATTCCTCCATTAAGGGCATTGTTCTCAGTTCAATGATTAGCTGTGAGACCCCCCCCCCTCCTGTATTTATCATGATCTGGCAGAGCCTCTCAGGAGAGAGCTATAGCTGGCACCTGCCAGCATGTACTTCTTGGCATCAGAAATGTTGTCTGGGTTTGGTGACTGAATATGGGCTGCATCACCAGGAGGGGCAGTCTCTGAATGACCTTTCATTCAGTCTCTGCTTCAAACTGAGTCTCTGTATTTTCTCCTGTAAACATCTTTTCTCCCCCTTCTAAGAAGGACTGAAGCATCTGCACTTCAGTCTTCCTTATTCTTGAGCTTTACATGGTCTGTGAATTGTATCTTGGGTAATCTGAGTTTTGGGGCTAATATCTACCTATCAGTGAGCGCATACCAGGTGGTTTTTTTTTTTTTTTTTTTTTTTTTTTTTGTAATTGGGTTACCTTACTCAGGATGATATTTTCTAGTTCTATCTATTTGCCTAAAAATTTTATGTAATCATTTTTAATAGCTGAGTAGTACTCCATTTTGTAAATATACCACATTTTTGTATCCATTCCTCTGTTGAAGGACATGTTGCTGCATCCCAGCTTCTGGTTATAATAAATAAGGATGCTGTGAACATAATGAAGCATGTGTCCTTGTTATATGTTGGAGCATCTTTCGGGTATACACTCAGGAGTGGTACAGCTGGCTCTTCAGGTAGTACTATGTCCAATTTACTGAGGAACCCCCAGACTGATTTCCAGAGTGGTTGTACCTGCTTATAATTTCCCCAACAATGGAGGACTATTCCTCTTTTTCCACATCCTTATCAGCATCTGCTGTCACCCAAGTTTTTGATCTTAGCCATTCTGACTGGTATAAGTTATAATCTCAAGGTTGTTTTGATGATTTGATTTGCATTTCCCTGATGACTAAGGACCTTAGACATTTCTTTAGGTGCTTAAAGGCCATTTAGTATTCCTCAGTTGAGAATTCATTGTTTAGCTCTGTACCCTATTTTTAATAGGGTTATTTGATTCTCTGGAGTCTAAGTTCTTGAGTTCTTTGTACATATTGAATATTAGCCCTCTATCAGATGTAGGATTGGCAAAGATCTTTTTTTATTTTGTTGGTTGTCATTTTGTCCTAATGACAATGTCCTTTGCCTTACATGAGCTTTGCAATTTTAAGAGTTTCCATTATTCGATTCTTGATCTTAGAGTATAAGCCATTAGTTTTATGTTCAGGAAAATTTCTTTATATATTGAGCCATTCCTGCATTCCTGGTATGAAGCCTACTTGATCATAGTGGATAATAATTTTGGTGTGTTCTTGAATTATATTTCCAAGAATTTTATTGAGTATTTTTGGATCAATATACATAAGGAAAATTGGTCTGAACTTTTCTTTCTTTGTTTTATTTTTGCGTGGTTTAAGTATAAGCATATTAGGTCTTCTATGATGGTCTAATAGATTTCTGCACTAAACCCATCTGGCCCTGGACTTTTTTTTTTTTTTTTTTTTTTTTTTGGTTGGGAGACTTTTGATGGCTGTTTCTATTTCTTTAGGAATTATGGGACTGTTTAGATGGCGTATCTGATCCTGATTTAATTTTAGTACCTGATATCTATCTAGAAAATTGTCCATTTCATTCTGATTTTTCAGTTTTGTTTGAGTATAAGCTTTTGTAATAGGTTCTGATGATTTCTTGAATTTCCTCAGTTTTTGTTGTTATCTCTCCCTTTGCATTTCTGATTTTGTTAATTTGAATACTTTCTCTGTACTCTATGCTTAGTCTGGCTAAGGGTTTACCTATCTTATTAATTTTTTCAAAGAACCAACTCCTGGTTTTGCTGATTCTTTGTATAGTTCTTTCTGTTTCTACTCGGTTGATTTGAACCCTGAGTTTGATTATTTCCTGCCGTCTCCTCTTCCTGGGTGCATTTGCTTCTTTATGTTCTAGAGCTTTTAGGTGCGCTGTCAAGCTGCTAGTGCATGTTCTCTCCAGTTTCTTTTGGAAGCACTTAGAGTCTAAGCACTGCTTTCATTGTTTCCCATAAGTTTTGGTATGTACTACTTTTGTTTTCACTACATTCTAAAAAGTCTTTAACTTTTTTCTTAATTTCTTCTTTGACTAAGTTATCATTGAGTAGAGCACTGATCAGATTCCATGTACATGTGAGCTTTCTGTCATTTTTGTTGTTACTGAAGACCAGTCGTAGTCCCTGGTGATCTGTTAGGATGCATGGGTTTATTTCAATATTCTTGTATCTATTGAGGCTTGTTTTGTGTCTGATTATGTGGTCAATTTTGGAGAAGGTACTGTGAGGTGCTGAGAAGAAGGTATGCTTTTTCATTTTAGGATGAAATTTTCTATTGATATTTGTTAAATATATTTGATTCATAACTTCTATTAGTTTCACTGTGTCTCTGTTTAGTTTCTGTTTCCATGATATGTCCATTTCTGAAATTTGGAAAGGAGATAACATTTGAAATGTAAATTTTAAAATATTCAATTAACAAAAAAAAAAAAAAGAAAGAAAGAAAGAAAAAAAGAAAGAAGTGAACATTTCTCCAATAAGGTGAAGGGATTGGTACCCTGTTTCCCCAAGACTGGATGATAGCTGATTCAGGTAAGCAGAGCTGAGGCTGCCTCCTTCTTCCTCCCCAGTTCTGTCCAGGAAGCAAGAACTGAGACCACAGACAATTCAAACAAGGCAGCAGTTTGGTTTCTCCAGAGGAAGGTAAGCCGAGTGGCACATTCACGGACAGATTGCAAAAACCAATGGAAGTAGAACCCCGTTTCTATTGATAAAGGCATTGAAGGGTGGTGGGGAAAATTTCAGAGGTACTATAAAACCCATAGCTCCAGCTGCACATGTAGCAGAGGATGGCCTTGTTAGGCATCAGGGAGAGGAGAGTCCCTTGGTCCTGTGAAGGCTCTCTGCCCCAGTGTAGGGGAATGTCAGGGTAGGGAGGCAGAAGGGGTGGATGGGTGGGTGAACACCCTCATAGAAGCAGGGGTCAGAGGATAGGATGGGCTTATGGAGGGGAAACCGGGAAAGGGGATAGCATTTGAAATGAAAATTTAAAAAAAAATTCACGAAAAAAAAGGAAGAAAGGAAGGAAGAAAGGAAGGAAGGAAGGAAGGAAGGAAGGAAGGAAGAAAGGAAGGAAGGAAGGAAGGAAGAAACCTGGAGGCAGGGGTGAGAAGTTGGGGAGCTCTAGAGCTGTGTCTAGAACAATGTCTTGACACTTCTGTGGAAAACTAAGTTCTGTTCTCAGAGATAGGACAGCAAGAGAACATGCTCAGGAAGAGGTGATGGAAAATCTTGGACACCGGTAATGAAGAATGTCCACGTGGAAATGCCTCAGGACTCTGTGTGAGAATCAGGCGCTCACCAGGAGAGATTTAGCCTTGTTATGAACATGCAAAGGAATGTGAAACCGAACTTTTAAGAGATGAACCATGAACCCCCTCACACATGCGTTTCTGCCTTTGAACTGCTTTATTAAAATGCACGGAAAGCACTTAGAATTCTAGCTTCTGTCCCTAGAATTCAGTTGGTTCTGCATTGCCCTGGAATATTGGCTGACATATTTGATCTACAATCTGTCTCATATATTTACTGACCTGAAATGTATAAAAATGTGTGGGGCAAGTGGAACTGGACCTCTAAGGCTTAAATTTAACTGTGACTTAATACTGTTTTAAATAAGCAATAGGTCTGTATAGTGTGGAGAGCTCGTGCCTTAAGGAAATGTCAATTTTAAGAGAATTCAAACCTCTCAAAACTTTTCTTTTTAGATTTGAAATAAGCTATGAGTGGCTAGAACCAATGTGCATGAGTTCACACAAAATAATTTGATTAAATGAATAGAATCGTTTAATGTTTTCTGAGCACATATGCTGCCAATGTGGAAATCTTTGCCTGTTAACTTATTAAACTATTGTTTTATGAATCTTCTGCAGCCGGGTATACAAATTGAATGTTTTGCCAATATCAATCCCCCACTGGTGGTTCTAACAAAGAGTTCTCATTCTGGGACAGGTCTTTTTCCTCAGGGAAGTAAATAAAGTCAGTGATTCACTGATAAACCCACCTAGTATATGCATCATCTCTGGCCCATATATCAATGTCACGGGCAACAGCTTGCTCTCCTAACTGATTGTGCAGTGTTTTCTCGGAGACTATTTTGTTTAGTAATCAGATCAAAGTGCCAACATGCATCCTGCTTAGCATCCTACGAATTGTTTCCATCTTTAATCGCACAATTAGTTCAGAGGCACTTTTATGGAACATTTCCCATGCTGAAATTTTACCCCCACCATATTGATCTACTTATACAAAAAAAAAAAAAAAAAAAAAAAAAAAGAAAAGCTACTGTGGATCACTCGTGTGCACTTGAGCACAGACTCTTTGCTATGTTTTGTATTTTAAATTGAAATGTTATTCTTGTCACCAATTAGACAAATTCTTACCGTCACGGCTCTTCCCAACTTACCGGGTTTTAATTTGATGTTCATTATCTGAATGGTCTGGGGGAGTAGGCGGCATTTCTGTTTTCTGTTACAAATGGCATTAAACGTTCATTCAACACCCTTGCAAATGGACAGCAGGAATAATGAGCGATACCTTTGTGAAATCTACATAGGGCTGGATAGAAAACTAATGGAAAAGGGCTCCTTTGATGATGAGTGACAGTTAATGACACAGCTTTCCATTCTGATTTTTAAAAGGAGGCTTTCCCGAGTTTAGCTTTCACATCTCTCTAAGTCGAGACAGAGAAGGACTTTGGAAGACAATTGGAAGGACACAGGATTTTTTTTAAATAAAACATTAAGACAAAGAAATTTTTTTAAATGAGATTTTAAAAACCAGCTATTGATTTTCCTCTTGCATTTTCAAAGCAGGCAGTTTGGCGGCCCCCCGTTGCAGACTGTGTCTCTGTAGAAGCGTGTTGTGCTATGTACATAATCTGCGTAAGGAATTCTACTTGCAGCGTATTTTTCTTCAAAGGCTTTGCATTTCTGCATAAAAAGCTTATTAATTATTTGTAGCTGCTTGTCATCGTGTTCTGATAATAGAAGGCTGGTCAAGGATAATAATTACCACTTCACCTTTTTGGATCATATACACTCACTATTCCTACTGCAATATGACCCAAAGCATCTCTCTTCTCCCTGTACACAGGACCAAAAGTGCAGGCACATCATTTATTGATAAGACAAAAAGAATGTAATGAAATTATCAATGTTCTTGAATTAATTATGAACATGATTAAGAAAGCTAAAATCTCAGGAGCCAGGATCTCATTACCCATTCAGTCTTAGGGATTGCTTTCATTCAGCTAGGCAAAAAGGCTTTGAGCAGCCCTACAATCGCCTTCCTCTCATTTATTTGTGCTAGAATTAAGGTTTATTTGTTTTCTGTTTTCTTCGTCTTCAGATTGTTTCTGTGTCTTAATCTATTTCACAGACCCTTTCCTTCTGTATCTCAGAAGGAAGTACCTTCAGGGCCTACATTTCTGCAACCCGCACACCTCCTCTGAGTGTGTGCCTCTCAGTCCGATGGAGCTTCTAAATATCTCTCAAGGTAAGTCAAGAATGTAGCCAAGAAGTTCTTTCAGATTTATGCGTGCAGCTATAGAACAGTTCTGTCTGAAACCCACTCAGCCAGGAGTCTTAATGACATCATTATTACGCTGTCTGGACTGGGCTAGATTTTCCTCGGAGCCTCAGTGTGTTATTAGGAGCCTTGCTCTCTGTGCGGATGATACTTGCTGAGGGTGGGGAGGTGATTCAGAGCCGGGGAGAGGCGTAGATTTTTTGTTCAAATTAGTTTGCAAGAAGAGTGGACTAACAAAGCGAAGAGCGATCCCTTTAACTTTATTTTCATGTGCATATGCCAGTGAGCTCTGAATTTCCCAAGCTCTCATCCTTGATAACAGGATTGAGAAGGAGTCCGGAATATTTTACCCTTGTCAGCTTTGTTTTTTTTTTTTTTTAATGTCCAAGCACTATTTATAGATATATATATATTAAAAGACCTGGATTTTTTTCTGGTTGTAGTATTCAGTGCAGAGGACTGGTATTTGTTTGAAATGTCCTGGGATTGTCCTAATCGCACCCGACTAAGCTAAGTTCTTCTTTTTTCCCCCCTCTTTAAAAACAAAATAAAACAAAACATGCCTTTAATTTAATTAATTAATTTATTTTTTGTCTTGAAGAAAGCAATGTTAGTTTGGAGGCAAACTTGGCTGAGATTTGATGACAGGTATTTGTAAGAAGGGTTATTGGCGAGACAGTAAAAGGCTGTCAGCATGCATTTTACAGTCTCACAGAGTGATTATAAAGATCACAAACTTGTATCTCGTTTTGCCTTAAATGTGATTGTGGGACTCGAGTTCTTCTAGAAGAGAATCGCCCATTGCAAACACAGAATGAAAGAGCCCTGGTTTTCGGCCGTTGGATAAATGCTGTATCCGTCAATCCTGGATTTCTTTAAAGTGGTGATTTGATATGGCCGTTAAAACATCTAGAAATTTAAATGTATAAGTTCACTGGGGAAAAAATGAAAGCCTTTTAGAGCAATAAGTGACAACTGACCAAAAATGTCCACCTCTCAAAGCTTAAGATCCACTCTAACATCTGTTTGTTGAAAGGTTTTGTTAGCATGTAACAAACGTAAGGAGGTAACAAAGGAGGGGCTCCTCTCTCTCTGCAAAGCACAGCTTGTGATCATAGTATTTAGACAGTCGTGTAGGTAAAATGTTCGGTTCTTTTGTAGCAAATATTTAGGACACCGAATTATGTTGCTTGAATATTATGTTGTTTATGAAGACAGTGTGTTTTAATATGGGGACATATCAGGGACTTTTGTTCTTCTATACTTTCTGATGCCTTCTTTTGAATTTTATTAATTTGGTAAGCAAGCACTTGCTGTGACTAGCTAACTTTAATTGCTAGGCACAATCAGCTTCATTCTTAAGCTAGCTAAATTGATGGAAATAGACAATTTCATCTGAAAGTGTTAAAAATGCAAGAAGATGTCAAAGTTTCTTTTTTTAGGCTTCAAATAAGAAAAGCAATAAAAATAATTTTCTAACTCTGTGAGCCCCGGATATCAGGGGGAAAAGCATGTTTAAGTAGAAATTCCTTGTGTTTCAGCCTATTCTGAGAAAATGGAAATACCTCTGGATTTCTTTTGATTTTTTTTTCACATCTTATCAAAAAGGGAAAAACGAATCGAAAAATGTCCTGCATGCCGTTTCTACATGAGAGGGGAGATCAGGAGTCCCATGTTGTTTTCTACAGGGGACACCCATCTTTGTGGCTTTCTAGGTGGCTGACTATACCTCAGCAGTTGAACACGGATCAGGTGAAAAAGTTTGGAAGCTGAAAGAGACACAAACCGTGGAGGCTGAGGGGGTGGAGGAGAGGAAGGAGGAGAGCTTGAGACAGAGCAAAGTTGAGCACGTGTTTCCTTTGTTACTGTCTATCAGTTCGTTTCCAGACAACGTTTTTTTTTTTTTTTTAAAAAAAGATGCAGCTAGTTCATAGAGCTGCCAGTACACTTTTTAAAAAGCTGCATTGCTGCAGTCTTTAAATGCTCATCGTAGAAAATCAAAAAGCAGGTTCCCAGCCGCCAAATCTAAGAGGCAGAAGTGTCCGGGTTTACTACACATGCTACTTATTTGCATAGCACGGAAGTGAAACGACAATTCCAGGAAGTCAGCGCTGAGTGTAGTATGAACTGTAACAGCTGCTCTGCAGTGGAGATGTTGAGGTACCTATGCATCCTGTGCTCTGAAGGTTACACTAGGAGGAAGGGGAATCGAACAGGGAAGAGTTACCAACTTAGGCAGGCTGTGATGAACTCCAGCGCTCAGCCGAGTGCCACTCAGTCTGGACTGACTGAGAGGGGACGAGTTTCAAACCTAATTGTTATGGAAACAAAACTTCCAAAGTCAATATAGGTGATCTTAAATATTTAATTATTTAATATGCCAGCACACTGTTTTTGTTCACATAGCTTAAATTAGTTCTGATAGCCACAAAGCGCCCCCTCCCAATCTTGTATGTATGTGGAGTTCTACATATTTACAGAGACTTCTGTTTAAAAGAAGCTAGAAAACGCATTAGCAGAGGTTAGGTAGGGGGTTTCAATTCTGTCAGTATCTACCTGTGACCTTGGGTAATGCACAAAAGATCGCGAAGCCTTGAAATTTGCACTCTGTAGGAAGACTGAGACAAGGGGTAATTTTTGAGGTTTCCTCACACTCTGAAATTATATTTTATATTTACAGCTGCCTGTGTGAATGTCTGCAAAATACATACTCATGGATGGTCTGACTGCATTAGCATGCCTGGCATTTGTCTTTTGTGTTATCTTTACCAATTGTGAGGGTGGTAGCCGACACTTTTCATAGACTATAGAACTTACCACACTTCTTGCTGATGGTGCTCTAACATCTGACATTCCGGTTAATTCCTGAAATGAACGGCTTAATTTACTCTCAAACTCCCCTCCCATTGAGTTTGTGCTGATCTGTGCCTATAAACAGTGGGCCTTGCTTTCCTGCGAGTGTATCTTTAACAAAATTCCCACGTGTGGAAAAGGGGCTTGTTTTCACATTTTTCACAGCGAGTTGTTGGGTCCTCGAAAATTGCTAATAGGCTCATTACGTGCCTGCTTGTAATCTACTGAGCCTGAGCGAGCATGGGTTTGAAAATTGTAGCTAACACTAGATTTGGATTTAATTTTTTTTTTTTTTTTTTTTTTTGGTCAGTAGCATACAATCTGCGGGGTAGAAAGGTTGAGAAGGAGTATTCAGTGGTCTTCCTCTCTTGCCTGGAGGTTAAATCCTGGCAGAACTCGGAGAGGGATGGAGGGCAGAAAGAAGGCGATATGGTGCTCTGAATGGGTTAAGGGGAACTACCTGCTTGAGATTGATTTAAATCAGTAATGGATCATCTCATAAAGCCTCTGTTACTAGATATTAGCCCGCTATCTCCGTCCTCCGATAGCCCGGATAAGAAGTGCTTACGGAAGAGAAGGCTCCTAGAGGACATATACAGTTTCCTGGACCTCAGGGAGTAAAGAGCCATACTGCTGGATCAGTAACTTTTCCTAACAGCGAGTAAATTCAGGCCTTATCAACTTACAGCACAAACTGCACTCGTGTTTTATTGTTCTCATTAGAGATTTAAGGACTAATTCCAGTTGTTAGCGCTTAGCAGTTTAATGTTTTCCATAGATAAGAATTAAGATTCTTCTGGGGTTGTTTTTTTTTTTTTTTTTTTTTGCTAAAGCTTGCAAAATATAACGCGGCGATACACTTACTGTGATGTAATGTGGTGGGTTTTTCTAAATGTCCTGCATGGTTTTAAGGCATACATTTAAAATTTAAACCTAATGACTGAAAATTTCCAAAGTTGGACTCAGACCCACTCACACAGAAGCGGAACTGACTGTCTTTGTCTGAGAACCAGAAACAGCTCTCCCCTGTAGAAATAGGCTCAAAGGGGCGGGGCTTGCCACTCTCAGGGCCCTTTTCCCCCCTCCCCTTTTCCTACTGTGTGTTCTCTCAAAGTAAATGCACTTAATCTGGACCAAATATGGGGTCTGATTCTAAAGAAACCGAGACTTATTTGTAAGTAAGGTTGCCTTTATGTTACTTCCTTGAAGCAAAACTGATTTAATTACCTACTCCGACCAAAAAGCTATGACTGTAATGTTTACGTTTTCAGTCTTTTCAGAGATATTTTAGTTTTGGGTTTAAGGATTCAGTCCAGGCTTATTGTGAGCGGAGTAACCAACAGTGGCCTCTTCCAGAGCACTGTGACCTCCTCTTGACTACAGTGATTCTCCTGAAGAGTCTTAAGGTAATAAGAAAAAAAAAATCAAGTTACTAACGAGATAAAATTATTACTGGAATTAAAGGCTGACTTGTGGGTTATGTTTGTTGAAAGCAGTTGTTTTCTGTGAACCTGACGTGTAAACCCACTTCTCAACTTATTTTCTTGGGATGCTTTCAGATGTCTCATTACTTGTACCTAGCTGTATGATACTTTTTCAGGGGCTGAGTTTGAATACCGTGAGCCACAAATATAGTAAGAGTCAGCATTGGGGAATGAAGTAATTTAAAAGGAAACATGCTACATATCTATGAAAGGTATGGCCATTGGGTCACACTCACTGCTGTGCACTCTGATATCCATTCTTGGAAGGATGTTTTTCCTGGTAGGAAGCAGACCTGACAGTGACAAAGGGAGAGCTGGCAAGGCTGTGGCTAAATGGGGCACCTGTCTATCACACATGAGGCCTCGGGATTGGTCCTTAGCGCAGGGCAGGGGAAAGTCTTACTTTGTCGCAGGTCGAAAACTCTGAATATGCCTAGTAGGTATAGGCCTGGCCATAAGACAACAATAAAAGTGTAGCTAACAGTTATTATGTGCTTGGCCCTAGGATAGACTTTGTAAATGCCTCATCTTATATTTTAGTTGCTTTACAGGGAATTACCCATGCATTAAACCCACCTTTTAAAAATTTTAAGACAGAGAGAACTATTGTGGCTAATGTTTCCACTATTCCTGGCTTTGTGGGCCTTGTGCATGTTTACACCACAGATTTTTTTCTCCTTTTAACTAGTGATGCTCTATGTGCCAGAAAAAAAAAAAAAAAAAAAAGATTTTTAACGTGCTTGTTCCAGTTACGTTACTGGGTGCAATCCTTTCCTATACAGGAAATAAATTTATTATGAAGAATTCCCAGTAGAAGCCTTGGAAAACTTACATAGAGCTGCGCTGTGTCCAAAATGCTGTTCAGTAGGTTTTCCAAAGCGCCCAGGTAACAGCTGGTGCAGGCCATGTGCCAGCCCTGACAGCCCATATGCTCTCTTTAGCGAAGTAATTATCTCAACACAAAACTCTGATAGCCTAGTCTACTGGGTCCAGTTTCCCTAGGTTAAATTGACTCAGTGGCTTTGTTAGTAAGTTCCTTTGGCACAGGCTGAACTTCATCAAGAGTTTAAGTATTGGGATAGGCTTCAAAGACCAATGTGACTGCTTCTTTCAAGACAGGTGGCTTATTAACCCTGAGAGAGATTCTAGGTGGCAGTTTATTACGCTGCTGCCCTGCAGCAGTGGTGTAGTGAGTCTGCCATGCTTCCTAGGAGAGATCTGGTTTAAGTTTGTCCATTGAAAAACCATTTTTGTATTTCAGTTCTGAGGCAGGTATGTGATTTCTTCTTCCGGTGGAGGATTGGGGCCGAGAAGGCTGGGGTAGGGAACTGTTGAGTATGAAAAGAAGGGGTGAGCCGGAGTTTCACAGGGACAACTTTTCTCGAGTAGTTTTCCCTTTCTGTGAAAGAAAGGCCTCTCTGTGTATGAAATTCATACACTGGAGGACTGACGTGCACCCTCCCTCGCTCCCTCCCTCTCTCCCTTTGCTCTTCCTCCATTTTTTCCCCACAATTCAAAAATTTGGTCGCACTAAAACCGTAGATGGAAGCCTGCAGTCGCGGTACAGGTGAAGCCTCTCGCAAATGGAGTTGCAATGACTTTGGGACCACAGAATCCAGCCACGGATGCTTCGAATGGCATGATGGAGTGGTATCTCTCTTCTAGTGTCTTTTCTGTCTGCCGCTCTTAGGAGATGTAGCACAGACCTTGAAGGATGACGACTAGGCTTGTCCTGACATGATTGATGTTGGGCACAAGTTTAACCTCCCTTCTTGTCTATTTATATGATGGCACCCAAATGACACTGAGGATGGGACAGCTATATCTATTAGACCAGCACATGCACTGATACTGTACATGAAGATTATGGGACAGTTGGAATGGCTGCTTCCCCAGTGGTTCATTTCTGAAGGAATAGTTTCAGAGACCCTAGAGAGAAGGTGTAGCTTGGGCCATTTAAATAACTAACTACAAAGTAATTAGTATATATCTACTCCTGGACATAAACAATGACGAAAGAAAAGCCTATCTATGTGATTTGTCACTATATTTTAATTTCTTCTTCGTAAATTGGAATTCCAAGATGGAGAGAAGTAAGACAAATAAACAGAATGAAAATTCTAAGAGGCGGTCATTAGGCTTTGTATTTCTATGTGACCTCATAGTGCATTCTTGCTGTCTGACACTTGGTTTTTACTTTTTTCTTTTATTCTTTTATGTATGTATGTATATATGTATGTACATATGTATGTATGTATGTATGTATGTACATATAGAGGCATGCAGGCATGCATACATGATCTCGTGCCAAGAAGGTTTTCCATTACTGTAACTTCAAGTGTCATAGTAATGACAGGCACATAGCTCATTAAGTTCTCCCTCAATAAAACAGTAAATCTTCTTTGTGTTGAAACAACTACAACTGGGAGTGAAAATGTGCATTCTGGGAAGAAGGTGGGAATAAAATCGAGTTGATTTTCCATATGTTGGAGCCAGCAGTGTGGAAGACCTGATGATATCACTATCAATTCCCAGTTGAAAGGTACTAAGGAAGTTCAGGGTACCCAAAGGTCTTCCAGAGATCAAAGCTGTGCATAGAGCTGGTTCGTTGGAAGCTAGACTGTGGGTTAAAATTGGCAACTCAATGTCATTGCATTGTAATTTTAATTCAATAAAAAAAATCATAGTTCCAAAGAGTTTCTACTGAGAGCTTGATCAGCTAGTTCTTAAAACCCAAACACGAACCTCTGCTATTGAGTCTCAGCTACAGGTAGTTAGACTTCTGAAGTCATTATTTACATGTTGTCAGTAGTGCTCACCAAATTTATTGACTTGTACATTATTCTTTGCAAATAAGTTCTGGCTGCTCTCTGCATATTATAATTAAAACGACAGGGACTTTAATCATTTATGAAATTTTAAACTACATACTGAATATAAATGTATCATTCAATGTGATAGAATGAATTAAATTCATCACTGTCAAATAACTGTATAAAAGATGAAATATCTTCCATCCCACATCATTAACTTATATAAAAAAAAGTCCCTGCTTTACCAGCAATGAAATAATGCTTTTATGGTCTTTTAAGGACACACTGAAAACGAGACATTTGGTATATATAAGAAAAAGCACTTTGACCAAAAGTTTGTATCTGCTTTTATCTGTGAAGTTGTAATTTCTATTTGGTAATGACAAGTAATTTTTTCCCCTAGACAGAAGCAAATAGTTAGTGTTTCAGGTCTCTGTAAGAACACACCATGGCATAAACATGTATGCACAGATAAAATGGAGTGATGGCAAGCCAAGATGGTAAAGCCCTAGCTCACGGTTGAAGGGTAATAGAATCCAGGTTTACTGCGGTGCTTGTCTAGAGCAGGTAAGCCCCAGACGCTTGATTAGCTCTCCATCTTTTGTGTGTCTACACACAAAGCCAACATCCTGATATCCGAGAAAAACAAGAAAGAGGTGGCCATTTCCAGCCATGGCTCTCGCTTTCATTTCAGTACTCTCATAAAATTACTGTCTTAGCTAATGTTAAATTGTACTTGAATTTTACTAGGGAATTTCATATCAAAATCCCCCAAACACCCAAACAGGTAGTATTCATTGACTAGCTAAGGGAAATACATGATACAGGCTTTTAAAATTTTTCTTTTACATCATGTGAGTCTTTCTGAACTTCAATTATTTCCCCCATCAATTCATTGATACATTCATTGGCTGAGTCAGTTTGCTTTGGGCCAGTCAAAAGTAGATGTGTGTGTGTGTGTGTGTGTGTGTGTGTGTGTGTGTGTGTGTGTGTGATTTGATTAGGAGCTTGATAGTGATCACGGTTCTTCCTCCCGAGGGCTATAATGAAAACCATACAGGGCTTGATAAAATTGGAAATAAGTACAAGTTTTATAAACATATGAACTCAAGCTGGATTTGGGAGAAAATGTATCAATTACAACAATAAGTTGATTAAAATGTACATGTCTTGATTCATTTTGTCCAGTCACAGTCCTACAATTTCATATAATTTTCAGATAATGGGAGAAAACACAGCATGAATGGAAAGACAGCATTTGTGGTGATGTTCCAGGACACATGTTTGCATGTGTGCAATTAGCAAGAAAGTATCAGTAAGAGCAGGTCGCCTTAGTCTGGAGTCCAAACCCAAGGTTTCCAGTGTGGTCAATGACATTGTCATCAAAATCATTTTATCTTTTCAACAAGAATTTTGCATTGCTTATTTGGTAGTCAATAGCATTAAATTCTGCCTCTTATTTTTCAATAAACCCCTGTCTGTAACACCAGAAACTAAGAAAATAGATCCGGTTTAGACTCTTATGTAGTGTCTGTCATGTTAAAAAAAATACGTGATTGAGCTATGGTCATGTGAAAAATATTTTAAAAATAGTACAGGGAAACAGAAGGAGGACAGAATGAGACTGGAGTCTGTGTGGCTAGCACACACATATGTAGTAGCATGTGGTAGCATGGCCTATTGGAGTCCTGTATTTCTTAATAGCCGACTGGCAACCATTGTAGCTTATTTTCCATATTCTGAGGTGAATATAATTTCTATTCTCATCAGCAACTCTGAATAACAAGAAACACACCAACGAGATTTCGACACACACACACAAAACCCAGAAATCAAAGCCAATAATTTAATGACCTATTTTAGAATAAATACTTTTTTATACAGAAGGTTGTTTTATTGTGAGATGCGCTATTTCCCCCTTGCTGTGTGG
Source organism: Micromys minutus (assembly GCF_963924665.1). Lineage (NCBI taxonomy): Eukaryota > Metazoa > Chordata > Mammalia > Rodentia > Muridae > Micromys > Micromys minutus. The sequence continues at coordinate 29,857,232 of NC_137974.1, forward strand.
GGTCCTGTCTGTGAAACAGATTCATGTACATTTTCTCTGCCTTGACAAATGTCATTGTGACTTTCTTTGTACTCTTTGTTGTTGCTGTTGTTCATACACATATTCTTTGCCCATGTTTATTTTCATACAGGAATGTTTTCATGGCTAGCCTAGTTGGGGGCTAAAACAATGAATGGTTTCTAATACTTACCTCATCGCTAAGAACCTATGTGAACATGATCGATGTGTATGAAGTCTCTTCTCGTGGAGATACTTTCTTGGGACTTCTGACAGGAAACAGTTACTTTATAGACCCACCACTGTGTAGGGTGGTAGGGATTTTGAAGTAACAAAGCACTGTGCAAGATGTGTGTGTGTGTGTGTGTGTGTGTGTGAGAGAGAGAGAGAGAGAGAGAGAGAGAGAGAGCCTTATATTTTCAGCATCTCTTTCTAATAGCTTTGTGACAAGATTCTTTATATTGAGAGAGTTTATTAGATTTGAAATATAATTTTCAGAAAGTTGCCACAGAGTCAGAGGAAAGTGCATTTGTTAAACTCTCTGTCAGCCCTGCCCACCCCCCTCCTCAGGATGGTTGCAGAATGGAAGGTGAAACTGTATTCCTTGGTGAGCAGTTTCAAGTCAAGAGCAGTAATATTTAGCACATGCTTGGGCAGCCTTGTTTGAAATCCATGCCTCCCCTCTCTTGTGTTCTGATGTGCCTTCAGGGGACGCTTGCCTGTTTGTAGTTTGTTTTCTTTTGTTTAAGGTTTCAGCTACTGCATTGACTAATGATTATATAGCAGTAAACTCGTCCCTGTTAAATTCAGTGGTGATGCCTCAAACGCATTTTTCCCTTGTGTGACATAAAACAATAAAAGAACTAGACAAACCCCCTTTGAGGAAGAATAATCCTTTGTTTAAAGAAAAGAACAGGTTCTCCCTGGTGCCAGAGGGTGGAAAATTCAAATCAAAGCCTTCTCTAATTGATAAAAAAATAAAATAAGTAATAATCTGGAGAATTTTGCAGTTACCATTTCTTAAAAATGGCTAATAGCACAATGCTTTTTTATCTGTGTGTGCTTCTTTATGATCTCAAACAAGCAGTATTTACTTAGCACAATTTTACTTGACTGACACCCTCTGTTCTTGGATATAAAGAGTAAATAATGAGCCTGTTTTTTAGAATGCTTTTGCCAGGATAATTCATCAGCAGAACTTTGGTGAGACAATTGTATTTTGTCTTTGAAGAGAGCTAAGCGTATCATCTTCCTCACACATTTTTTTTCTTCAATAAAAATTAAAATAGTGCATTTTGAGAAATAGCATACATTACGAGTTTGACTAAAAATTAAAGCAACCAATAGATTTACATAATGCATAGTCTTAGCTCTTAGCTTTACCAATGCCAAGTCCAAAGAATCTGAGCACGCCATTTAATTGTGCTCCCTGCAATTTTTTTAATGAGACTTGTGGCCGTGATTCCAAGTGATAAATTCTTCTTGATTTACCTCCAGTTGTCACTGGCCAAACCTCAGGGAATGAGCGATTAGTTACGGTTGCAAAAGACTTATTATTTTAAACTGGAGAATTTTTAATGTTCTTAACCCAATTAAATGGATAGCAAAAAAAATATGTATCAATAATATTGTCGGTTTGTTAGAAAAAAAATCTTCCAAGTTTTAGTTTAGCTGTAGTTGGTGTGCAATTTCTGCCTTTGACTTATAAATAGAATAAGACTATATTACATTAGAGTTGATTCTGGTGCCTAAGTGTCGCACGACTAACCGGAAACTCGTGATTTAAACAAAGATTTCAATCGATGAGTAAGCTTCGATCTTTTCCAATTTTCAGTAGCATTTGTCTTTTATCACCGGATGGCTTGACTCATGAAAAGAAGCTGGACAACACTTTACAGAGGTTTGGCTCTGGAGTGAGACTCACGTCCATGTTTAGATCTCTGTCTTTAGCCCCAAATCTCAAACCTCCAAGAAAAAAAGTTTTCCTGTTAAGTTTAGGCAATGAATCTTAGAGATCCAGGCCACAGAATTGTCCAAGTTGGCCCCAAACACAGGTGCTCCCAGTTTGAACATCATGCCTGGCTTTTCTGCAGAGAAACGAAATGAAAGCAACTTCAAACACAGGTGCAGAGTCCCTGCATCTGGGAGGGACAGCCTGAAACCATGGATTTCTCCTGACCATTTTCAGCTTGTAAACCTCAATCTCCATGAAGCACCTGTGTCAGAACCAATCAGGGACATGTATAAATGTTACCAACACCTACACATCATTACTTATTCATCAACATCAGCATCAAATAGGGTTGCAAACACGGGAGGATGCTTTCTGGGGTTGGTTTTGGCCTGTAGTGATGCCTGGGACTGAGGCTTGTGTCCATCTGCCTTATGGTTGATGAGAAGCAAAACACAGAGATAAGTAAACAAGGGTATTTCAGACTTCAGACGGTCCTTTGAGCTCTGTCTCACGTCTGATCTTTAAACCTAGATCCTTTGGTGGGAGAAATGGAGAACACACAAAAGCCTCAAAGGCACTGATGTCTTAAAGCCTCAATTGCAGCCATTCTGCATGTCAGGGTTTACTCCGGTGCAGCCAAATCCTCCTAGGGGGTCTCTCCCCCTTACACCATTGGATTTCACACTCAAAGAACATGCATCCGAAGCCGTGCAGGACTTTAGTTTGCTATCACTCTAGTACAAGCTTGCCGCAGAAACAGCAGGATTCACTTCCCAGCCAACTCCACAGGCCTGTGTGCTGGTGGCTTTGTGTGTTTGCCTCTGGATCTTTCCTGCACAGGGCTGAGGAGGGGCTATGCTGGCTGCCAGGGGGCTTTGGAAACCATTTCTTCTCTGACAATTCAAATTTATGTGGTTTTTAATTGTCTGTAAATAAAGACTTTTAAATCTAGCCCTAAGTCTCCGTTCAAGGTCAGCTGGCATCCAGAGAGCTGATTTCGTTTTCTGCTTTTCGATAACAACCAAAATTAAAGACAACAAAACAACAAGCAAACAAACTAATACCCCGACTGTCAGTTTATTGCCCTCCAATAGAGATAGCAAAACACTCGAATCCCTCGGTCCCTCCCCTCCCTTTGAATGAATAGATAAAAATCCATCTGTTTTTTTATCTCTATGTTTCAAAGGCCAAATTTGTGTTCTTTGTAAATAAATAAATAAATAAATAAATAAATAAATAAATAAATAAATGTCACCACCATAGATCTTTCTGCCAAGCTGCTAAGAGAATTGACCGGGCTTTGGGATTTCACACCATGGATGGTAGGAGTTGAGAAACTTTCTGTACAGTTTGGCTTTGAAGGGCCATTAGGTGCAGCTCATTTATCCTGTGAATGAGTAGGAACTGGAGATGCAGTGTGATAAATATCTACTCCGTGTTTCAAAAACTAGGACACACTTTTCTAAAATGAACAGTACAACAAGCTGGGGAAAGGGTCGAGCTGGAGCAGTATTTGGTTTTCTCTAGCTGCCACACAATAGGTTATATTCTTTCAAAACTCTGATTTAATATCCACACAAACAAATGCTTGGCTGCGGGTCCCTGGCTCTCGTGTGTTCCAGACAGCCCTGGGCACTCTGCAGCACAGAGTGCCTGGCTGTGTTGTCTCAGCGATGTGACTCCCCCCAGTTCTCTGAGAGCCAATTCTGTCTGCCACAGTAAGGAAAATACAAAACAAAACAAAACACACACACACACACACACACAAAACTACAATAGAGAAAAGGCGCAGAGCTGTCACTGCTGATGAAACTGAGGACAAACCCTGGTAAGGGTATCTGTTTTTAAGCATGCTGGCTCAGTGCGGAAGATAGTTTTCAAATATTCATTTCATTGTGTTCTATGAGCTATCTATTCCCACTTGGAACCAGAATCATGAAGCACACAACAGCAGCTAAACGCTTTTGGTATTTGTTTTTCCCTAAATACACCTGAGTGTATATGAGTTGTGGTTACAAATGAAAGATTGATTTTTTTTCCCTCCTGTTTTGAATTCTCAGTTAAGCTGAGTGGTAAGGAACCCACCTGTATTTTTAGGATAGAGAAAACTAGTCTTGACTTAGCTAATTACCTGTTTTTTTTTTTTTTTTTTTTTTTTTTTTTTTTTTGACAAGTTATTTCCTTCTACCTGCCTGTTTTATTTCCGTCCACACCAGGAACTGTCATGCATACCACGTAAGGATAAAAAAGAGGCAAAATAAAATAATTGAGAATATAAGTTCTTCCCTACCTACTGCATATTTGCACCGAAAACATTGTACACAAAGGAACAATTTGAAAATAAAACCAATAAAAGGGGAAAGAAACTGACAAAAGGTGTATTTGCTGAGAGAAACCTTGAAATATGAAGCCCTGAGAACTAATGCAGGACTTTAAAAACTAACAACAGACAACAACTTCAAGTACGGCATGACTGGCTCAGACAAAGGAGAGTTTAGCATTTTTAAAATACTTTATTATGGAGGAAGGATATTTGAAGTGGAGTAGGTTGGCTTCTTGAGGCAATTGTGAGGAAGTGTGAAGCCCCCTGAATTGTGAGGAACAATGTGTGAGAACTCCTGTGACAGGCGGAGGGCAGTGGTCCCAGGTCATGGTTTCTACAAGCTTTGGAAGATGGGGAGGCTTTGCATCTCCACCAAATGTCCCACCTGCCTTCCAGGCTCAGCTGGCACTTGCTGTCATGCCCATAGCAGTTCTGTTGATCTGAACCACCTAAGTTCATGAATTTGAACGGTTTTGCTATCAAGCCACTGCTTCTTAGCTCTTAGTCCATTCGGAATGAAAATTTCCAGGAAATCAGATTCCTCCCCCATCATCACAGGATCCCAAGGCCAAGGTAAGTTTATGAATTCACTTACTGATTTTATTGAGAGACTACTAAGTTTGTGGTGCTGTGCGAGGCACTGGAATGAAGCAGTGAGCTCCAAAGGCATCTTCCTTAGACTCCGAAGGGTTCCGTTTGGGCTACGGTTTCATCTGTGTCAAGAGCTGGGAACCCCACAATTTCATCATTGTTCAGTCCTTACCTGGTTGTCATAGAATAAGACAGAAACAGAGAAAACTCACCCAGGAGTCCTAACTTAGGAGTGTTGGGGAATCTGTATGCATGTCGCCCTGGAAATAGGCAAGTTCCATAGGGGTCACGTCATATCCTAGGGAAGATTGGGGAAGAAGATGCCAGAACTAGGTGTCCAAACAGTAAATGATCCACATGATATAAATTACTGCATAGATTGTGGGATATGCACACATTTTGGATCCCTGGTCCTTCTCTTCTCTGATTATAAGCTTTCTTCTTCTTTTTTAATTCACCGGAAATTAGAGAGCTACCCATTATGTCATTATTTTCGCTACATGCCAGAGGTTGTGCAAACTCTGTCATTGTTCACTCACCTTAAGAGATCGGCCTTAGCTTCTCGTTTTCAGAAGGAAAGGCAAGAGGAAGAGAACTAGGCAAATCCTGCAGGCTCCTCTAACACTTCAGAAATAGGAGGGCTTCGATCACAACCGACCATCTCCCTCCCGCTGACACCCTTTCCTTTTTCTTTTCCTTTAGTGGACATTTTCTTTATTTACATTTCAAATGTTATCACCTTTCCTGGTTTCCCTTCCAGAAACCCTCTATCCCTTTCTCCTCCCCCTGCTTCTATGAGGGTGCACCCCCACTCACCCACTCCCTCCTGCCACTCTGCCCTGGAGTTCCCTGGGGCACCCAGCCTTTACAGGACCAAAGGCCTTTCCTCCCACTGATCAGACAATGCCATCCTCTGCTACATAGGTGGCTGGAGCCATGAATCCCTCCATGTGTACTCTTTGGTTGGTGGTTTAGTTCCTGAGAGCTCTGGGGGGGGGGGTGGTGGTTGACTTTGTTGTTCTTCCTATGGGGATGCAAACCCCTTTAGCTCCTTCAGTCCTTTCTCTAACTGCTGCATTGGGGACCCTGTTCTCAGTCCGGTGGTTGGTTGGGAGCATCCACTTCTGTATTTGTCAGACTCTCGCAGAGCCTCTCGGGAGACAGCTATATCAGACTCCTGTCAGCAGGCACTTCTTGGCATCCTCAGCAGTGGCTGGGTTTGGTGACTGTATATGGGATGGATCCCAAGGTGGGGCAGTTTCTGGGTGGTCTTTCCTTCAGTCTCTGCTCCACACATTGTCTCTGTATTTTCTCCTGTGAGTATTTTGTTCCCCCTTCCAAGAATGACTAAAGCCTCCACACTTTGGTCTTCCTTCCTCTTAAGCTTCACACCGTCTGGGGATTGTTTCATGGGTATACCAAGCTTTTGGGCTAATATCCACTTCTCAGTGAGTACATACTATTTGTGTTCTTTTGTGATTGGGTTACTTCACTCAGAATCATATTTTCTAGTTCCATCCACTTGCCTAAGAATTTCATGAAGTCATTGTTTTTAATAGCTGAGTAGCACTCTATTGTATAAATGTACCACATTTTCTGTATCTATTCCTCTGTTGAAGGACATCTGGGTTTTTTCCAGCTTCTGGCTATTATAAATAAGGCTGCTATAAACATGTTGGAGCATGTGTCCTTGTTATATGTTGAAACCTCTTTTGGGTATATGCTTAGGAATGGTATAGCTGTGTCCTTAGGTAGTACTGTGTCCAATTTTCTGAGGAACCACCAGGCTGATTTCCAGAGTGGTTGTACCAACTTGCAATCCCACCAACAATGGAAGAGTGTTCCTCTTTCTTCTCTTTCTCCCCATCAGCATCTGCTGTCACCTGAGTTTTTGATCTTAGCCATTCTGACTGGTGGGATGTATAACCACAGGGTTGTTTTGATTTGCATTTCCCTGATGACTAAGGACATTGAACATTTCTTTAGGTGCTTAGAGGCCATTCAATATTCCTCAGTTGAGGATTCTTTGTTTAGCTCTGTACACCATTATTAATACATTATTAATAGGGTTATTTGGTTCTCTGGAGTCTAACTTCTTGAGTTCTTGGTATATATTAGATATTATCCCTCTATCAGATGTAGGATTGGTATTCTTAACAGCACATTGTGTCTCCTTTAATCCTAGTGTCTCTCTTTGTTCAGACCCCATTAGCAAACTGTGTCTTTTCTGTAGCTGATTGTTTACTTACTGAAAATTCCAAGGAAACAAAAGTAGACTTCTATAACCAATGCTGTTGACCCATCAGCCTTGGGATCTCCTTGATGTTTTGCTTACAGCCTTTTGGATCATATTCAACTCTGAAGAGATGAACCCTAGATGTCTGCCTCCATTAGTAGCTTAAAATCTGGTCCATAGGATTCTTCTTTTTTAACTAAGTAATTTCCATACAATATATTCTAAATACAGTTTTCCGTGCTATATCCTGTCCATGTCTCCACCCTTCTAACTCCACACCTTCTTTCTCTCCCTCTTTAGAAAACACACACACACACACACACACACACACACACACACACACACTCGAGCACGTTGCGCGAGTGCACACATGCATGCATGCACACATGCACACTAATAAAAAAAAAACAAATAAAAATCCAAGAAAAATAATGAGACACATACACATGCAGACACATGCACACAAACAAAATCCACAAAACTACAACGACAAGCAACAGAACAGTAACATTTTTTAAAAAAGCCTAACAAAGGTTTAAAAAATTACCTAAAGCAATATGAGATGAAAAGCCTACCAAAGTATTATTTAGTTAAGTTTTTGTTAGCCATATAATACTGGGCATGGGCCACGCCCTTATGTGTCTGCCCAGGGAGAGTCTATTGGAGGAACTAGTTTTTTTCTTTGGGAGTAGTGATTAATTGGACCCAGCTTCTTGGTGAGGGATGAAAGCTCTTGTCCACTTGCTCTCAGTTTTGGGAGCCCATCTGACTTGGACACAGTCACTGTGAGTTCATATGCATGTCAGTCATGTTGTGTCTGGAAGATAGTCTCCTTGATGTCTTCCATGTCCTGTTTCTTACAATGTTTCTGCCTCATTTACACAGTCTCCTGAGCCCTGGAAGTGGGGGGGGGATTTGATGGAAATATTCCCCTTTGAACACAACACTCCAAGGTCTCTCATACTCTGTACAATGTCTCCTATGGATCTCTTCCCATTTCTTGAGAAAGGAGACTTCTCTGGTGATGGCCGAGTAAGATATTGATCTGTGGGTTAATTTTATTGCTATACTCTTCTATCAGAACAATAGTATTTGGCTTCCTTTTAGGTCTATGGCCTATCTAGTCTCAGATTTGTGGCCTCCTGGGCACTGTCTGGCATGGTTTCCATCTCACGAAAGGAGCCACAAATCCAAGCAGATAGTGGTTGGTTACTTCCATGACTTTTGTGTCATTGTTACACCAGGGTATAATGAAGTCACTATTATAGATTAAAAGTTTTGTAGGTGAGTTGATACTTCCATTTTTCTCCTGGAAGCATGAGAAGTCCCTTCCCATGCCAGGAATTCTAGTCAGTGGTAGTGAAGGCTCTAGTTAGGCATCAGTTGGACTTCTCTTTGTTCAGTGTAATATATAAATGTTGTCTTTAGCAGTCAGACATTGCTGCCAGTCTGGTGAGGACAGCCAATAGCTTTGCCAATAGCCTGAGTTGATTTGGGGTCTCCCTGGGGCCCCTTCATTCAAAGGCAGCCCATTCCTGGCATTGAAGGTTTGACTTGGTGTTGAAAGAGATGTCTGGTTGGGGCTTTGACCTTGTAACTCCATGTAAAATGTTTTCATATCTGTATATATTTTAAGAAGCTCTTACTGTATGAGGTTTCCATATGGCCCTCAAATGTCCCTCCCTGCTTTTACTCCTTTATTTCCATCTTTCTCCCCACAGATTGAGAACCACTGAACTACTACAAAGATAGGAAAAATCTGTCAATAACACTAAAGGAACCAAAACATGAAGCCTTTTCTTTGTTAATAGGAAGACAGTTCTTTAGGGGTAAACATTTGTTTACTTAATGAGACAGGGGTTCTCATAGCTCATGTACCCTGGACTAACCCAGACCATCTGCCCACAGTGCCTCTACTTCCAAAACTACCATCCCTGGGTCATGTCGTACTGGGGCTGTAAGCCAGAGCCTCATGCAAGTCAGACAAGCAGTCTACTACCTGAACCCCATCCACAGCCTATTTATTTACCCTGTTAATCAAATAAATAACTGAAATATGTCTGTCACGCCATAATGCTCCAGATTGATAGGTTCTCAGTGCTAAGGGAGTGTAAGACTCTGTGTGCAGAGCCACAAATACATTACAATGTGAATTTATTTACAATAAAGAACAGCTGGGTTGTTGGATCGAGGTGGGTACAGTAGAAATCCAAGCAAGTGTAGGGTCACTTATGCTTGTGCGGGTGTTGAGTCATTCTGAAGAGACCTTGAAGAAGAGAGAACTCTGAGTTGAGAGGAGTTGGAATAATCTTGAGGGGCCAGTAGGCTACAGTAGGCAAAAGGAAGGAAATACGCCTTAGTCTCCCTTCAAAGAAAGGTAGGGAAGAGTCACATAACTGAGAATCATCGCTGAGTCTGAAATAGCAAACAGATGAGTTTGTAATACAACATAGAAGAAGAGTTAAGGAAAAGCCTTTGCTAAGCTATCAAAAGAGTTTGAACTTTAGGCATCCCAGACTGAGGAGTTTCAAGGTGGCCATCCTCCCCCCCCCCCAGTTTTGCACTTCAGAGCACAACTTTGGTGGGAAGGAGAAAGATGGATTAGAAGGAAGTGAGACTAGATAAAGAGATGTAATTAGGACACTTTCACAGTACTCCAGTCTAGACATGACAGAGGCCTCGTGTGCGGCGGTGAGGACAAAGAGGAGACAGATCAGAGATATATTTAGGAGCTGACTGGGGAGAACATGGCTGATTAATGGGAAAGAGAGAGGAAGAGACAGTGAAGAGCCCAGGTTTGGGGCTCAGGCAATTGGGGAATGTCATTCTCTGTTGTAGGAAAAATGGAAGAAGTACTTAATGGGAAGATGATGAATTCTCTTTCAAATGTCCTTGGTCTGAAGACCATGTGAGACATCCAAGTAGCAAGGTCCAATTGGCATTTGGATTAATGTGTCTGGAGATGAGAGAGAGGTAGGGCAGAAGTTAGACAGTCGAAAGCCAACTCTGAATATGCGTTAATCTGTGGCATCAGAGTGGGTGAGACTCCCAAAGACAGTATATAGTCAGAGGAGATTTAAAACTAGGAAGAACGTTCATGAAACATCAGGCATCAGAGAGCATCTAACCCAGCAGAAGAGACAGCCACTTCAGAGGACATGCTCCTGAGACTTGGGTAGGATGTGGTGTTTTACCCACACTGGCTCCCGCAGACATTTTCTCTCTTCTATCCTTACTTTTCTCAACGTTTCACCAAGTACATCCATGGAAATTGCACTAAAAGTTTCAGTTCTATAGGAATAGCTTATGGACACATTGAAGTCTTCCTAAGAGACATCATGAGTTTTCTAGCAGAAGAAGCAAAAGCAGAAAATCTATCATTTATCATTTATCATTTATTACCATCACAACAATTAAAGGTTTAGGTACACAACTTCCTCCCTTTAATTTTTTAAAACTAGTTATTTCATAATAACTAAATTAATTAAATTAAAAGCAGCCACCGAGAGAGTCTACTTTTCGCAAGGAACAACTCATGTATGTGTAATTGATTGTTTAGACTTAGAAATGTTGATGTAGCCCAGAAAATGTCTAAGAACATTCATTCTCAACCACCACAGCTTTGCAAGTGATGTGTCAACAAAGGCATTTCACAGGAGACACTGAAGAGTAATGGGAAAATGCAGAAATGTATGTTACAATTCATAACAGTAGCAAATTTATAGTTTTGAAGTAGCGTGGAAAGTAATTTTATGGTCGAAGTCCACCCCAACCTGAGCACTGTCAGGTTGAGAACCACTATTTACAGCTAGATACCATTAATAAAACTCATTAGTCTCCTGATTGCTGTCATCTGAGAAAAAAGCACCTCCCTGTAGGAAGGCGTTCCTGCCTCTTCATCGGAAGGTGCTAACATGGCAGTGGCTGTTAGCTCGGGTCCCAGTATCCTGAGTCTGATGCTCACATCTGGCAAGTCAGAAAGCAGATGGAAAAACAGGAAGTAGGGTTCCGTTATAGATCAAGGTTACAAACCTCCCAAAGAGAGTGCCAGAAACAAGTCGTCAGTGGCTAAAACCTAGAGGTTTATATGCTTCATTTTGCTACATACATAGTAACATCCTGATGTTTGTTCTCGAATCTAACTTGTAAAGGGTCACTGGGTTTCCTAATCTTTAGAACTCACCCTTTCCCATTATTTACACACCAGTGCCCCTTACTAATGTCTACAGTCATGGCCCCTCTTGTTGCTTGTATCCTGGAATCTGCTGTTTCTTTTGAATATTGTTGTTACAGAGTTTCTGAGATTTGGTAGGTTTGTTTGTCTGTTTAGAGGCAGAACCTTCTTCTTGTTTTAGAAGTTTGGTAAGAACTTTCCGGGATCTCAGCCTTTTCTAGGCAAGTACTAGGTAGGGAAAATTCAGTGAGGAAGCCGAGCTAGTTCCTTGATGGAGTTTGTAATGCTGAGTGGAGCTAAGAGAGTCGTACAAAGGCTGTAGATAACTAGTAAGAGAAACAGACCCAGAAGAGAGAAAAGACACTTGCTTATCTCAATGAGTGCATCTAAACAAATCTGCACTGAGAAAAGGTGGTTTCAACTGAGTCTGAATGCAATAAAACTTCAGCAGGGGACTGAAAGTGATGTATGCCAAATGCCAAATGCCAAAGGACATGGGCAGTGTACTGAGGTGGAATAGACGTGTCATATAGAGGGAAGGATGCCACTTTCTTAGGATGTTAAAACCTGGAAAAGCCACAGTGTTAAGGAAGTCTCAAATCTTCTGACAACAATCAAGACTCAATGCATATTGGTGAAGAGAACAAGGACCAGTCCTTTACTCCCCTACCAATTATCCACAGCAGTGGATCTTACTCCTCTTATCTTCTTAAAAATTAGTTTAAAGTTTTAAATTCACATATAATTACACCATTTTCTCCTTCCCCTTTTTCTCTCTCTAACCATTCCCATGCATATATGTATGTATGTATGTATGTATGTATGTATGTATGTATATAACATATTTAAATATATAAATACAATCTGTATAATGTTGCTTGTATGTACATATTTCTAGGGCTCACTATTTGGTATTGGATAGTCAGTTAGCATGCTCTTCCCTGGAGAAGAATACTTCTCCTGAATTCAGTATTTCTTAGTTGTTTACATTTCTTTATGTAGGGTTGATGCTTCATGAGCTTTTCTCCCTTTCATATTAACATGTCCGTTGGTGTTGTCCTTATTCAGGTCATATTTAGGCATCCAGGTTGATGAGTATTCATGGATGTAGCGTCTTACATTACTAGGCAAGAACATCTTGCAGCAAACTCCCTGATCCACTGGCTCTTATTAATACTGTTGACTTGGCTAGTCCAGGGTAGATGGTTAGGTTTCCAGAACAAAGCATGATTTCCTCTTCTTGAATAGGTTTAAGTCCAATTAGGAGAGCTGTTGGTCACCCCTTCTCTTTATATTCTTTCTTTCAAAAGAATTTTAATGCAGAGACTCTGTATCCTAACTCTTTAGAAGCAATGCTGTCCACCTCTACCCGAGTATTTGGGCTCAGTTTTTATTTTCAATTTGGATTTCAGCTTATTGCTGCTGTTGCTTCTTTGTGGGCAGCTTAGACGTGAACTGATGTGTAGCTTGTTCAGTCCAATAAAAAGGACCCTTATCAAACCTTCTAGACACCATCTCTGACACATGGCTTACTTATAATTCACATATGTGCTGTGTTTTAAGGATGCAACCAGAAAAAGATTGTCTAGGGAACACCCTATTCTTTCTCTTGGCTTTTTATTTATTTTTTAAATCAAGGACTGATTTCACTGACACTTCTCGGAGTGAAATACCTGTTTTGTCAGATATATGCATTGATTCTGTTCTCACTTTGTTTGGCCTCCTATTTCATTTACCTAAAGAAAATTGGTTTTGATAAATTTTATTCACCTATGACATATTCTTCATCTGCTTTATTCACCTAGTTCAAGGAGTTTCAGTGCCATCACGGTGTCCTGCAACTTTTACAACAATGTAATTTCAGAGAATTTCTTTTCCTTTAAAAAATGACTTTTACCTAGTCAATCACTTTCCCTTCCAATGCCCAGCTGCTGGTCAGGATGAGTCTACTGAGTATCTCTGTTATTTGTCCTTTGTTTGAACATCTGGTACAAATTGAACCATACAAGGGCTTTTTTTTTTTTTTTTTTTTTTTTTTTTTTTTTTTTTGTATCTCTATTTTTCCCAGAGAAATGATTTTGAGTATAGATATGTGGGGCATGCATGTGTTCAGGTGGCTTTGCGCATGTGTGCATGTAGGTACATGTTCACTTGTGAGTTAGGGCATGTAGAGGCCCAGGGTTCTATATCAGGTATATTTCTCAATTGTGTTCCATCTTATTGTTTTCATATAAAAAACTTAAAACTAGCAACATTGTGTGGTCCCAGCGAGAATTGTTTTATCCTTCCACAATTTAATACTGTCTCATTGAACCTAAAGCTTATCGGTTTAGCAAAGCTGGCTGAACAATGAGCTTTAGTGTACCATGTGTCTTTATGCAACTGGCTCATTCTTTCGGGAGGCCAGATGCCTACCCCCATACCTGACCTTACCTTTCCTTTTTCTCTGAAACTCCGGCACTCTATGACCATTCCATACTTCATATAGCTGTTTTTCCATCTTATGGACTTCTGAATTATTTTTATATTGACTCTTATGGATAATAACCCCCCCCCCACACACACACACACACACAGAGAGAGAGAGAGAGAGAGAGAGAGAGAGACTGGGGGGCAGGTAGGGAGGGAGGGGGTGAGTTTTGCTTAGATTCTTAGGAATAGAATTGTTGAGAGACATGATAAATGTATGCTTGACATTTTAAGAAACCACAAATATTTCACAAAGTTGGTGCAGCACCTGACACTCTCTTCAGAACCACACAAGACCTCTAGGTTTCTCCAACTTTCAGCATGTGCACCTGTCTCTCTTTTTTACTCTGATCATTTTAATGGCTGTGATGGTGTTTCACTGTGGGTTTGCTTTGATTAAATGCATGCTCATTAAAAAATTTTTTGGTAATTTTAATCAACATTTTAATTATATATAATTGATTTGTAAGAGTTTTTATATAAATTTACATAAACACAAGAACAAGTCCCCTTTATAAATATGTGAATCACAAATCTTTAAATACTTTATTCATCTTGAGGATTTCTTTTTCTCCCCCAGAGGCAGAGTTACTGATTATGTAGTTCAGGCTGGCTTCCTACTCACGACCTTCCTATCTCAACTTTCCAAGTGCTGAGATTATAGGTCTATGCCACCATGTTGAGTTCTTGTTCTATTTTCTTGAAGAGCAGGGGAAAAAAGAAGGAACAAAGACAAAACACCTTTATTTGAAGCCTGCAATTCTAAATTTTGATTAAAATCTAACATATCGATATCTTATATTTATTTTTTACAATTTTAAGATTCTTGTACTTTTTTAAAGTTTCTGGAAACTCTTGTCTAGCCATATGATGGTTAACAAGCACAAGTTTTTATTGTCTGCTTTTCCTGAGAACTGATTTTGGGAATGCAGATTTCCCAAAGTCAGGGCAATGGACTAGAAATTACTTTCAGCTTTTGGGAAATCACTATCCCATAACCTTTTGTCTTTCTTTCATGATCCTGTCCCCATCATGGAAGCAGCTGGAAATTTCTCTGCTAAGAGTTATGAAATTCATCTCTGCGCAGCCCCTGAGGCCTCCTATAGCACAAAGCACAGCACATTGAAAGTCCCCTGAATACCTGGATTAACTATCACAACTTCTCTCGCTGATGTTGTCATGGTCACCAGGACTCAAAGCAGCAGAATCAAGTTCAAAAGAAAGACCAGACTAGGAACCAGGAGATCCTGAGATCTAGGTCTAACTCTACTGTTGATCTATACTTTCTAGTTTTGACAGGATTGCTTAAATCTCCCAATCACCCCATTTGACTCTTACTTGTAAATTTTATACATGAATATGTGTTTTGTTTACATCCACCCCAACTCCTCCCCTGAAAATCATCCCAATGCCTGCCAGATCTTGGACATTACAACTTGAAAACATTGAGACACATAATCTCTGTGTAAAGTTGATCGCCTTGGATATTTCTTTGCAATAACACGATGGTCAATCTTATTTTTCTCTAACTTTCCCATTTAAAAAATAAGGCTGTGGCTGCCTAATGCTCCTACTTCAGACCAGCGATTCGTGTAGAGGTGATTTCCCCAGTACTTTATCCTCTCCCTGGACTCACCGACTTGCCAGGAACGTGCATATGATTCTGGTTGGCACAACTGAGAGGTGCGGATAGAAGCCAGGGCACAGTGAAACAAGCCTTAGCTCTCTGAACATCCCACCAGCAGAGTCACCTGGCAGCAGATGTCTGCAGTGCTAAGCTGAGAAGCGGTGTGGGTGTGTAGAAGATTATTGGCAGAAGTCTGGGCCTTCTGTGTTCCCTTCCTGTCTTCCAAACGCCTTTCTTCATGGTGCAGCCTTCCTTGGCCTTTCTTAATTCAGAAGGATTATTGTTATATAATATAATAATATAATTTATTATTATGTTACCTTTTTGCTTTGGATTTCTCGTAGCACTAGCTATTATGCCATTAACAAGTGCACCACAATAGAAATGAAACACAACCAGATAGCTCATCTTTTTAAGCAAGGGGACTTGCGTGAGGATAGACTAATCATTAAGTATAATTCATAAAATTTCCATTTGCTGTCATCAAAAGCAATTTCTGGACATTGGAGGCATTCTTTATCCCAGCTGGTTCTCTCCATAAAATTCTGGATAAATTTTGTTTTATTTATGAGCATTACATGACGCTATGGATTACATGGAGATAGTGAAGAATTTACTACAGTATATAAAATAGTAATGAGCCTATCATCTCATATTTGTTCTTGTGGGGGGACAGGGACAACAAAAATCTATTTATTTCACAAAACATATCTGATCCAATTTTATTAACTTTATTCCTCATATTTTACAACAGGGTTCTAGACTAATTTGTTCTAAACCCATTTTGTATTTTTAAACTACCATCTTCCAGCCTCAAGGTAACTACCAGTTCATTCCCTGTCTCTGTATCTGAGTTCTTTTAAAGCTAATTAATCATGTAAATGAAGTTATTCAATCCTTTTCTTTCTACATCCTGTTTGTTTTAGTGTAATGTTTTCTAGGTCCAAACATCTAGTAGGAGAAAGAAATATGCTTTCTTTGTAAGACATGTTCTTTATCCATTCTTCTCCTGAGAGGAATCTACTGAGATGCGTCTTCCGGCTGTTGTGAGTAGTGCTGCAGTGAGCATAGGAATACAGGCATTTAGTTAAGTAGTGTTCCTAACTCCAGTGGGTATAGACTCAGAGGAGAGAGTGCTGGCCTCTGGGAGCTCTATTTATAATCCCCTAAGAACCGCCCTATTGCTTTTCATAACGGCGGCACACTGTGAGGCTCTCTGCTTTTGATCCTTGCAGGTCTTGCGACCCTCGGCTAATAGTGATGAACTGTTAAGGATTTTGCTAAATTCATGTCATGGCTCTTTGAGGATTCTTCTAAGTCTCAATCCATTCCAGACTCTTCACTGGGGACTCATTCGGCAAGGAAAGTCTCCAATGGAATCACATAAGGAGATAGAGATCGTACCACCCGGGCCTACTTAGGAATAGACTAGCCAGGGAAATAAAGGCAGGGCTCCGGCTGGAGATGTGTAACAGCAGGCCCACTCTGTGCTGCACAGGTAATCCATTTTCTGAAATATGATTCCTTACACTTTTTCGATATACACTTAACATCATTCTGCTTCTCAGCCATGCCACATGGATCGTGAATTGCCATCTCTGCCGGAGCCCATCATTGACGTCCCCTGTGAAAATATTAAAGAGCAGCAGGTGCAGGGCTGACCCCTTGAGGACCACTACTCAATGCGCCTCCAAGGCTGACATCTAACCATTGATGACTTCTGAGTAGGGGCTGCCTCACCGATACCACACCAATCGATAGCGTTCTTCCAGCCCCACAGCTCCAGAATCGCTCCTTCCCTTTAGAGCAGACCCCATTTGTTCTCATTAGTTGCCTGATTCAGAGAGCGTGGCTACAACTCAAGGCAGCTGCAGATGACTTAGAGAGAGGATGATCTATACCTACATGTCACAATATAAACGACAGATAAGAACGTACACTCGATCACGCAGTGGACATCGGTCGTCTAGCTAACACAAACATACGATGACTCTTCAGATTATAATTTTACCTTCACAGAACATAAGCTCTTTATTTGAGATCATGTTCACTGAGCTAGCTGTATTTGACCATCTGGATAGTGTGTGTTTGTATGTGTGTGTGTGTGTGTGTGTGTGTGTGTGTGTGTGTGTGTGTGTGTGTGTGTGTGTGTGCACATGAGTCCACAAAGGCAAAGGGGCTAATTTTTCAATTAGCATTAGATTTTGCATGATATTCCCCCTGGAATACCCACTACTCAATTGGGTAATGTTGACAAATGAAGCCAACCACTACATATCATTCATTTATTTCATCATAATTTGATAAAGGATTTTAGAGGGGTAAAAAATGGTTTTATTAGCATATTTATTTTTAAAAGCAGTTTCAGGTTTGCAGAAAAGTTTAAAAGAGTATAGAGATTCTCCTGTGTCCCTCCTTCTGTTCTCGTCCTAGGTCCATTTGTCACAACTCATAAATACGCTTTATTGATTATTATCACCTAAAGTTCATAGTTTGCTGGCGTAGCTGCCCTTTTCTGTGTATAATTCTATGGCTGTGTAAAATATATAATGTTATTAACCCATTATTATAATATCATTGGTCTCTCATTCCCCGTGCTCCATATCTTTCCATGGTCATCAGTGACTTTTTAAAAATACAGTCTATAAATTTCCTTTTCCACAGTGTCTCATGGCTGGAAGCATGTGATATGTTGATTATTCAGACCCGCTTTGTTCATTTATCAATATTACCATCAGGCTCCTGCTGTTCTTTCCTTTTCTATCACAGAGTAATATTTCACCTATGATGTGTAGTTTGTTGATCCCCTGCTCACTGAAGGCTATGATGGTAGTTGGTTCTTGTTGGGGCAACTATCAAAAAGTGACTGTTAATATTCTTGCATAATTTTTGCTGTCAGTGTTTGGACTTTACCAATTCTTATAGGCATGCAGAACTCCTCCTTATTATTTTAATTGTCCACTACTTAAATGACACAAAGCCTTGAGTATCTTTTCTTCTACTTACTGTCTGCACGTATCCTTCCGTGGGCTGCACTGACCCTTTGTTTAGTTTTTAAGTGGAAAATTACGATGGTTTGGCACCTGCTGTGACTTTCTTGCACATGCCTGTGTGTGCACTCACATGCTTGTGAAAATGCATGTGTAGGCATGCATACGCATGTGAAGTCTCGTCCGACAGCATATGTCCTCCTGGTTACTCTCTCTACCTTATGTACTAAGGCGGAGCTTGTCAGTGATCCTGGAGACTGCCTGACTAGCCAGTTTGCTCTGGGGATTTTCCTCTGAGCCTCCTGAGTGCTGGGGTAACGAGGGTAAGAGAAACACGGACCGCCCCTCCCTGGCTTTTCTGTGGGTTCTGGAGTTACAAACCTCAGCCTCTTGCTTGCACAGCAAGTGATCAGTTGAACCATCTCCCCAGCCCTTTCTTTGTTTTGAATTTCTGTCTAGTCAAGGAGTTTTCTTTGTACAGTCTGAATACAGACCCTTTCTAGACCAGTTGCTAAAAGCCTTTCCTCCAGTTCATGGTTTGCCTTCTCATTCTTTTCTCAGTGGTGTTTAAAGACTGGTTCAATTTAATCGAATCTATTTATTAAAATTTTTCTCTTCCCAATTAACCTCAGCTACCTGGAATACAGGTAAGAGCCAACATGGCCAGCATGATTTTGTGTCACCTCCGTCAGTGGAGAAATGACTTCTAGAAGCCAAGAGGGTGGATGCAGAGGCAGACGCGCCTTCCTGCCCCAAGGCTCACATTTGGTGCTGAATTCCCAAGTCCTCAGTAAGGCTTCTTGAATAAATAAATGAGCCGATCAAGTGAATGCCGCAGATACAGGGCAGAGAAGTCTAACGTTGTTTGGTTGGCACTTTTCAGTGTATGTGAACATCCACTAACATCCACTCTCACATACAGCACTTTCCCACTTCCCAACATGGAATTACGTATCTATCAATTGATTGAAAAAAATCAGAGAAATTAGAAGCACAAAGGAATATGTATGGAGTGATCTGCATGATCTTCAGTTCCCTGGAAAAGCTGGAGTTGGTTGAAGGTTCTGCAAAGCTGAGTAGAAGAACTCGATGACTGTGCAGTTAGAATACTGTAACCATCTTGGGCTTACTTTAGCCTCATTAGTAGCCATTTATCATCAATTTTTATCTGATCCTTCATCTATTAAAAAAGAAGTGCTTGTTTATTTTGTGCATTTGGGTGTTTTGTGTACGCACCAGAAGAGGGCATCGAATCCCACGGAACTAGAGTTGTAGATGATTGTGAGCCACCATGTGGATGATGGAATTGAACTCAGGACCTCTGGTACAGTAGCCAGTGCTCTTATCTCCAAAGCCATCACTACAGCCCCTAATCCTCCATTCTTTGAAGTGCTTTGTAAAATCTGTGCAGTAACTAACCCCAAAGTTGGGAATGTCATCAGCAACTTCTGAGATGCTTAGAACACAGTTCCCTGGTAAATTCACTGCAAATGCCTGCCTGACACCCACACCAAAATATGAGCATAAACATGCTGCTTGGGAGTTTTCAAAAAATTATTCTGTCAGCCTAAGTATATATGCACGTGTGCACACCCACACACAGACACACACAGACACACAGACACACACACACACACACACACACAGAGAGAGAGAGAGAGAGAGAGAGAGAGAGAGAGAGAGAGAGAGAGAGGGAGGGTGAGTGACATGTGTGAAGGTGCCTACAGAGGCCAGAAGAAGGCATGGAGTACCCAGAAACTACAGTTGCAGGCAGTTGTGAGCCACCTAATGTGGATGTTAGGAACTGTATTTCTCTACAAGAACACCCAGTGTCTGTAACCACCGAACCACCTCTCTAGCACCCTTTCTGTTGTTTTGTGATAATAAAAAGTTATGTAACTCTCTGCCACTGGGAAATATGTCTTTTGTGTCAACCCATATCCATGCCCTGGATAATGTGACTCATAACTCAGCTCTGAATAATTTCTCTTATTCCCTCTGGGGGAAAAAAAAAGCCGTGCTTTGTAGAGTCACCTGCATAGGAAGACAATGATTTGCATCAAACAATAAGAACAATGCATTTTAAGTATAGTGTCCAGGCAAAAGAGATCAGACAATCCCCACCGTTGAGCATACTCACAAGGAGACTCCTGGTCACTTTAGCAAGTAAGAAATGACTCATGTGTCTTCTCTGTGAAATCAGTGGAGCACCTGAAGTGCAGCCCTTCCACTGAATGACAGGTACCCCCAAAGCCAGAACCTTAAAGACATCTTTATAAATGTAACACTTTATGCGACTTCACTGTGTTTTCATGCAATCACCTTAAGCATCACAGTAAAATTCTAATAAAGAAGGACAATCATTCTCACCATATTTTAAACAAACCTATGCGCTAAGCTTTTTCTTGCATGGATCATTTTTTTTGCTGTTGCTCTTAAGGTAGAATCAAAATCATGTGAATTTTTGGCTAAACCCAACAAATTTTATAACTTGGTGCTCTATTTAAACATATGCCCCATTTCTAGATACTATTTAGAAATTTCAACATATAATTGCAATTTCTGTCCCCATCTCTTCCTTCCTTTCTTCCTTCCTTCCTTCCATCCTTTCTCCCTTCTGTTTCTTATTCCTTCTCCCCTTTTTCAGGTAGCCTAGTTGACATCAAAATTGCAATCTTGTCTCAGCCCCCTGGGCACTGGGATTGTAGTTGTACAACAGTAGGCCCATTGTGCTTGGGTTTAATTTTGAATTTTGCTGCCACACTGTGTCACTACTCAAGGATTATAGTAATTCTTCCTGTCAGGGTCCTCCAACTGGGCTGCTTTCTTGCAATGTTATGTGCCTCTTTAAGTCTTTTGCTTTTCTATATAAACTGTTAAGTCAGTGTGAATGTGTCTACAATGATGTTGGTTTCTTGCTAGAAGTTCCATTGCCCTTGTTCTATTCGCCATAGAAAAAAGAACTGACACCTTTCTCAGAAAAGCTGAGTGCTACTCACACAGCAGATGAAGGTGAATATCTGTGAGTTTTATTCAAGCCAGGGCCACAACATGAGATGCTAGGTGAAATTATAAATGGGGAAGTGGATTTTTAACACATGCCTTTTCTGCATTCATCGATAAAATTATGTGACCCTTTTCCCCTTATGTTTATGAATGTGAATTATGGGACTGACCTTCAACTGTTGAATCAGCCTGTCCTAGTCAAGATAAACCCAATTAAATCGTCATGTTAGACTATTTTAGATTTATTTACTAATATTTTCTTAAATAATTTTGAATAATTTTTATAACAATATCTGTAATAAAAATATGAACATAATATATTCATATATGATATGATATAACATATTTATATGATATATAATATAAAGTGCCTTTCTTGTGATTTTTTTGTGAATAGTTTTGCATTTCAATATTTCTTCCAATGGTTTCCAAATGGCTTACCAATTACCAATGTAGTTACCTATAGAACTGTTTCTATCTCATTAGTCCTAAGTTCTCCAGGTTGAGTTAAGTAAGGAAAACTAGCTGTGGGTTGACAGTTTGGCTAGCTGGCACATATTGTGTATCTTCCATGGGGTGCAGTCCCCAACATCGATAAACTGAGCACAGTGGTGAGCAGTTCCGGAGAAGGGGGAGAGAACAAGACTTCAGGCCCCGCCAGCTTCATTAAACATCTCCTGGCCAGCATGTGTTACAGGAGACCCTATCTCAAAACAAAACAAGCAAGCAAACAAACAAAAACGAAACTAAAACTAGACTGGAATAAAAACTCTCCAAACCGAAACCAAAAAAAATCTTATGTAACTGGAGCTCAAAACCTCCATTAATACAGAAATGTCTTTTCTTGAGGATCATTAATGTAAATAGTTTGATTTTACACTCTACGTATGCACACTCTTTTTTAAATGCAGCAACACGCTGTTTAAAGTCATGGCTTTCCTAACTTTCATACTCGTCAAATCATGAGCAAATATATGAGTCTCAGAAGTAGCCGCAAAGATGGACTATGACATACAGTCTGAAATTAGAGTTTAAAGTGAATGTTTTGACTTTTTTATGAGTTGTCTCTTGGAAAGTTATTTACACAATGTGGTAAGAGACCCAGTGACTTTATTGAGACACGTACACTAAGAAGCTAACATATTTAATAGGGCATAATTCAGCGGCCAGATGTACATTGTAAGAATTATGTTTGGTTTGTCTTGAGGAATGATACGCACACTGTCACATTTGCAAATGATGTATCATGGCGATACGAATTCTGAAGTCATTCCAGCAAATTAGCAGTTTCTCTTTTCGGCTCTACTCCTTATATCCATTATCTCTGAGCAGTATGTCTGGAGGCCAGAGTTAATGTCATTCACTAGTTAGAGAAATGAGATCCTGTATGGTATGGTGGTCTTTATTCTTACATCCCTCCTGTAACCAGGACCTGAAATATCCAGAGTACCAAAGCTCTGCAAGCTGATTGCACACATTGTTAGCCTGAGATAACAATGGTGAGATATATGGAGTGCTACAGGACGCCAGGTGCTGCGCTAATGCATTACAGCACGGAGCCATTAAGTGACTAAAACAAACAGAGGAGTCAAATACTATGATTATCCTTTACGTTATTCTCGAGGCATATGGGACGCAGAGAAGTTATGTAACTGCTATGTCAACCAGCTATCATTAAGTTGAACCCACATTAGACTCAGATTGACTTAGGGCTTTCTCTCAGGTACTGGGCTATTCCGACTTCCAATGAAAGAGAACATAAAATGAAACATCTTCAGCTTTGTTCCACCAATAGCAATTGTGCATGAAGAGGCATAGTAAAGAAACTGCCAGTCTGTGACAGCTCCATTATGAGGGGAAAGGTTTCATTGTGAATAGGAGAGGGAAAAAAATCTAGAGGTATCTGAAATCATCCATAGTAGAGAGAAAGAGAATCAGGCTGGACTTGTCCTGGACTAGGAAATAAAGAAAGGCAAGAGAAAGAGGCAAATATTGGAGAATGTGAGCTAGCAAGAGACAGAGATAGAGATAGAGACAGAGATAGAGATAGAAATAGAGACAGATATAAAGATAGAGATAGAGACAGAGACAGAGATAGAGATAGAGATAGAGTCAGAGATAGAGATAGAGATAGAGACAGAGATAGAGATAGGGACAGAGAGATATATGATAGGTGATAAATAAATGGATAGATGGGGAAGAGAGAAGGAGGGAGGGGGGAGAGAGAGAATGAGAATAGTAGGGTAGTAGTGTTATATGAAGGGTGGGTAGGTGGGGAAGCCCGTGAGCTGAGGGAGTTTAAGGTAGAGCAGGTGAGAAGGGCTGGGATTTCAGCAGGGACTTGGATCTGTATAGTAGGTACTTGTGATACTGAGGGGTCCTGGAGGCCAGCATGGGCTTTAATATGCTGATAAACATCACAGGAATATCTGTTAAAGATCCATATGTTCCTTCTGCCAGAGGTAAGAGAGCGGGCTTCTCTGGCGGGGGGACAGAACCCTGTTTTGAGAATTCTTGAAATAAGCTAGCTTTTACTTAATTGCCAGAAATCCTTCTATAATCCATCTTGAGCTCATTTCACTATATATGGATTGCCTATGAGACCTAACAGCTACTAAGAGGGCCTTATTAACTGATGTAGTTGAGAAATCTAGAAATACCTCTAACTTCAGACATACTTGGAGCCTATGACTCAAATGTTAGTCTTGGCATGGTCTCATTCTATGCCTCTCATGTGAATTTTCTCTAGGGCAGGACAAATGGGGCTATGGGTTTCATCCCAGTAGTTTGACATCTTTGCAGAGTGGTTACATTTGTTCTATGAAGAGTCAGGAAGAGACAGGTGTTAAAAATCAGAACTTGAGAGTGAGCTTTATAGTTTTGCTAAGACCACTTTAACAGGTCCTCTGGATTTGCCTCTATCTAACTGGAAATTGTAGAAACTTTTAGAATTTGGCTTTTGTGGATATCTTCTTTCAGCCTTATTCTTATGCTAAAGTCACGGGGGTCCCAAAGACCACCAAAGAGCCACTTCTGGTGCAGATACATGAGTCTTTCTTATGAACTCATGAGCAAGGTCTCTCACCATTGCTGTAGCAGCAGGTCAGAGTGAGAGCCATGAGTCTAGAGGTGCAGCGCATTTATTGTGGGTACAGCAAGTTTGAGGGGTTTCTATATGGCTCAGCAAGTTAATATTTTAAAAATGGCATTTCTGGCATCATTTTAAGAATCCAAACACAGGGACAAAACTACCTGACAGACGTCATGACTAGCTTTTCTATTCTCTGCAGGATGTGTTAGGTCAGCTATATGTATGCTGACCCTGTCATTGTAGCATGACTGGCTAAAGGAAGGGGGTGTTGCCATAGGATGTTTGTTCAGGTAGACTTTGTGGTTTTCTTCTTGAAATTAGAGTTTAGCCCCTAGACTCAAACAAAATGGAGTTTCTTTAAAACCTAATTGGTTGGGTTTTTCATTATCCTGTCAGAAACATGTAGCTAATTGTCCTGAAAAAGAATATTATACATTAAAAATGTTAAAAATGTTAATATATTAAAAATGTAGGAGCTATATTCTACAGTAAAATGGGCAGTAAAAGATGCTTACATAAGAATGTATACCACAAAATGAATGGAGTGTTACAGGGAGGATACGTGGAATGCATTATATACATGTGTGAAATTGGAAAAGATCATTAATTTTATTTAATGACTTTTTAATTAAAAAATGGGTTTTAGAAATGGCTCAGTGACCAAAACCCTTATCATGCAAGCACTAGGATCTGAGTTCAAATCTCTAGGAGCCACATAAAAAGCAAGGCACAGTAATGCATTTCTGCAATCACCTGCCCTCTTTTGGTAAGATGAGAGATAGAGACAGGAGAATTCCCACAAGTCTTCGGGCAGTGACCTTGGTGTATGTAACTGAGATCATGTTAGAAAATGTTTAATGGACTGAATTCAAGCTGCCCTCTGACCTCTACATGTGTGTCTATTCTTACACATGTAAACATGCACACATCGATTCACAAATCATACAGCCCCAAACAAAGATATAAACAACAGCATGCTAGAAGGGAACCTATTTCCACATAATAAAAGCCACATATGAGATACCCACAAGCAACATCATCACCAATACGATAGGTGAAAATCTATTCTTTTAGCAAAATAAGGAAGGAAATCACACTTGCCATGTTTATTCATTGCACTGGAAGTCTGAGTGACAGTAACCAAACAAATATGTACATCAAGACAGGAAAAGTGACTCAGGAGTTAAGAGCACTTGCTGCTTTTGCAGGGGACTAGAATACATTCATACATACAAAGAAATAATTAAAAACAGAATAAATTCTATAAATTTTGTATGATGATATTCAGATTCTAAATGGGATGGAAAATGACAGATGTGGAGAAACATGGTCATTAAAATTTTGATTGAAAATAAAATATAAATACATGTGTTAATGTTTATGTGTGTTTTTAACTAGATACAGAGACTCAAAGATAATTTATACATATAGTTAGTAATTAAATAAGTTATAGTATTAATATCTTTACTATTCATTAGTGAGCAAACAAGTGATTTTAACATCTTAATATTTTTCTTTAAAAATTCTGTGCAATGGAGCATTGTTTGATTTTTAAAGTAGGAGTATCTCTAACAAACATCAGTTGCTTTTAGGAACAGTTCTGAATAACAGAAATCATGAGAATAAAAATGAGAAGAGCTGACAACCAAGTCAGTGGTGTACTCTGTTAACACAGGTGTATATAGTGGTTGTAATGGTTAGCCTTTATAGTGGTTGTAATGGTTAGCCTTTATTGTCCACTCCATATACTGAAGAGGAGAGAACCTCAACTAAATAATCACTTCACAAAATTGGTCTGTGGGCACGGCTGTAGGGCATTTCCTTGATTGCTAATTCCTGTTGGAGGGGCCAGCCCACTGTGGGCGGTTCCATCCTTATGCAGGACAGCCTGGGTGGCATAACAAAGGTGGCTGAAGACAATCTAAGCAGATAGCAAGCCAGTAAGTAATGTTCCCCCACGATCTCTGTTTCAGTCTTTCTTCCTCAAGAAGAGTTCCTGCCTTGGCTTTCCTCCATGTTGTCTATAACCTGTAAGCTGTCAAACCAATTCCTCCTCATGCTGCTTTTTGATTATAGTGCTTAGGCAAACGAAAACCATGTCAGCCCTAGGACTGGATGGAGCATGCCAGGTTGTAACTGCCCCTTCAGAAGGTGAAAATGTGAAAGGGAGGAGGAAGTTCCAGCAGAACAGTAGCAAAATTAATTAAGAGAGCAACAAAGTATTCAATATCAATTAGTCCAAGAAAACCTGGGCTTACAGAAACTGGGACAAATGATCTACACTAAAGCCCCATTGTCTTCTGAAAGAGAAACAAAGTCAGAATAGTGTCTTATTTATCTGCTTGTTTATTAATTTTATTTTACTTGTTTACTCAGCTGACAAAGATTCATCCAAGCTAGGAAGGAACACTCACAGTGTCTTGTTCTCTCTTTGTCAGGAGAACAAAGCCACTAATATGCCTAATGTAAGAGTTTGGACTCACGCCAGCCTGGATTCAAATCTCAGTGTTGCTTTCACTATGCAGTCTCTACAAAACTGCAGATTCCCTGTTTTGATGCTCTAGTCTGTCTCTCCAGTGAGACAGCTAACGTTATTATCTAATCTAATTATCAGATGGTAACAACTTCCTCAGAGAACTCTTATAAAGATCAGGATAATAGAAGGAACAACCTTGACATATAACAACCTTGACACACCTTTGATACAATTATCCATGTCTGCCAATAGGGCTGAGATATCCTGAGATTTATTTAATTTTTTCAGAAGCCCTAGAGGACAAGTCTCGATTCTGGTACATAGTCTTGAAAATATTTGTGCATATAAAGTGGAGTTTCAGTAACTGGTTGACTTTCTCTGTCAGCAAACATCTGTTAAGACAAACATGTACCCAGCAGTATTCTAGGAAGAAGGGGCAGAAGGATAAATTAGACAGTGGCCTTATCAGCAGCAGATGAAGAAATAAAGATTCATTTCCAGTGCATTCTGAAAAGATGTACCCAGGCTATGACTGAGACAGCAGCTCAGTTCTAGAAAGGCTTCTGGGCACTACCTGCTCAGGTGTGAGTGATGTAACGAACACCGATTTTCCTTCAATGAATCGATGCCAGGTTCCCATGCTTTAGGAAATGTGCCCTTAATTGTGTGATCTTGACTCCTGTCTCAGGATCTTCTCTGGGAACTCTGAATGTAAGCCAAGTCATGTCATCCAGAGAAAGACCCATCCTTCTTCAAGTCAAATGACTTCACAAGATATCATGCATATCAGATATTTATATTAAAATCCAAACAGTAGCAAAATTACAGGCATGAAGTAACAATTATTCATATATATATATGATATATATAATAATAACATAATATTATAGGTGTAGGGGGAGTCACTACAACATGAGGAACTGTATTAAACAGTCAAAGCATTAAGGTTTAGAACCATTGGCTTACAAGGCTAATCCAACAGTGGATGTTTACCAGTGGAAGTTCCAAGTTTACTAGCGGAAGTTCCAAGAATCAAGGAGTTTAACTCACAAGTATGGGTGTCTGAACTGGTCTTCAGTACACACCAGAGTCCCAAAGAAGTGGACTGTAATAGTAGCGAGGGGACAGACTTGCCAGTGAGAGCAAGCGGGCAGAGCTCCTGTGTCCTTAATGTAGGTCACCATTAGAAGGTGTGGCCTAGGATAAAGGTGGATCTTTTCACCTCTAAAGAGCTGGATTGAAAGTGGATTTCCCACTCCAAATAATGTCAGTTTTATAAACCTCATCATAGGTATACCTAGCCACTTGGATTTTTAGTTCACTCCGGGTGCTGTCTGGTTGACAAACAAGATTAGCTTGTTTAGATTTTCAACTCAGACTTCCCCAGTAACAGCCACAATTGAAAAGAAAAACTCAGTTGCAAGTCCATTAAGGATCTAAGGTTTTCGGATCTCCATTAAATCCCGAGGTAAGGCTTTCCTGGTTTTCTAGGCAAACCACTGACATTTTTCAGAAATGCTGCTTTTGGGTGCAGACGGACTTGGGGGTGGTGATGCTCTTGGTAATACATTTGGGGATCTTTCTAGTGAGACAATGGCAAGCTTAGCATGGTGGAAGCAACGCAGGGCAAGCAGAATAGAAGTTTCAAAATACCCAATGTGCAGCAGGAAGTGACAGAGCTACGTGGATTAGCAAAGAGGTTAGTCTGATGAAAATTCAGGTCATGCTTTTGTACAAATCTTAGAAACATAATGTTACTCTGATATCTGTAGAAAAGATAAGCCCAGTTTTATTATAGGAGGAGAGAACAATATAGTTGCCTTCTATTATTTGGCTTGGTCTTTCTGTGTTTTTAAACTCCCAATTATAATTCCCTCAGCTTTAAAAACAAAACAAAACAAAAATGTACTCTCCTAATACTTTAAACTTTTGTGTTTAGGGAACACCTCTAAATGTATAAGCCTTCTAAGATCACTGAAAAAAAATCATAATTTCTTCACAGCGATTAGCTGCATGATTAGTTTGCAATGAGTTTGTGGATTATGACCTAAATTTTTTTTCATCAAGAATAATGTTTCTTTCCTGATGTTGTTTAACTATAGATATTTTATGAATATGTTTAATGCAACAAAACAGAGATGATTCTAATGCTGGCGTTTGACTTTTGTACTATGATGCAAATGTTTATAGGAGGTAATTTAGGAAGAAAAGCCATTCTGCTGGGACAGTTCTCCCTATCCTGATCCTTTCTGCTTTGCCATTGGGTTCTTTAATTGAATTTTCTAACTACTATCAAATCAGAATTTTCAGGACGCATGGCATACTCCAAATGTCCAACCATTCAAAAACTATGCTATCCATAGGAAAGTATAAAAGGCTGAAATCGGGAAAGGTCTCAGCAGCGTGCTATGAAATGAATTCCAGGGCAAAATCCTACGGGCAGCCTGGATCCTTTGGACTTGAGACAAATGTGCTACACGAAGAGAGGACTTCCGGGGCTGTGAGAACACACAGGGCTTGGGATAGTCAAGGGCTGAGTCGTCCAGAGATTGCTTTCTTTCTCTTTCCACCTCCCTCACTGTACAATACACATCTCTGCTTCCCTACATTACAGTAAAAAAAAATTAACTAAGGTTTACTTTTTAATTAAATGTAGCACCACTTAGGAAGATGTATACTAATCTGAGGCCAAATCTGCCACCCTCAGCTTTACAAGATGCTGGCCCCAGCAGAGCCTGTAAAGCTCTCGATAAGAAAAGCAAGGAGCAAGGTGCAGGTCCCTCAGCGATAACCTCCTGACTCCAACATTATAGGTCTTTCTGCTGGAATTGAGTTCTACATCTTACTCGATGGGTTATTGTCACAGATGAGTAATGAACGCACCCTGCCTGAGTCCCAGGGTGCAGAAGGAGGTGGGTCAGGCCATGAGGAGGCCCAGCTGCAGGCCCGGGGCAGACAGATAAAGAGAGACCAGTTAAAGGTACAGGGACACCGGTGACTGCTCCAGACCAGCCGTTGGGAGCAGCCTGGGGCTGAGCCTGCTGGCTGGGGCTCAGAGCAAGTACATTAATCACAATACTCCCTGGGCTAATGGGCAGTGCTGGGGCAGCAGCCCGGGCTAGCAGAACAAAGGCAGAGTGTGATGGAGAACAAGCAGTTGGGAGCTAGCTACAGTGTAGGTTTTTCAGAGGTTGAAAGAAACAAACGACAGATACCCAGAACACAAACTGCAGACGGAGGAGACAATGTGGAGCACCGTGAGGCTGCTCTGTGTATTCTTTCTGCTGCCCTTTGAAACTGGACGTGGTTTCTCTCGTTGTCTGGCTTCCCTGCAGTCCCCTAAGGAGCTTAGAGTGGCAGGTTTCCTTTCTAAGGAAGGATGTTGGAGGCATCATAGCAGTTCTAGCTTATTTCTGAAGATGATTTTTTAAAAGTATGCTTCAGGTAACTCTAGTATATTAAACTACAGATTTAAGGTCTGTTCGCTGAATACATCAAATTGCAATTGAACTGATTTATCAAAAACAGTCTGACCAGTCTGTCTGCAATGCCCTAAGACTCCCGAGGAGGGATCTGTTTCTGGACGAGTACAGCAAAATTTGAGAGCGAAAAAGCAGATAAAGGGTGGCCTATCTATTTCTCTTAGCTGAAGATTCTGCGTGTGTTTATGAACCATGCTGCAGAGAGGGGTAAATCAATTGAAATCTTCTTTCAGATTGTTTTTATAGCAATTGCATGGCTCGGCACTCCAGCGAGGTGATTAATTGGCAGCACCTATCAGAAAAACAGTTCCTGGAGTCTCCTTTAGTGAAGTAATCGCTCTCCTACTTGTTTCTACAGAGTTTTAAACTAGCAGCAAAGGAGATGATTCAGTGCGTTCGGTGCCTCCTGCTCAAGCCAGAGGACCCTTGTAAGAAGCCAAGCATGGTGCTGAGTCTCTCTATCTCCAGTACAGCTAAAGGAGGGAGAAGGTGGACAGATCTCTAGGGATCGTAGCTCTGACCCCAGATGTAGCCCAAATGGCCCACACTAGGATTAGTAGAGACTTTATCTTATTTTAAATGGGAAGAGGTAATATGTTTGACACTGATTTCTGACCTGTATGAGTGAGCTAATTTACATATATCATAAACCACATAAACACAGATGTGTGTACAGGCACAGACACACACACACACACACACACACAAACACACACACACACACACACAGTTTAAGTCAGAATTTCTTGAACAAAAAGAAGAAGAAGAGGTGAAAAGCATCAGTAACCCAATTTAGGCAAAACAGGAGGAGCTGAGTTTTTTCCCTGTTAAACTAAAAGGGTTCTAGTACCCGGTGATGCAGTGTGGTAGCTTGTGATCTAACCAGTCACTGGGACCAAAGAAAGGGTGGTTTCCTGTGTTTCTATTTAAATAAGAGAAGGTAATGGCCTGGGCTTGGTGCATTTTCACTTTACAGCTCAATCTGCTTTGTAGCTAACATGTAGCCCTTTTCACATTCAGTAACTAACATATTGCCATCCGGGCTTCCCAGCCACGGATCCAATGCTGATTACTAAGACAGGCAGCACATCAGGGAATCGAGCTAAATGTCAGCATCCACATACATTTTTGCCGGTTGCTAATTGTTGGGCCTTAGGCAAGGGGTTCTATCTGGTAGTAGAAGGGACCTCTTTCTCTCATCTATAAAACACAGACTTGGCAGCTGGGTTCATTGACTCCTTGTTCATTCTGCTCAAAGATAATTAAATTAATTTTTTTTTTTGTATAACTCTTCTTGACTTTGAGCAAGAGATGATGCCAGATGAGGAAAAAGCTACTATGAAATAAAATGGACTGGATATTCCAATACACTACTTACAGTCAGTTCATATGTACAATGTGTGGAATGACACAGCCCTGTAAGAAAATTCTACATTGTTAGATAATGATATACATTATACCAGCAATAACAAAAGTGACACACACATTATTATAATTTATGGCTGCTCATTTACAAAGATGCTTCTTTATGACTTC
This sequence comes from Micromys minutus, assembly GCF_963924665.1. Lineage (NCBI taxonomy): Eukaryota > Metazoa > Chordata > Mammalia > Rodentia > Muridae > Micromys > Micromys minutus. Next base: position 29,889,184 of record NC_137974.1, read on the forward strand.
CTCTTGAAGCCCATCTTGTTTGTTCTTGCTTAGTTCCTGCCTCAAGTATCACTCTTAACTCATCATTATAATATATTGACCAGAGACTGAAGCTGACCGGCCTCCATCATGCATAGTCCAAGTGTCAGTGTGTGAACCATGGAAGGTATCATCCAGGCTTTGGGAGTGGGAGCACACCCCCCCCCCAAAGCCTCAGTCACTACCAGCATAGATATACTTGATTTCTCTGGTCCTGAATTAGAGGAGGACCATGTGGGAACAGAGGACCAGGGAGCCGTTTGGTGAACTCTAATAATCAGTGAGTTCCACTTTGGGACAGGAGCAAGGAGACGAAAGGACTATATCACTATTTGGAAATCAATTCTGCTAGTTAACCTTCAACCTTTACTAGCACTCAGTAGGCTCAGACTAAATGGGTATTTATGAATGCTAATAGGTAGGGCAATGGTAGTATTACTTTCTAAATAGACTTTATAAATAATCACCGTTGGCTTCGGAAATGGAGACGGTTCACAATCTCAAACAACATGAGGTAAAATTTAAACATGTGACTCTACATACTCTTTGGAACTAAAGATACTGACTTTGGTCAAATTAAAGGTTCGGTGGCTTCAGAGCAAACTTTATAATGTATGAAGGATGGTCAGAATATACAGGAAAGAGGAAGAACACTGGTTGTGAACCCAAGACTGTGGGGACAGCTCTAACTCAGCAGGCAAGCATGGCCACCTCCTCACTACTAAATGAAATAACGCCAACAACTGATCTTCTGAAATGAGATCTTTTTTCCCCCTCTTCAGAATTCACTGCGGCTTAGGTCACTACACATTTCGATGCATTTAAAGCGTAGCTTAAAAGAAACCAAGTTGTTGTTAGAATTTAAAACATGAGGATCCATTTCTGCCTAGCGGTCTGGTTGCCCCGCGTTCCCTGAAGTGAGTCCCATCTGCTTTGGGGAGCTCTCATTGCAATATGCAGCGATTGCAGGATAAGCGCACCACTTTCCTGTCAATACTTTCCTATTAGCCTCCCGGATCCATACATCATCATCTTGCTGGCCTGCAGTTTGCTTATCTTTGTCTCCGAGGCTGCCTTTGATTTATCTAACACCCAAGCTAATGAGGCATGGAGCCCAGGGTGGCTCCACGGGTAATGCACTTCTGTAGAAAAATGCTTAAGGAGGGGTCAAGTGATAATCCATTCTAGACTAAAAGACCTAGCCCTTCAACAAACGTTGTATTTCTTAATTGCTAAACTAAGACCATAATAGGCTCCCCCTTAAGCTACTGCCATCAGTAAAACCATACACCCTGACTACACACAATTTACCAAAAGAACAGAAATTGGATTTTAATTTGTGCTTCAAAAAAAAAAAAAAAAAAAAAAAAAAAAAAACAGCCAAAAAATACTTTCTATCTTAGCAACAGTTATCACCATTATTTGACAGCATTCTTATGCAAGAATAAGTTAGCTTTAATATTTAATTTACAGTAATAGTTTTATATTCCCAGGCTGGGACCTCTGTTTTTCTAAAGACAAAAATAACAGAAGCTACAGTGGCACTGTGGCATGGATAAATCAAGCCAGCTATTTCAATAATGGGGGTAATTACAAAGTGTACATATCTGAAATTTACCAAGTGGTTAAGGTTGTTTAATTAACATAAAAATTTCAATATCATCAGCCAGTGTGTTGATATCACAAAAGCAGTATTAAAAATGTATTCTAAATAGTAATGATTTTTCTGTTCCTTAAATTATACACATTTTAGCCAGGGAACCATTTTTCATCACTACACAGTGAATTTTATCTTCCTGAAACCACACAGATAGCACTGCTTAAAGAGGGAAAAGATTTGGTCGATATAAACAATAATCAACATCAAAATCCTAGGATCACATATTTCTTGTAGAAGCAATGTTTGCACAGGGCATCACAGAGCTAAGCCTACATGTCTCCTCACGCGAGTTCTTCAACTTTAAGGGATTCAAATCATTGCTGCTGAAGTTTTATTTTGCTTTTCCTACTAATTGTTTTGATGATAAATAAGATGCAATACTTCTTCCACCTGTAAGTCTTTGCCAATCCCAAACGGAAATTGTTCTACTTAAAAAGCAAGTATGAAAGGGAAGGAAGAAGATGGGAGATGAGAAGGATAAGGAGGGAAGAAGGAAATAATAAAGGAAAAGAGTGAGGGAGGGAAGGGGAAGAAAAGGAGGGAGGGGAAGCCATTCTGCAAACACACAGCAGCAAAAGTCCCCAGAGAAGAAAGGCTGACTCGGCACCTTGGTGCAGCAAGAAAACCCCTCATCCACCGCTTCCCTCGATGCCCCTGAGGACCTGACCAAGGTAATAAGTCCCTTTATTGGTCACTAACCAACATTATTGAGAGCCAGGGTGGAATTTAATGATGTGACATTATTAGGAATTGTTATTGAGATGTAAATGATCTTTGGTTGGTTTATTTAAGTCACATAAAGAACCTAGTTTAGAATGAAAATTACTTATTGATTATTAGAGCAATTAACTGAATAAATTTTAGTGCTGGTATTAACATTTTCCCAAAGTCTGAAACTGTTGCTACTGGAGCTCAGCAGCGCAGTTAATTGGTCTGGGGCTTAACAGTTATGGCCTTTAGAAGATTTCCCCTCCAAGGATTGAAAGGAAAAAATGAAGGAAAAAAAAGAGAAATAAATAAAATAAATAAAAAATAACCAAATGTATCATATAAAATATCTGAAGGTTTTATTTTGTTTTGGCTTTCAATGGAGGTAGGGCACACCAGAATGAAATGGAAAAGCATAAATGTAACTGGACAAGTAAGAAATAGAATATTCAATGTTAATTTTAGAAACACAATACTATTAAAATAAATGAAACTGAATCTCCTAAGTTTCCTCTTTCTTTTCCTATTGTTGATGTATATCAGTCAATTAACATCATTTGTCATTTATTTGGGTTTTTTGTTGCTGGGATTCTTTCACTCTTGATTTTAAAGATAGGATCAACTCCTAGAGACCTTCATTGGAATGTATTCTCCTCTGACTCCAGGGATTTCTCAGGACGTGTACAAATAGCCACAACTGGTGAGATGCACAGTTCAGCATCCAATCTTTGAAATCTGCTTGGACCTTTCTAAATTTAATAGAACTTGCTTTCTATGTTATTGCAACTGGCTCCATCCCAGGGCACCTGTCCACCATGGTGCTACACTAAATACCCTTGGAAGAGAATTTCTAATTGACACAATCTGTTAGCCAACATCGCCATTGTACAATCTTCATGACACACTAACACTTGTGTGGATAATTTGAGCACCTATTGCATTAGTTTCTTGATGCTGCTGGGACAATGGCTTTAACAAGCAGAAAGTTTTTTTTTCCAGTTCTTGATGTCTAGAAGCTCATAATCAAGATGCCAGAAGGCTGTGCTGCCTCAGTGTTCTAGGGAAGAATCCATTCTTGATTCTTATTATTTGGTTTCTCTAGAAATTCATGTACCTCTCTCTTTAGTTTATAGATATATCTCCAGTCTCTGTTTCTCTCTCCAAATGGCTCTGTCTCTATTTTTGTCTCTCTCTCTCTCTCCTCTCTCTCTCTCTCTCTCTCTCTCTCTCTCTCTCTCTCTCTCTCTCTCTGTGTGTGTGTGTGTGTGTGTATGTGTGTGTGTTCTTTCCTTTTCTTCTAAGAGCACCAGTGATTAGATTCTTAGACAATTTGAGTGTAAAACAACTTCATGTTGACTTGATTATACCCCAGAAGTCCTTTTTTTTCAAATAAATTCACATCACGAGAACTAGGTTTGAACATATTCGATCAAATCTCTTCAGAGGCCACAATTTAATCCACCATAGCATATAAATCATAGTTATCTTTCACCTGTTTCTTTGATAGCAGTTACTGTTATTGAATGTCTAGCTCAATCAAACTTACACAGAATAGATACTATATTTTGTAAATTTAATAAGGTATAATTATGTTCTTTCTTTCCTTCCTTTCCCCACTATAATTTTTAATGTAACCGAAGAAACTGAGCTTTAGCTACTTGGCATAATACCATGAGACTTATGAGGATTGAGTTAGTATTTTTGTCTAAGTATTTGTGTTCCAAGGCCATAGGGTTTCTCTATGTGCTCTCCATGAGTTAAAGGATTTTAGAAAGTGCTTGTCTTTGGCTTTTAAATAGACTCACTTTTAAAATTAAGGTTATCGAAATATATGTAAAATTTATAAGTTACAAGAATAAATGAATTATTTAGCTGGTCACAAATGACATTTTTGTGACCCTGAACCCCAAAACTTGGAGGTACCCAGGAAGATGATGGATATCAAAATCAGAAGGCCCTATCAAATGCTCAGTTTTCTTGCTCCAATGTTAACTCAAATTTCTAGAGAGAGAGATTTGTTAAAGCACAGACCAGTGAAATTTCTTGGAAGTTTCGAGTATCTGAACACATCTTTTTGGAGAGGTCTCATGGGAATAATTTCTGTGGTGGGTATTTTCTTTGTGTGAATCAATTTTCTGCAACTATAGACTTGCCTGAAATAATTAGCTTATGAGGAGTAAAGGGGATTTTGTTCATTTTTTAAAAAAACATACAGTTTGACAGTGTGGAGGTTCTAGTCCATGCTTGGAAGGACCCCTGTTTTTAGGCTTTGATGCAAGATTCAGATGGTAATAATAGGTAAGGTGTGGTAAAGGGAAACTTGATCCCATGGCTATGAATCAACAGAGGAACAGGAAAGAGCTGATATCCCACAATCTCCCCCAAGGACACACCCCAAGTTATCTAAGACGTCCCATGAGCCTTACCTATCAAACATGCCAGAAACATGCAGTCTCACTGTGCTCAAATATAGGCGTCAGAATACAAACTTTAGAACTTTGTATTAATATCTGTGTAGAATTTTAAAATTGTTCTAGTGCAAAATTACTTATTTAATATTATATTTGATGAGGGTTAAAGAACTTTGTGAGAAACAGAGCTTAATTCTGTCTCAAGGAGGAGGAGACAGAATGAGACGGCTCAGATGTCAAAGTCATTAACCTTTAAGTTTTCTTCTAAAAATGCTATAAGTACACACTAGAGGAAGATGGTACTCTTCACCAAAGGATGCTCGGAAAACCGAATATCAACCTGCAGGAGAATGAAACTCATTCACTCTGCCTCACTCTGAACTAAACCACGTCCAAATCAAAGACCTTTCTGAAAGACCAAAAGCCCTGTAACTACTGGAGGAATACTAGGGAAAGGCACTCTAAGATACAAGCAAAAATAAGAACTGTCTTGATAGAATTCTACTCAGTCAAGAAATCGGGCCAACCATCAACAAATGTGATCTGCTGTGAATGTAAGAAGGATTCTGACAACAAAAGAAACAAGAGACAGCCCACAAAGTGGGAGAAAAATCTTCATAAGCTGTGTATGTAACAGAGGACTAATACCTATAATATACAAAGAACGTTAAAAACTAACATCAAATTAAATCTTAAGAGGAAGAGTGCTGGAGAGATAGATAGCTCAGTGGTTGTAGTGCGCACTTGCATTGAAGAGGGGTGAAGTGGGGTCTGAGCACTCATGGTGGGTAGTATACAGCTGCCTGGAACATTAGTTCAGGAGCATCATCTCTTCCTTCTGGACTCTGTGAACACGTGTACTCCCATGAGCACATATCCAGCCCTCACACATATGCATAATTAAAGAAATAATACTTAAGAAAACTAAACAACACATCATGAACTTATTCAATCCATGAGTGGACTAATGAACTAAATAAACAACTCACAACATATGATAGACAAATGCCAAGAGACACATGGAAAAATATGTTCAACTTTATTAGGCATCAAAGAAATACAGATTAAAACATAGATTGTGATCCCAAAACTCCCGAGGATTTCCTCTCCTGTCTGTGCACCTAAATGATTTCAAGTTGACACGTCAAAGAGATCCTTGCACATCAATATTGTTTGCATCTCTATTCACAGTAACTACGTTGTAGAATCAGCACAGGTGTCTAACAATAGACAATGCATAATAAAGAAGAATGGACTTAGGTCATCTCTATGTAGCTGGAGGTGAATATAAAAGGCAAATTCAATCAACTGTAGAGAAATAAATACTATGTATTTCCTGCCATTTGGGTTTCTAAATTTCTATAAGATTTACATAAGATCACACATACATATGGACCTACATATGTGTTTGACATGACAATAGAAGAAAAGTTGCAAGAGAGGAGAAAGGCCACCGCAGGAGGAGAAGGCAAGGGTGAGATATGTGTGTGGAAAATGAGTTCTTATACTGTTCTTTAAACAACTGACAAATGCAACATGCCATTTTAATTAGACATGCCTCTTGTTTGAGTTATTTAATAAAAAATAATCATTTAATTTTTTTATTTTTTAGGCATTTACAGTGAATTTTTGCCCATTTGTGTCCTTAGAAGTTTGTGTGGGAAAATGTGGCAGGGATGTTATTTTTGTCTCTTACTAATCTGAGAGACTTTTTCTACATTTATTCATTTGATGTCACTTTGCATATTATTTTATCTACACACCTAATTTCTATTACTTTGACTGTGAAACGTTTATATTAATTTTTCCTCCTTATTTTGTTTTATTTTTAGGCAGCCTCTCACAACACAGGCTAACCTTCCTCTAGCTGGGATTACAGGCATGTGCCAGTATACCTGGATTTATGTTTTAATTTTTACTAATTAAAATTATTATCCCATTTCTTTTTTTTAGGTCAGATTTTAAGAGTTATTCTATACCTTGAATTAGGTAAGGGTTCTCTGTGCTGTTATGTAAGTCTCAGTGCTATTATATATTTCTTATTATTAACATTATCATCATTTCCTCCACAATTATTATTTTACATGTTCACTTTTAATCTATGTGATTATTTTAGTCCCAAAGTCCTCATTCTGCCTACGTCAGGGAAGAAATACTGTCCTTCTTATGTAACAACAGTCATGTGCCAGACTAGAGAAAGATGTCAGAGTTGTTGCTGCAGAGTCTGGCCCACATTAAGTAATAAGGGCTAAAAACCATCTCCTTGAAGTCTGCCTTCCTTGTGCCTGAAGGTTTTGCCTGCAATACGTTTGCAATTTGATAAACTCATTCAATAGAAAAGACTGCAGGACAGTGTTTAATATTAAGGATAACTGCAAGTCACAAGAGATCAGCACAGTCCCTCTGCAGATGGGAGCCACGTATCAGATGGTGATGACATTCATCTTTCTAACTAGAATTGATATGGGGGAATAAATAAAATGATTCATGTAGAGTAAGTAAATGAGTCCCATAGCACCGGAGACACCGTTGATGACAGGTTACTAACCTCTTTTCAAATCTGGGATAACGTTCACTTTGAAAAGTTTTCAGGATCCAATATATTGGGGCTCATTTTGTTTTTAATCAGCTATACCAATCCTGCTCCTTTTAGGGGTTAGATCTCATAGAGCTACCCCTTCCCTTCCAACAAGGGCTGAGGTGCCTATTAACCTATCAAAACAGCCACTGGCCAATTTTCCCTCAGTACCTAGGCTCCCCCCAGCACTCTTCGCCCCATCCCCTACCCTAAAAGTCACTAGGCCTGGGCTCCTCAGCTTCTGGTTGCTCTATAGCTCAGGATTTTGGCCTCTTGATCTCTCAGTCCAAACTTTCTCTGTGGCCTCTTGGTACCAGCTCCTCTCTCACCTTCTGCTGTCTGGCCTCTGCTCTAGCTTTCTTCTGCTCTTTCCCTTCTCTGGCCTGGTTCAGATGCTTCTGGCTGTGCCCATGTAGTAAAAGCCTTTCCCTCAACTATGCCTAGGAGCAGCGCGTCCTCATTGGACTACATGAAGCATTGTCATTTAACGTAAGGAAAATAGAAATTTCCATGAAGTAGAAATCGAAAACTGTATGATAAAAGTAACTTCGTTTTAATGTCCTTTTCTGGGGGATCTAGCTACTAAATATTATCACCTGTAAGTTGTTGGAGCAGAGAAATGAGACTCTCATTAGTAAATGACCTAGAAATTTGAAAGGATTACCTAGGGATACTGTAAGGCATGATTGGATACATTTGGTTAGGGATACTGTAAGGCATGATTGGATACATTTGGTTAGGGATACTTCAGCCATGATTGGATACATTTGGTTAGGGATACTGTAAGGCATGATTGGATACATTTGGTTAGGGATACTTCAACCATGATTGGATACATTTGGTTTTATAGTTCTTAGTGTCTCCCAGCAACACTCCTGGTGTTTTTACATTAAGAATTATGTTATGGCATAGATGGGGCGCTGTAGTCCTACCTTGTCTGTTTTTTGTTTGTGAAGAATTGAATTGCAATACTGAGCTAGACTACTTAATTATTTTCTCGCAGATTAATAACAAAATGGGAAAACCTGGTGGAGAATATAAACTACTTCATTCATTGGAGCACATACAAATTCTTAATTTTAATGGATGTTTCATCTGAGTCAGCAATGCTATGTGTGTTTTGTTCTCTGAGCCAGTGTGAGCATATTAGGGCAAAAGCAACTGTCACTCTTCTGTAACTGCCTCCATCAAGGGGGGATAAACCTGTATTTACACATTTCCATGACAGTCATCTAGAGTCCTAAAAACTATAGCTATTGTAAGAGAACATTGTTGGATGTGGGTGGAGTGGTACTTAGTTTTTAAAACCTCATCAGCTAACAGGAACCTATTGGTTTTTTACAAGACTTTGTGATAAAAATCATCTTAGAACATGCTAGCATCCTATAAATTTTACTCACTATACCAGAGAAAAACCCAATTTTGCAGATTCTGCTTACATGTGTTTAATTTTAAGACCTACATAATCCTTCTACTCCCTAAAATCTAATGTTTTGAGATATTTATACTTTCCGTCTACATAAGAGCTTTCATTAGATAAAAATTACTCTGTGCTAATCATAGACATTATTAATTAAAACCCACATGCTTAGCAATTAGCCTGTAGGGTTTGTCCTCCTGCCAGGACAGGGAAGACTCCCCGGATAGAAGATGTCACACTGGCTAAGCTGATGCTGGGCTTGCTCTCAGCCAAAAGGCCAAGCAGTGAGCAGCCAGTTGGCTATAGCCAAACAGTCAATCAAATTGTTTTTGCTGTGCTGAATGCACAGTAACAGACTGCGTACCACAGGGGCTCCCCAAGGAAGCAGAAGACAGTTTCAAAGTCCAATGAGAGGAAAAGAACCCATCCAAAATGGAAATGAGGAGTAACACAACCAACAGGAACAATGAATACAGTGTTATATTAGTGATCAAGTATCCTAAATTAGGCAGTTGGTGAGTACTGCAAACACAATTGTTAGTGTTACTTAAAACTCTTCTCTGAGCCAATGAGATAGGGCAGATGGCATCAGGCTGTTGATACCAACATTTGGAGCTAGAAGTTTGGTTCTCGAGCATGGCCACCCTGGGCTGTCTGTCAGGACAGGAGGCAGATTTGTAGCTCTTAAGAGCCAATTGGAGTTGGGATCAGTGAATGGTCCCTAGCATCTACAAGCAATGACACCTATGACAAACCATGAAAGGCAGCTGAATGTAGTTTTGTTCATTTTAGATTATCATGTATATAATCCTTGAGTCGGGAAGCTCTCTCCAGTGGTGAGGTTACCTGTCTGACTTGCTATCAGTCCAACTCTTTAGAAGTAAAGCTTATTGTTATTTCTATCCTTCACCTCTGTCTTCATCTCAGCTAGGGCTTCTCTATGGCTGTGGTAAAACACCATAACCATGAGCAACATTAGGAGCAAAGGATTTATTTCATCTTACAGACTGTAATCTATGTGTGTCAGTGCAGAAACATGGAGGCAAAGAACTAATGTAGTGGCCACGGAGGACTCATACTATGCTTCTCATAGCATGTCCAATCTGCCTCCCTACAGTACCCAGGGCCAACACCAACCTACTGACAGCACCACCTCGCTGAGTAGGACCTCCCACATCAATCAACAGCCAAGGAAATATACCACAGGTTTGTCTAAGAGCTAGTCTGGTGGTGGCCTTTTCTCAATGTGGTTCTTCCCTTGAAAAATGACTCTGGTACATTTCAACTTGACATGAAACTAGCCAGGACAATTGTTAAAGATTTACTGAGCATTAATGTCTCTGACAGAAAGTTACAAGGTGCTGGGAGAAGGAGGAGGAGAAACTGAATCAGGAATGCCTCTGAAGAGGTCCCAAGGGAAGAGGAGGAAACAAACGCATCAAGAGAAGGCCAGTGGTAGGAGAGAAGAACTCATTGAAGGAATGATTAAAAGCAATCGTGTGCAGGACAGTGACTGGGTGTGCAAGCCAAGTGTACCCCTTATACCCCATTGGTGCCACAGATAAGTTAAAAGGATGCTTTCCTAATGGCTTTGGTTTGAGAGACATTTTCAAGTGGAAGTGTGTGAAATTACATTTTACCTTGAAATGATTCTTTAAGCCACAGAATGTGACGACCAGACTTGTGAATGTCTATCACTGTAACACCTCTGTGGCTGGTTTTTTCATTCCTCTCAGGCCCCCAAGCACAGAGATTGTCCAGCATGTATCCATAGTGACTTCTCTGATGGTTTTATTCATTTTCTTTGTTTTAAATTCAACTTACATACTGATGATGTCCAAAGTTACATCTCCAGCTCTGACCTTTCTCATAAACTGACAAATTCTCAATGGAGTTCATTTTCTTTACCAATTTCTTCTGATGTCCAAGATATGCAAAACAGGTCTTAAATCATACCCTGATCACCCCTCCCCAACAAACGCTTGCTGTCATTTCCAATATAAGGAAGATAAACAACATTGGATGTCCGGAATCAATGCTCAGCTGCCTCTTAACTTTTCCCTCTTCTAACTTCTTGTTAAAACTGACAGCAGATATGTAATTCAGTCTTCAAAATCAAGTTAGATGTCCACAATGTTTCAAGTCTACTGCATCATGCTGGTGAAGGTCACCAACACCTCTCACTTGAGTTGCTGTAACTCCTCTTACTGCTTTAAAAGCTTCTTTTCCGAGGCCCTGCCTTCACCTTTGCTATGCAGGAGCAAGACTTTCACTAAAATGGAAGACCAAGTCTGGGCACGTAGCTCAAAGGCACTTGCCTAGGTTTTTCAAACCCTAGATTTGACCTCTAGCACCACAACAACAACAACAACAAAAAAGCCAAGAAGTTACAAAATGTAAATGTGGTCACATATGTCCTTCTTGAAGCACACGGATGGCTTCCAGTGTCACCCACAGGGAATTCTGGGGCCCATGGTGTCCTGAGGGCCTATCATTTATCAGTATCGGGGTTACCTCTTATACGATCTTCCTATTGCTACCCCAGGCACAGTTACCCCTTTGTTGTTGTTGGATACTGTTTTAGGGTTTGTATTCCTGCACAAAATGTCATGACCAAGAAGCAAATTGAAAAGGAAAGGGTTTATTCAGCTTACACTTCCACATTGTTGTTCATCACCAAAGGAAGTCAGGACTGGAACTCAAGCAGGTCAGGAAGCAGGAGCTGATGCAGAGGCCATGGAGGGATGCCACTTACTGGCTTGCTTTCCCTGGCTTGCTCAGCCTGCTTTCTTATAGAACCCAGGGCTACCAGCCTAGAGATGGCACCACCCAAAATGGATCATTCTACCATTGATCACTAATTGAGAAAATGTATTGCAGCTGGATCTCATGGAGGCATTTCCTCAAGGGAGGCTTCTTTCTCTGTGTCAATTTGACACACAAAACCAACCAGGACAAATACTCCAAACATTTTTTCTCTTGAAATCACCCTGCAAGGCGACTTCTCCCATGGCTTCCTCCTCCACCTGCTTTAGCTCTTTACTGCAGAATCATATGTTGACAAAAACGGCTCCTAGGCACTTGGAGTTCTATTCCACCTCCCTGCTTTGGTTTTCTTCATAGCTTCGAGCATGAACTAAATTAGTTCAATTTCATTTTGCCAAGGCCTTTTTCCTGTGTGTATCCCCAAAATATACCCTAGAATGGGAGTTCCATGACAGCAAATATTCTTATTAGAAGTTGTCATTGTATATTCAGGACCTGAAAATATACAGGGCACATAGTAGGCATCCATAGAGATATGTGGTTAAAGGGATAAATAAAAATGCATTTTCTTTGACATATGCCCAGGATGGTTATTCAGCTAATAGCTGTTGAATGACTGGACACATTTTGAAGCTTTTCTACATACGTAGCCCACCATAGTTAGCTATATGAATGAATTCTAATTCATTCCAATATGCAGGCATATCTTCTATTTTTTTTTATTATGGTGGACCCTTCATGTGCTGAGCCAGAACTTACTTCTACTCTGAGTTTGTTGAACCCTAAGCCTAAGAAACTACTCATTGGCATTGAATGCACAGATGAACAGGCAGAAGTACAAGGAAATGCGGAGGCTGTTTGAGAAGATCCCAGGAAGTCTTTCACTTCCTTGAACAAACCTTGGAGTTTCTGTTGATTCTACATCCCAAGCTTAGGTGAAATCCTGTTTCTTGTCAGCTTAGCGTGTGCTCAACTCTCTCTTTACAATGTGATTTCCAAAGGGCATGCATCAGATTTGCAGGGCAAGGAGCCATGTCTTTTACAATGCTAGATTCGTGGTTCTGGCTCATAGACTTCAGATCAGAACTTGAGGGGTGAGATCTTCTCCAATGAAATTTTCTACGGTGTGATGCCCAATCGTGACTCTCATACGGAAATCTGAAATTCAGTGCATTGCTGTGTAAAATGGGAAAGGATCTTCCCCTTGATACAGTCCCAGGGTCTGGGTGCTGTCCATGGTGACAGAGTCTACTACTGCTCAAATGCACAAAATGATAGACTTGTAAATTGCTGCAGACCTGTCTCCATGGGGATTTTCTGCTTCTGAGAAAAATGAGACGCACAGTTTGGTCTTACTGTTTCTGAAGTTAGAGGCCGAGTTCCTGGAGTCCTAAATGAAATAAGCTTTTGAGGGATGGAGACATGATGAATCTAAAGTTGGAAAAGTTCATGTTGGATGAGAACACATGATGTGAAGATTTGTATGCACAACAGAATCAGAAAGTTTACGTGCAGAATGAAGAAAGCATCATAGAATGTTCCGATGGTGGGAGGTGGGTACCCCCATCTTCCACCTATAAGATGAATAGATACAGAAAACTACAAGCACAATGCAGTTCAATAAGGTGGGATGAAAATGTATGTTTCCAAGAATAGAGTTTTAGAGGCTAGAGTTTTGCCTTCCTGGGAGAGAATTCTGCAGTCTCCTTCAGTGAGTATCTTTAACATGGGATACATTCAAAGCTGCTTGGATGTTTAAGGAATGATATTGCTACAAGGCAGAGACACAGGCTTGATAATATTTCAGGCCTTCTTTGATCCCCAACTTTATTTATTTTTGGTTTTATATGGCTCTGTTTCATTAACGTGATCATGTGTAAAATGAGTTTCTAATTTCTACCTACACAGTGGCATATGAGGCAGCACTTAATTATTTATACCTCTTATTATTATCAGATTAACACAGCAGGTATGTGCAATAAGCAAATGTATTTGACATTTTTTTCTCAGTTTGCTTCTTAGTGTCTGGGAGCAAATTTATTTTTATGAATTTCTGCTTGTTTTCTGGGATTCTTTATGAGGCAGCATTTAAATACAGCATTGTACTAAAAATATAAAGTGTTTATGAGTAAAGAATTTGATCAGAAGAAAATAGAAGCAGCAGCAGTGAATATGTGCTTTACTTTTTTAAATCTTCCTAAGAAAATATGTACACAATTTTTTGTGGTACTAGATTATGACTCTCAGAGAACATTCTCACTTTTAGAAGGGAACACATGCTATGTTTTGAAAACTCTTCGGCTGCAGGTCCATGTAAGATGCACATTCCCGGGGACTGAAAATGTCGCCTTCTAGTTCCACCTGCGGCAGAAGTACACTACCATCTCTAAGGCCCAAGGTTGGACCTTGCAGCATGAGAGGCTGCTCCTGGTGGAAGGATGCCCACCCCTTTTAGAGGAGAATTCCAGGGACTCTCAACCACTCGGGGAATGCGTGTGGCTTTTTATGCCACTGCCAGCATCTTCGGAACTTGGCTTCCAGCTGGCTTCTCATGTAAGATGAAAATCCTGGTGCGGTATCTCTCCTCTCAAATTTCTGGCAGGTGTGTGCTGGATCCTGCCTACTAAATACTTTGTAATTAGAATGCCTTGGGCAATCGCTGTCATCTGACATCTGTGAGGCAGGGAGGGCAGTGTTAGCATGACTGTGCTCATTTCTTTAACATCCCATGCCTGTAGACCCAATCACAGCTGCCCGAAGGGCTTGTGTTTGATGCATGAACTATAGAAAGACCTCAGAAATGAGTCTAATTATATCAGTATCTGGATGCTTTGTGGAAGCAGAATGTATTATTCATAACCAAGACTGAACTTCTATCTAAGAAAAAATACTCCAACCTAGGTATTAAATAGCTCTCATCAGCTTAGGGTTTTGTTATGTGTATTGTCTATTTTCCAATTGTGGAATATCAGTTGGCAGAAGGAAAAATAAAAGAGTTCTTTTTTCCTCCTGCTTTTGATAGAGAAGCAGCTACAGTGGCCTAAACAACACCTGGCATAAAGATGGGGGGGGGGGTTGTTACAAGAATAAATATTACCTTTTAGTAGTAACCATGAAATTAAGACACAGGAAAAGAGTACATGAAAAATGTTTTCCTCGATGCAATCAAGTGAGGAAAATCTGTGATTAAGCTGCACAGACTATACTGTCATCAGATCACCAAACCCAGCTATGAGTTCCAGCATAATGAGAAATGTACTTATACGCTGTTGCTCTCTCAGAACAGAAAGAGTTGGGGACCAACAAGATGGTTCCGCAGGGAGACAAAGGTGCTTGCTACCAAGACCAGAGAACTGGGAACTGAGCTACAAGTTGTCTTCGGACACCCCCCTACACACACACACACACACACACACACACACACACACACAGAGAGAGAGAGAGAGAGAGAGAGAGAGAGAGAGACAGACAGAGAGACAGAGAGAGAGAGACAGAGAAAGAGACAGAGACAGAGACAAAGAGACAGAGACAAAGAGACAGAGAGACAGACACAGAGACACACAGAGAGAGACAGAAACAGAGACAGAGAAAGACAGAGAGACAGAGACAAAGAGACAGAGAGAGACAGAGATACAAACACAGACAGACACAGAGACACACAGAGAGAAACAGAAAGAGACAGAGAAAGACAGAGACAGAGAGACAGACAGAGAGAGACTTTGAACATGAAAAGAACTATATTTATGGTTAAGTTTTAATCACTTAGCTTGTATGTATAGATTCTCAGTGATTATTGTATTGGAGAAGTAATTCACAGTGACATAAAGTTTTATCAGTATGCTTTTTCCACTTAAGGGTTTCATTACAAACCTTGGCAAATAATTGTCTTCATGATATAACCATGCCAAGCTGATAATTTTGCCTTTTATCCTTTTCAAACACAGGGAAGATGGAATTTTATTTTATTACCTACCTCTATACTCATTTGAAGAAAAGGTTGCTTTGTTTTGTTTTAAAATGTCACTTTGGAGCCGAACCTAGCATGTCCTAAATTTCTGTACATTATTATTATCTTGAGATAATTCTTCAGCAAGACTTCAGCCTGTTGGAAACAAAGCAAAATGGTCAACTTTCTGAAAAGAAAAGAGGACGTTACAGGAAATCACTCTTTCTTACAAATAAGATACGGTAGTCCCTCACCATAAAGGGCACATTTGTTCATCATTTGGCTTCTGTCCTTCTTACCACCAGTTAAATAACAAACGTATGTGCTTTGTGTCCAGCTTATTCCTTAGTTTTATTATGTATTTTTCTTCTCAACCTCATTTACCTAGGAGAGGAGTCTGGGGTCTTAAAGTTCAGAAGAAAAGACACAGGGCTTATTTTAAATATTAGAGAAGGGGCTGCTAAGATTGCCCAATGAGTAAAAGTGTTTCCCTGATGACCCGAGTTTGACCCTCAAAACCCATGTTGGAAGGAAAGAAACTGACTTCTGAAAATTGTTTTGTTCCCTTTACATGCCCATGGTGTGCATGTACCAACAGTCACACACATACATATGCACAAGCCTGCATGCATGCATAGATGCACACACACACACACACACACACACACACACACACACACCATGCACACACATACAATGACACAGAGATTATAATGAGTACATCTTTAAAAATAAGGTAAAATGACAGAGACACCTAGAGTTCTAGCAGCCTAATTATGTTTATTTAAAGAAACTTAATGCCAGAGAAATGATGAGCCTTGTGTTGTACAACCTTTGCTTCATGGTAATAGTTGGACTGGGTTTCCTGTATCCTTGGCAGATGCTAATTGCTTTTGCTCTTCCTTTTATGAGCCACCTTGGCATTTATCTGAAGAGATGTAGGCTAGTCAATTAATACTGGATGGTTTATGTTGAGCTGAATCAGAAAATTCTGCCTTTATATTTCACACAGAATTGAATAGTAGCCAACTTACATCTTATTGGTGGCATTAAAAACATGTCTCAAAACATACATGGATATAGCTTTAGGTTCAGGTAGATGATCAAAAAACATAAATATATGTTACTAAATAAATTACTTAAGGAGACATAGCAGTGCATTTTCCTTATTATTTAGGGATGATCAGGAGGAGTTATAGGAGATGAAGGGCGGGGATAACAATTTGGGTCAAACATGGGAGTCACAGATCTCAGAGCTGTGCTAGGGAAGAAGCCAACAGCCTAAATGAGGTGGCTATTAACAATCTCAGCATTTCTACCTGACATTAAAAATAAAACAAGTTCACATACTTGCTCATAAAAACAGAATGGGTTGCAGGATAGCCAGGGTAGTTACACAGATAAACACACCGTGTCTCAAAATTACGAACTAAAACCAACAAAACAAACAAGTAAACAAACAAAAACCCCACCATATTCTCTTCCATTTCCTTCTGACATCTTCCTTCAGCCATGCTCATTTTATAATATTGTTCTTTTGAATTTTTAGCCTAGCCCCATATATTTTCCATTAGAAATTTAGAATACAGACGGTGTTGAATGCAGCTCGGTCTGTCAAAGGTTTTCGGGTGACATCTGGATTCTTCTCCTTTGAAAGTGTAAGTGACAAGCTGTTGTTCCTGTTAATTCTGCATCCAAGCAAATGCAAGTCAGGAGCGTTGTCTACACCACTTCCTCCCAGCCTTGGCTGCATCTGTCTGGTAAGGATCTGACTGGCAGGGGGAGAGAAAAGCTCTCTCGGCCATTGTCAGTCTCCAGGGCCCTCTCAACTTGCATCTAGGGGCTCAGGACACCTTGATGGTCTGGCTGGGGCTTCACCCAGGAGGCCAATGATAAAAGGGTGAAGTGACCCAGTGACCGGTTTGAACACAATAAGGACTCTTCTCCTAGCTGGCATAAAACAGGGACCGTGTCCCGGTGATGCTGGATAGCTAACTGTGTTCAACACCAGGGAAATGAAGGGAAAAGAAATCTCACCGCTTTCCTATTCATAAACAACTCAGAATTCTTCCTCTAGTTAACTAACTTTTGAAGTCAAATCAAAATTCCAGCACCATGTGTGCGGCAGCAGTTGCTTTTTATAACTGTGGGGGGGGGTAGGTGGAGTTGAGGGGTTGGCAGGATTTATGTACTGAATGATTTTTCTTACCTCTATCTGTTGCAAACAATGATTAAAGCCAGGTGGAAGCCAAGAAATAAGTTTCTTATGAAAAGATTTCATGAAAGTGCTGAGTAGTATTGTAGGGCATAGCAGATGCCCGAGAAGGAGAAAGGCAGGCAGTGTGGATGTTAAATGCCCTTATTGACAAGGGTACTTCCCTGTACCATTTTAAACCGAGCAGTGAAAAGGCGTGCAATACTTGAACTGTTGTGCACATCCACATCTCCTTACCTTGCCTTTCTTCGCTTGTAGCCCCCACTTTTAAGGCATCTTTAATTCTCTCTACTCTGTGCTCTTGGGAGGGCCTGCACTTTGAAAATACTTGACATTCAGGAAAATACGCTTTATGCGTTAAAAATCAATGGTGACACAATATTTACAGCCCAAAGGCCAAACATTTGGAGTTTCTTTATAGAGAGTAAGTGCTCAGAGACCAGCTTTGTGCTACTCAGCTGCAGACATCAAAGAATAATAATATAGCAGTTTTCAACTCGATGGCCCAAATGGGCTTCAGCCCAGCCTGGCGAAGTATCGAGCTGTTCCCCGGCTCTGTAATAGAGAGTCGGTCTGGGAACCCTTATTTTATCTTAATTACTAGGAAGCCCTTCATGTCTCCGAAGTCCCCATGTTTTGTTTCAAAACTCTTGTCTGGAGAATGAGTTTATAGACTTGTGTCTACAAAAGAATGACAGTACTCTGAATTAGGTTTTAAGAAGATTCAAAGCGCAGCCAGAAGAGGATTTTGTTTTGCTGGCCCTTAACCACACTGAAGAATATCAAAGATGATTGGTGGTAGGGCTATGACTTAGGAGAAAGAAATAAACATAGAGTGGTTGTTAACGGCACGGATGTCTAGGAAGTTTAATTTCCCAAATTAATTACACACGCACACACACATACACACAGACTTTAGTTACCAGTTAGGATCTGGTTTATGCTTCTCCGTGAGGATTGCTATTAGTTTATGCATGGGAATCCTCACTGTTGCTTTTTACTACATCAGCAGAAAGCAGGTGGCCATAACTACTACTCTGTTCATAACAATGACTAGGGCCGGACATGGTTATCGACAGCTCTCCTATCTCTGCGTGTGCGTGCCCATGGGTGCACGGACACCACTTCAGTGATTGGCATGAACTCTCCGTGGGCTATCAAGTATCATCCCATGGAGTTCTGCCCAGCCTAATAGAACATTAGGTAACAGAGCTTTCTGGTGGGGTAAGGAATCCGATTAAATCACTGGGCGTGCTCAGGTTTCATAAAGCGTATAGAGTTCATTCTCTTTACTTGTAAAAGGGACTCAGAGGGAGCTCGATGGCATTCACCTTGGAGAAAACTGTTGATGGAATCAGACGAAGCTTCTGAAGGATCCCTTTGTGAATGACTCCTCTCCTGCAAAACGCAGGATTTACAAAAGACCAAATCCTCAAGATTCCCGGGGATCTAATTACCGGAGACTGGATCTTACAGATTTGCTAACGCAACTGCCTTCACTTTGTGGATGATGTAGTCAGGAGGCTCAAGGTCACACAGCTTTATTTGTGTCCTTCCCACCAAACTACAGTCCCCCGCCGCAAGAAATGGCAAGTAGGACAATGACCTTCAGTCAGTGCTCCTGGGTCACCCAGAACAGAACTGTCACCTCCCTGACCTTGGAATGCAGAATGTGTTAGTAAGCAAGCAACTGCAGGAAAAATGGCAGGAATCTTTCCCAGAGATCCAGAGCATGTAGCCACGGCACGTGGGGATCCTGAATTGCCTCCTCCAAGAATCCACCTGCCGCCCTGTCCCAGGTGGGGACAGATGGTTCACCTATTATGCTTCTGCTTGGGAAGAATGAATCACCGTCATCTACCAGCCATCAGAAAGTCCTGAGATAGCACACACTAGAAGAAGCTCTTCGGCTGGCAGCTGTAGCCATTGTAGACAAGGTTGCACATAGCTTCCTGGAAGGCTGGTATTAGGTTATGCTTCTGAACTTGAGGAAGTTCTTTTATCCCAGCAGGCTTTGAACATGGCAAGTCCCTGAAGACAGTAGGCTAGAAGCATCTGCCAGTGGGTAATTACATCTGTTTGATGTGCACAAGCAGGAAAGTAAAAAAAAAAAAAAATAATTCACAGGTTGCAGTCCAGAAGTCAGAACATCTGCAGCCCTGGGGTTCATTGTAAGGAGCCTCCTGGAGGGACCCTGAAGGTAGGGAGAGGTGGAGAAGGATCAACTGGCAAGAGTCAGAGAACACAGCTACAGGGCTCTAGTAAGTGGCCAGGCCTTCCATCATCAACCAAGCATCTTAAACAACAGAAACCTAATCTGTATGTCTGGGTTACTGGGTGATGATTTGATATATGTTGTGTAACAATTGTATTAAGGTAATTAATGTGCTTATCACATTTACATCTGTGGTGATAACCTTTAAAATATTTGTGGTGGCTTAAAATGTATAATACATTATTACTAACTAAAGACAATATTATATATATATATATATATATATATATATATATATATATATATGGGATTAATCTCTCAGACTATCCCATTTACATAACTTAAACTCTCCATCCCTTGCTCATCTCTCCATTTTCTCCCTCGTTCTCTGCCTCTTGTAACCACTGTTCTCCCCTTCTACCTCTGTGAAGGTTTTGTGATTGTTCTGGGGGGTCTCCATTGTAAATTACAGACCACTGCATTTGCTTTTCTGTGAAACCACAGAAAGTCCTGATCCCACAGCTCTGGAGACTGGAAACTGGTAAGGGTAGTCATTTCCTTCTGCAGAAAGACCTGTCCATGGTTCTCCCCAGGCTGTGTGGATCGCCAAGTTCCCCCAGATATACTCCACACCCCTTCCCTCTGCACAAGCCTGACTCGATGCTTCTCTCTAAGTCTTATTTCCCTTCTCTATAAGAAAGGTAGTCAACTGACATCAACTGAGATTAGAGCCACCCAAATGATCTTTTCACCTGATTGCCTTTCTCCAGACCCCTTGCCATGACGGTCAGATTCTAAAAGCCTGGTGATTAGGCTTTCAATACATTTGAGAATGAAGCCTTCCTCACAAGGATCTGTCCTAATATCTCTGAGACAGACATGAAGGAGCTGCATTTGTCGATGTGGGGAAGTGTGTCTTATGCGCAGCCTATATTTTTCCAGTTTTTATGTGGAAGCAATTCAACTCCTTTGTCAAGATTCTTCTCTATTTTTCTCCCCCGCTCCTCACCTTTACCCATCACCCACTTGATCCACTATAACAAAATGTTATGATCTCAGAAGAGAAAAACAGATGCGATGTTTTCCACAGTGCTAGAAAGTGTGAAATCCAAGCTAAAGATGTCAACAAACTCAGTGTCGGGAAAGGACCCAGTTCATAGTCCGTAGGTGATGACACATCTTCCTGCCTTCCCATGATGGGAGGCTTAGCTCACCCTCTGGAGACCCTTTTATATGGGCTTTACTTCAGCTCCTAACCTGGCCATTTTAAGTCATCTCTTCCTGTTGGAATCACCATGAGGCTATGATGTCAGGCTCCATAAATACATGTACACATTATGAAGGGAGCATAAACTTCTGGACGACAACACTCTTCCCCACCTTTCTTGTCTTAATAGACAAATAGACAAAGGCTCCAGAAAAAAAACAAAAACATGAAGCTATCATTAATGAAATAGACAGTACACTATTCTAGGGTTTTACCTTGCAGGAGCTGATTCTTTAACAAGTGCCTTTGGTTGTCAGTGATTTGAAGGAAAGAATGGAGGGAGAGTGTGTTTTAGTCTAAGACCCCACTTGTGTTACCCTTGTCACCAGCATTGACAGTGTATATAACACAGACCTTGGCCAGAGACAAGCCACCACCCGGTCATGACAATGGTATGAGAAAGTCGAGCAAATTGCTGGTTATTTTTAATCTGGTATTTGCCCTCTTCCCTCCCCCATTTAGCTCCCAAAGCCAGTTTCCATGATCCATTGCTGGTAAATATTTAATTTCCATTCTCAGAAATGTGTTTTGCATTTTCATACTCCCTTTCTCCTCATGATGACAGAAGACAAGATGGGTGAGTGTGTGTGTGTGTATGTGTGTATGTGTGTGTGTGTGTATGTGTGTGTGTGTGTGTGTGTGTGTGTGTGTGTGTGTGTGTGTGTGTGTGTGTGTGGAGTATATAAGCTACACATTGTCTTTATAATAAAAGATAATGTATACAGCAGGTTTCCTGTAATGGAGAACTTTGGTTGCCTGCTTCTTAATGAGAGGTGCTGATGTGAAATGACCCTCGCTTTCCTAAACACACAGCAATCTAATTTGAACCTGTACGCCAATTACTGGCCTCTGTGGAGCACTTCATGGTGAAACAATCACGTCACAATAGGATTAAAACATGATGCCCCAGGACCACAAGGGAAGTCAGCCTGGGTATAACTGCAGGTTTATTCCTCTAAATTGTCTGTAAACAGCATTGATGGCCACCTTGTGCCACCTTGGTATTGTTTCTATAAATCCTCTATAGAAACAATCTAAAATGAATAGACAATGAGTCAGTAATGGCCTGTTAGCTCTCAGCACAGGGTTGCGCCACTGCCCTGCATTCTGAATTCTGCTCACAGGGACTGGTCGTGGATTATCACTCAAAAATGGCACTGAAGATGGGCTTTATGACATCATCTCTGAGTTTGAGCCCTCGCAGGGAATTGTGCCTCCTTGGTCTTCTCTTGCAAAAATTGCTCCAAACTAGATTCGTCTTGTAAATTTCTGTGGTGGTGTACTTTCTATACACTTCAAGAAAGCACTTTGAACAACAGGGCAGCGCTTAATGCAAAGAGAGATGTAGATGCTGTGTGTTGGTCCGTAAGGGCAGGTCAAAAGAAAGTGAAAGAAACAGAGTTCATTTCCAGGATGTACCAGCAAGGCTCGGGAAATTATGGGATGTACAATAGATGATCATTACTACATGGCATATTCCAGGGTCAGCCATATCCTCTCCCATTAAGTGACAGAGACATATTCTACCTTCAGAAGGAAGCCATTGATATGAACCCTCACGACTCTGTTGATACAGAGAAATAAAAGTGTTCTTATCTACTCTACTGACCGGCTCAATGTGCTTCACTGGGGAGATTTGCATCTATTTGACTTGTTTTCTTCATACTTCTGTAGAGGGGAGATTTTATTCCACAGTCAGATCCTAGAGACAGACTCTCTATAACATATAACAATGTCGTATTATTAGAATAAGAAAGCAAAATTAACTCTCACATTTTAATCCACTATTTTTCCTCCTCCCAGTCCCTAGGCAGGCCTCCTAAAGCCATTGTTCCATGATACACTGTTATTAAATATTTAATTTTCATTCTTGGGAATGTTACATTAAACTATTTTTGTATTGCTTATATAGTATTGTAGGTTGACTGCAATCACTGATGATGATGATGATAATGATGATGGTGATGATGAGATCCCCAAACAAATATAATATATTTGATTTTAAAAAAGCCCTAGTATTACACATTCTCTTGGTCAATGTCATTGTATCCCTAAGGCAGGTGAGAAGTGACAAAGATTCCCCCTCCTCCTCCACAGGTTTGGGTTTTATGCTTTTCTACTGACCAAGGAAGGATGTATATAAGTAGACAGTATACACTTAAGCAGAAAAAAACAAAGAATAAGCAATCTCAAAATGGCAAGTGACTTATGGATGATAGAACTTAGGTTGTACACCCCAACACTTCTGTCAAGAAATGTAGAGGTCTTTGCCAGTTACAAACATTTCATGAATGAATTTTAAGAGCAAAAGCAAAGTGCACCTAAAATATGCATGCTCCTTTATTGGAAAGAAAGAAAATTGGTTGGGTTGTAGACGTAATTCTTACTTGAATTCAGAAAGCTCCTTATTCTCCTAAGGTGAAACACTTGTGTTTTACCTCAGGGCACTGTAGCAAACTACCACAGATGAGTTAGGTTAAAGAACAGAAATAAGTTTTCTTGAAGCTTTGGAGGCTGGAATGTGAGATCCAGTGTGTGAGCAAATGGGAATCCCATAGAATCCCCTTCCTGTTCCAGACAATGACGGGATCCCCATAGAACCCCCTTCCTATTCCAGACAATGACGGGATCCCCATAGAACCCCCTTCCTGTTCCAGACAATGACGGGATCCCCATAGAACCCCCTTCCTGTTCCAGACAATAACGGGATCCCCATAGAACCCCCTTCCTGTTCCAGATAATGACGGGATCCCCATAGAACCCCCTTCCTATTCCAGACAATGATGGGATCCCCATAGAACCCCCTTCCTGTTCCAGACAATGACGGGATCCCCATAGAACCCCCTTCCTGTTCCAGACAATGATGGGATCCCCATAGAACCCCCTTCCTGTTCCAGACAATGATGGGATCCCCATAGAACCCCCTTCCTGTTCCAGACAATGACGGGATCCCCATAGAACCCCCTTCCTGTTCCAGACAATGACGGGATCCCCATAGAACCCCCTTCCTGTTCCAGACAATGACAGGATCCCCATAGAACCCCCTTCCTGTTCCAGACAATGACTTTCCTGTGGTGGCTTCATGTGACTTTTCCTTGTATGTGCAAGAAGAGAAAATGATTTTCATGCCCCTTCCTCTACTAGTGAGACAAGCAGTCCTACTGGATTTGAATTAGAACTTCATGTAAATGTTAAGCATCTCCTAAAAGATCCACCTTCAAACAGTCACACATGGATATAAGGTTTTAACATACAAGTGAAGGGGTGTGTATTTGTTAATGTGAAGTGAAATTTATTTCAATAAAAACAAGAATAAACTGAATGAATCAATACAAGATTTCAAATGGAGCCAATCATTCACATACTTTAGCATAAGGGGACTATAATGTCTTAAGATTAGTTCTTGGCCAGACAAGGACAATCTGCACCTTAGCGCTGTTGGGCCATTGCTGACTGTGTGACATGGGATGTTCTGCAGTGTGGAGAGAATAGATGCCTCAGTTCTCTCTCACTGATGAAGACTGTTTCTATTAACAGTGGGCACACTGTCTAGAGTTGCCAAGAAGGTGCCCACATTACCGTTTACCTTCCCTCTTCCAAGAGCCCTTATGGCCTTTGGCTCCCTTATCCGGTTGGTTGGGCTTGTACAGAACCACTCAGTCACACACAATCAGTTACACTACTCCAACTTCTGATTTATTCCAGATGAAGATTCTGGTCAAACAATGTTGGCTCCTTTTCCTTCCACAGCTTTGACCACACCCCACCCTATGCTAAGTGTCCTAGCTTTCCTCCACGAACACATAACATGGAGGTCAACGCTTTCTAATACCTGTCCTCTACCTCAGGGCTTTCTCTGGTGTCCCACAGCTCCTCCTTCCACCGAATGCCATCCTGCAAATGAAAACAATACCGCTTGCTACTGCACATTTTCCTTCTTTTAAAATCCAGTTTAACTCTGGTGTGTTTCTCTGCATTCCAGCCAAACAAGTATCTGTTGAGTCAATATCATGGGGGCCAAAGGAGTGTGAAAGGGAGAAGACCTGGCTCAGGCTTTCCGAGTTTCTTGTCTAGTGACAGGGAGAGACCATGTAAACCAATAGTTAGAATTTAATACCAAAGATAAGGGCTCAGAGCTGTGTTGCTTGCCTTACTTGTCTGTAGCTCCCCCCCCCCCCCCCCCGCAGCTCACATGTGACATAATCTTTTATGCCCTTCTCCTGTTTCCTTGGCACCTGATCTGCACTTTTCTTATCACCTGCGCTCATTTTTAATGCATGTATTTTCATGTCTTGTTTTTCTTAACGAGACTCAATGGTTCTTGGAAGCAATATCTACAATAAACTGTCCTTCACATTACTTAATGCAGCCTCTTATCTAGTCCTCCTGGATGTACTGACAAAAATAATTTCTTGGATTTGGGGAGATGGCTCAGTGGGTACATTCAGACTCCCAGCACTCGGGTAAAATGCCAAGCACAGTGCAAGAGTCTGTACCCTTAGCTCTAGGAGGAGGTGCAAGCAGAGACAGGCAAATCCCTAATGTCTGCGGGATAGTCAGCCTAATATGGTTCACTTCAGGTTCTGTGAGAGATCCTGCCTTAAAATAAATGAAGTAGAACGTGATGCATAAAACACCCAAAGCTCGTTTCGTATGTGTATAGATACTACCATAACACATATGCACACACATGCACACACTCAGGGGAGAATATTGTTAGGGGGAGCATACACACATATTTGTGGACGTGCAAACTAAGGCATACTCCCTCTAAAGAAAACCACTTCTTTCAAAAATTGTTGCAAACCCTTACAATTTTTAAAATCAGATTTTCACTTGTAAAACTGTCTAGGTTATTTGTAAAGTTCCTGGCAAAAACTACTTAGGGAGAGTAGGAGCTACTTCATCTCTCAGTTGAAAGGAGCTGGCAGGAAACCATGGCAACAGGAGCATGGGGCACAGTATCACACAGGATCACACTTAGGAAGCAGAGAGAGATTCTGCTGCTTTCTTGCTTGCCTTTGTCTACAGTCCAAGATCCCTGTAATGGAACCATGCAACCTACATGTAAGGTGGTTCTTCTGCCTCAACTATCCCTCCCCCCCGAGGAAGTTTGTCACAGACATGGTCCCGAGCTTGTTCCCTTGGTGATTCCATAACCATCAAATAAATGCAGTTAAATGAGGATTTACTTGGAAATTGAAGACTATGTTTATTACAAAATTAATTCCAGGGGCTTAAGGTTATAAGTAAAAGGTACACACAAAATACTAATGATCACTAATGTGTTCTAAGCATTAAGATTAAGTTCTCTTTTACTATAAAGTATTCCTATAGAGTAGATAAAAATAGAAACCTTCACAGCAGTGGTTTCCAACCTTTATAATGCTGCAACACTTTAATACAATTCCTCATGTTGTGGTGACCCCAACAATAGAACTATTGTGTTGTTACTTCATAAGTTTAATATTGCTACTGCTATGAATCATAATGTAAATATGTAACATGCAGGATAACTGAGATGTGGCTGTCAAAGAGGTCTTGACTTACATGTTGAGAACTGCTGCTCTACAGGAAGTCACACTACAGCAGTGAGTTTAGGCTACACTGCTTTGACTTCTAGAGGTGGATCGCACCCACCCAGGAACAAAATGGATTGGATTCGGGAATGGAAGATGTGTGCGAGTGCGCGAGCACATGCGAGTGCGCAAGCACATGTGCGTGCGTACACACACACACACACACACACACACACACACACACACACACACACACACACACACACCATCCCAGCTAATCTTAAAATACTTTGGCTACCTCAAAAAAGACTGGGCACTCCTATATTTTTCCCTGCTGCACCAGGCCCAGTTGGGAAAGTGGCCAGTGGCCACTTACTGAAATTCTTACATGGTTGGCTTTATCTCCACTTATCTCCTCCCTGTGGTGTCCTCGTCAGCACAACTCTAAGGGTTCCTCCTACATCTCCCTTTGCTCAGTTATTGCCCCTGGCATCTTTATTGATTGATCAAAATCCAATCAGTCAGGACCGTTAGCATTTAGACACTCAGATTCTCAATGGAATCAAAGCATTAGAACCAATCTCCAACATCACATCATATATTTATATGTATCCAGATGCTACATATTATCTACACACATGTACAGTGGAAAATTTTAACAAATGTCTCGATATTTAGATATATAAACCCTGTAGTTTTTGTGCATTTGCTTGTAAGTATTATATACTTTGTACTTTTACTTATTTTGATTTTGCTATTTTTATTAGTTCTTTAAGAATTTCACATGACATGTCATATTTACTTCCTCTTCCAATTCTCTCCTAATTCACCTCCCCTTTCCTACCCATCCAAGTTTGTAGGGTTTTTGTTTGTTTATTTGTTTTGATTTTTTAAGTTTTTAAAGACCAATTTTGTGTTGGCCAAGTAGTTTTGGATATACCACCTTCTACTGAAAAGTGGTCAGTTTACCAGGGGCTGCATTCCTAGAGAACACTGATACTTCCTCTCATGGAAGCAAACAGTTGCCATAGATTGGGGAGGGACAGTGTACCTCCTCTGTCCTTCCTGCTCACCTGGGTTTGCACACGTTGTCATAACTACTGTGAGCTCATGTGTGGGGTTTCCATGCTGCGTCCAGAAAAACATGTTTCCTTGTAATCACTCAGGGTTTTCTTTGGGGGGGTCTATACTGTTTTCACATGTTCCACAATGGTTTCTTACCCTCATGGGGAAGTTTGAAGATATATGCTACCTTTAGGGCAGAGTATTATAGACTCTTATCATCTGTACTTTGTGGATCATCTGTTGTGGATCTGGGCTAATCACATACATAGATGTTGGAAGTTTCTCGGTTGAAATATCAAAGATGCATTGATCCATGGGTATAACAATAATCCTTTAGGAATCAGTTTAATGTCCACTAATAACATAGTAAGTTACATCCAGAGCCTGTGGCCTATCTACCCACAGGTTCCTAGCTGGAAAATGACAGGTGTGAGTTTTAGCCCATGAAGTAAGGCTTAGTTATAATCAGAAAGTGATTGGTTACCCCCATGAAATTTTTGCAACTGTTGTATCAGTAAACATGTCTTTCCAGGCCAGGATTATTACCATTAGGGTTTCACTGCTGTGGACAGACACCATGGCCAGGGGAACTCTTCTAAGGACAACATTAAATTGGAACTGGCTTATAAGTTCAGAGATTGAGTACACTAGCATCAAGGCTGAAGCACTGGCAATGTCCAGGCAGGCGTGGTACAGAAGGAGGTGAGATTTTTACATCTTCATGTGAAGGCTGCTTGGAGAAGACTGTCTCCCCTAGAAGGAGTGTCTTCAGGCCCCTGCCTACAGTGACACACTTCATTTCACAAGGCTACACCTGCAAAGAGTGCCACTCCATCAGCCAAGCAAATACAAGCCATCACAATGCATAAATGAAAATTTGTTGATAATACCTGTAGATGAAAAAAAATGTGATGTTTGTCTTTCAGGCCTCAGTTACCTCACCCAGAATGAGGATTTTCAGCTCCATCCATTGGGCTGAAAATTCTATAATTTAATTTTTAATAGATGAATAATATTTTGTTGTATAAATATATCACATTTTTAGTTGATGCTTTTCTTAGGCTGTTCCTATTTTCTGGACATTGTGAATAGGGCAGCAATAAAGCACTGTATGAAGTCTTTTGGGTTATACGAAGGAGTAGTAAAGCCGAGTCATATAGTAGATATATTTTATGTTTTTTTGAGGAGTTTACATGACTGATTT
Organism: Micromys minutus; assembly: GCF_963924665.1. Taxonomy (NCBI): domain Eukaryota; kingdom Metazoa; phylum Chordata; class Mammalia; order Rodentia; family Muridae; genus Micromys; species Micromys minutus. The sequence continues at coordinate 29,918,176 of NC_137974.1, forward strand.
AGATAGTGCCTACATGAGTTTGTACTCATAGAAGTCATAAATAAGTGTAGCTAAATGCTTTCTCCCAACATCTATACAAGAATTTGTTGTTATTCTTTTTTTATCTTAGCCCTCTGACTGAAACAAGAACTCTCAGAAAGATTTAATTAGTATACCTTTAATGGATAAGAATATTCAATTCTTTTAGTGTTCTTAGCTTTCCAGGTCTATCTCTTGAGAAATTTCTGCTTAATTCTAGGTTCTATTTCTTAACTAAGTTAGTTGTTTAATCTTTTGAGTTCTTTATATATTATGGATACTAATACTGTGTAGAGTGTATATTAGGTGAGGATTATTTTCCTTTCTATATTCTGGCTCTCACTTAATATTTAGGTTGGAACGTTCACTTATAAAAATCTCTCCCTCCAAAACTCTTATGGACTAAAACACCAACTATTGAACATACATTGAGAGACCTATGGCTCCAGTTGCATATGTAGCTGAAGATGGCAGTGTCTGGCATCAATGAGAGAAGAGGCCTTTGGTCCAGGAAGGGCATGTTTTCCCAATGTAGGGGAATGCCAAGGCAATGGGGTGGAGAGGGTGATTAGCAGTGAGTTTTCCTTAATAAAGACAAGTGGAGGGGGTGGCAGAAGGGAATAACATTTCAAATATAAATTCAGAGAGTATCTAATAAAAAATGGGGGAAAATCCCTCTTTAAAACTGAAAAGGTTAATAAACATCCCGTGAAAAGGATAAAATTATTGTTTAACTGATTTCATTCATAGTATAGTTCCTGTAAATACAAACACAGAGAACTGGTACTAATTCTTCTTTTGTAAAGAGACTTGATATATGTTTGTTCAATACATTAAAATTTCATTAGAATAATCTCTATAGCCTCCCATAATAGCTCCAACAATAATATATTCAATTGCCAGAATTTTCTTTCATTTGACTTTAATTTCCTCAGTCGCTAGAAGAGTTGCATTGTTAATTCTGCAACTCACAAGTTTTCTGTTAAAGTTAAATATCATAAACTTACAAAATTGGAAACTATAGAAAGATGCTTGAACATATAGAAAACATCACCCATAATGCTACTCAGTAGAAACATTTAAATGTTTGCAATGCTTTTCAAATCCTCTTCCGCTGTAAATTTAAAAGATTGCATAGTGAATTGTCTCTTCTTCCCTATTTTTCTTCCAGTATTGGATGTTCTTTGTTATCAGTATAGACCAGTTAGAGACATATATGATGTCTTGAACACAAAATTATAAAAAAAAGAAAACCAATCAATATACTTCATTGTTTTTTCCCTCTCATGATATTCTCCAACCTTCTGTGTTTGATAAACCTATGGCAAAAGTAATGTATAATAAGCTCAACTCTGGGCTGCTATTTAGAGCATGTTTTATCTAATATAGTAACATGATGTTCTTGCATTCAGGGATCTTGAAAATCTGCTAATAATCGAGTTCTGTGGTCTGTAGAGTTAGTAAAATCGGTGTAGGTGAGCAGGAACACAACAGGAAGAGCAAAGGGTTATTTCAATTCTGCATCCACCTTTTGATACCACGGGACTGGAATAATTTATTTTCTTTTCCCAACTTTAAGGAAGTTTTGCTAGGCTCTCTTCCTGTTTGACCCACTGTTGATGCTTCAAATTGAGGTTGAGCTGACAGACAATGCTATTGGTCACAGAATGATTGGACCTATTCCCGATGGTGACAAAAATCATAAGATTTAGCATCTGTCCTTTTCTTAGCTCTCCCAGGCTCTAGTCCATTGGTGTTTGGTGAACTCAGATCTCAATTTCAGATTTTCAGAAATGTGGCTGTATTTTATTGCTGAGATACAACTTTTGGGAAATACAGGGGCTGCTTCCTTAGCAGAATGCTTCCCCTACACCACCCATTCTGTATCCATTGCCTTCTTATGAGAGTCTGGTTTATAACCAGCAGGTACATTGTCATGTATTATTGTAGCTTCACTTGCCTCATGCTGAGAGCTGATGGGTTTGTTGATTTGAACTGAACCAATTCCTGTATAATGTGAATCTACACTGATTTGGGCTAAATAACTTTCGGTATAGAACTGAAACTATTAAATTCCAAACGATTTTAATACATGATTTAATATTAAAACCTCTGGAGACAGAGAATATGTCCTTCCCTTTTATGTGACTTCACATTTGTTGAATTTAAGCTGACCTTCATTAGCTTTGCTGATACATGGAAACATCACTGACATCTGTACAAGGGTTTCCATCCAGCCGCTTTCCTTGTGTTGCTCCCAGTTTTCAGAAGAAAACCCGTTCCCTGGGAAATGACCTCTGCAGCTTCCAACTTCCTGCCTATCACACAGCTTCTTGTCACTCTGCTTCATGCTCCCATTCAGTGTGAATCCTTTCTCTTGATATCACTCTTGCAGTTTGAGTTTTAAATTATTCATTTCCCAAAGACTGAAATGTTTATTTTGATGGGATTACTTTCAGAAAGTAAAGAGTGCCTTGGTTACAGAGCAAGGAGTTAACCCTAGATGCAGGCACAAACACTGCCCAGACTGAAGGCAGCTGAGAGCTTTGAGGATGAGTTCTAGGGGATTTGAAACTTGGGCAAAATGAAATCGCACCCACGAGTTCTGCAGAAGGGACTGCTGCTGCACTGCCATACGAATTGTACTTAGATGCTTAGATTAAAGATCCATTTTTACATGTATTTTGTTATCAATTATGCATCCAGAGGAGAAATTCTATTACTAATGGAGCCATCGAAATAGATATCCAGAGGAGTGGATGGATCCCTTTATTTCTTGTCAGGTTCTATATTTGGCTTTCTAAAGCCCATTTGAGTATTTATCTGCTGTTGTTATTGTTGTGCAGTAGTGTGCCTAGGGAACATCTGCAAGAGGGATGAACAGGCTTGATTTCTGTATCTGCATCCTCTTTTTCTACCTATATATTCTTAGGCAAGTGACTTTAGGTCAAGGAACTGACCTTGTGTGCTCCCTATAAGGAGACAGACCTCTCAGACTCCTATTGTAATTATTTCATTTTAAAATAAGAGTGATCTTTTTAATGAAAGTATAGCTTCTTATAAATTGCTAGGCTGGATATATAAATCCTTTCTTCTTTTTTTCTTTTTTTTTTCTGGGATATTTTAAGTATTTATATTTCAAATATTATTCTCTTTCTTGGTTCTCCCCTCATCAATTCCCACTCCCCCTGCTTCTAAGAGGGTGCTCCCCCTCCCACCTACCCACTCCCACCTCACCATTCTGGCATTCCCCTACACTGGGGAAACAAGCTCTACAGGACCAAGGGCTTCTTCTCCCATTAATGACAGACAGAAGACCATCCTCTGCTACATATGTGGCTGGAGCCATGGGTCCCTCCATATGTGCTCTGGTTGGTGGTTTAGTCCCTGGGAGCTATGGGGGGTCTGGTTGGTTGATCTTGTAGTTGTTCCTATGGGGTTGCAAACCTCTTCAGCTCCTTCGGTCTTTTTCTCTAACTCCTCTATTGCCATCCCTGTGCTCAGTCTAATGGTTAGCTGCAAGTATCCTCATCCATATCAGTAAGGCTTTGGGAGAGCTTCTCAGGAGACATTCAGATCAAGCTCTTGTCAGCAAGAAATTCTTGGCATCAGCAATAGTGACTAGCTTTGGTGGCTGCATATGGAATTGATCCCCAGGTGGGAAAGTCTCTGGATGGTCTTTCCTTCAGTCTCTGCTCCACTCTTTGTTTATATGTATGTATGTATGTATATATATATATATATATATATATACACACACACACATATATATATATATATATATATATATATATATGTGTGTGTGTGTGTGTGTGTGTGTGTGTGTGTGTGTGTGTGTGTGTGTGTTAAATTTTTGAGAAGGGACTATTGGCCCCATTCCCCAATTGGGGGCCTTGCCTAACCACTAGAAAAGGTCTCTACGTCTTCTCTCTCCCCTTTGTTAGCAATTCAGTTAATTTCATCTCTTTTGGGTTCTGGGAGTCTCTTGCTTTCCGGACATCTATCACTTGCCAGTAGCTAGCACCAGTTTCTTATCATTGCTACACACCTTTTTCAAATTCCTGACACTCTGAATATCATCCCATCTCCTCTCATACCTGATACTGTCCTCATTTTCCTACCCCTCTTCTTTTCCTCTTCCTTCTTCTTGAGCTTCATATGGTCTATGAATTGCATCTTGGGTATTCTGAGCTTTTGGGCTAATATCCACTTAACAGTGAGTGCATACCATGGGTGTTCTTTTGTGACTGGGTTACCTCACTCAGCATGATATTTTCTAGTTTCTTCCATTTGCCTAAGAATTTCATGAAGGCATGGTTTTTAATAGCTGAGTACTACTCCCTTGTGTAAATGTACCATAATTTCTGTATCCATTCCTCTGTTGAAGAACATCTGGGTTCTTTCCAGCTTCTTGCTATTATAAATAAGGCTGCTATGAACATAGTGAAGCTTGTGTCTTTTTATATGTTGGAGACTTTTGGTTGTATGGCTAGGAGTGGAATAGCTGGGTCCTTGGGTTGTATTATGTCCAATTTTCTGAGGAACTTCTAGACTGATTTCCAAAGTGGCTATACCAGCTTGAAATCCTACCAACAATGAAGGAATGTCCCCCTTTCTCCACACCTTTGCCAGTATCAGTTGTCACCTGAGCTTTTGATATTAGCTATTCTGACTGGTATGAGGTGGAATCTCAGAATTATTTTACTTTGCATCTCCCTGGTGAATATGGATGTTGAACATTTAGGTGCTTTGCGGGCATCTGATATTCCTCAGTTGGGAATTCTTTGTTTAGCTCTGCACCCCATTTTTAACAGGGTTATTTGGTTCTCTAAAGTCTAACTTCTTGAGTTCTTTGTATATATTAGATATTAGCTCTCTATCGAATGTTGGTTTGTATAGCTCATTTTTCCAATTTGTTGGTTGCCATTTTGTCCTAATGACAGTGTCCTTTGCCTTACACAAGCTTTGCAATTTCATGAGGTCCCATTTGTCGATTGTTAATCTTAGAGCATAAGCCATTGGTGTTCTGTGCCTATGTGTTCAAAGTTCTTCCCTACTTCCTCTATTACTTTCAGTTTATTTGGTTTTATGTGGAGATCTTTGATACACTTGGACCTGAGCTTTGTAAAAAGATAGGAATAGACTGACTGGAATTCTTCTGCAACTGCCATTTGAACCAGCACCATTTGTTGAAAATGTCTTTTTTTCCACTGCATGGTTTTAGCTTCTTTGTCAAAGATCAAGTGACCCCAGGTGTGTGCATTCATTTCTGGGTCTTCAATTTTATTTCATTGATCTACCTGCCTGTCTCTGTACCAATACCATGCAGGATTACTTTGTAATACAGCTTGAGGTCAGGGATGGTGATTTCTCCAGAATTCTTTTATTGTTGAGAGTAATTTTCACTATACTGGGATTTTTTTGTTATTCCAAATGAATTTACAAGTTGCTCTTTCTAACCCTGTGAAGAATTGAGTGGGGATTTTGATGGGGATTGCACTGAATCTATAGAATGTTTTTAGCAAGATGGCCATTTTTACTATGTTGATGCTTCCAAATTTTTTTCCAGGTTTTTACTCTGAGGTAGTATCTGTGTTTGTCACTGAGGAATATTTCCTGTATGCAGCACGCTTCTGGGTCTTGTTTATGTATTTGTCCTGTTAGTCTATGTCTTTTTATTAGAGAATTAAGCCCATTGATGTTAAGAGAGATCAAGGAATAATGATTGTTGCTTCCTGGTAGATGTGGAATTATGTTTGTAGGGGTATCTTCTTTGGGGTTTGATGAAAGATTACTTTCTTGGTTTTTCTGGGGAGTAGTTTTCCTCCTTGTGTCAGAGTTTTCTATATATTATCCTCTGTAAGGCTGCATTTGTGGAAAGATGTTGTGTAAATTTGGTTTTGTCATGGAATATCTTGGTTTCTCCATCTATGATGATTGAGAGGTTTGTTGTTTGTTGGATATAGTAGCCTGGGATGGCACACATGTTCTCTTATGGCTTTCATAGTCTGGTGTAATTCTGATGAGTCTGCCTTTATATGCTACTTGACCTTTTTGCCTTACTGCTCTTAATATTCTTCCTTTTGTTGTGCATTTGGTGTTTTGACTATTATGTGAGGGGAGGAATTTCTTCTATGGTCCAATCAATTTGAAGTTCTGCATGCTTCTCATGTGTTTATGGGCATCTCTTCCTTTAGGCTAGGAAAAAGGTTTTGATAATTTTGTTGAAGATATTTACTGGCCATTTCAGTTGGAAATCTTTGCTCTTTTCTACACATATTATCATTAGGTTTGGTCTTTTCACTGTGTCCTAGATTTCCTGGGTGTCTTGGGTTAGGTGTTTTGCCTTTTCATTTTCTTTGACTATTTGTGTCAATGTTTTCTATGGTATCTCCTATCCCTGAGATTCTCCTTTCTTATATTCTTTTGGTGATGCTTTCATCTATGATTTCTGATCTCTTTCCTAGGTTTTTAATCCCCGGAGTTGTCTCTCTTTGTGATTTCTTTATTGTTTCTATTTCTGTTTTTAGATCCTAGATGGTTTTCTTCAGTTATTTCCCTTGTTTGGTTGTTTTATCCTTTCATTCTTTAAGGGATTTTTGTGTTTCCTCTTTAAGGGCTTCTACTTGTTTACCTGTGTTCTCTTATATTTCTTTAAGGGAGTTATTTATGTCCTTCTTAAAGTCCTCTGTCATCACCATGAGTTGTGATTTTAAATCCAAATTCTGCTTTTCTGGTTTGTTGGGATATCCAGAACTTGCTGTGGTGGAAGAACTGGGTTCTGATGATGCCAAGTAGACTTGGTTTCTGTTGCTGAGGTTTTTGCCCTTGCCTCTTGCCATCTGGTTATCTTTGGTGTTAGTTGGCCTTGTCATCTCTGACTGAAGCTTGTCCCTCCCATGGGCCTGTGAACCTGTCATCTTAGAAGTGAGAGCTGTCTCAGGGTAGAATTTGAGTATGGAGGGCTGTGGAATAGCTTTAGCTCTGGGCATAGATGGAGACCAGAAGATTATTCTTTCTTCTAGTTGAGAAAATAGAGATGATTATGACTCAAAGCCTAAACCTTTAAGATGGTAGAACTGCCATTCCTAATTAGCTCTGGGGTTTTATAGTCAAGGGACTTTCCTGTTGTAATTCATCAATTTCAGATTTACTTAAATTGATTAAACGTATAGCTTCTAGACAAAATCAAGATCTGTGTTCAAAAGACATGAGTTCAAAACATTTCAGATGGTACAGGGCTGCTTTTCTGAAGCATCACTGACTTTTACTCTAGGAGATGCCTGCGACATAATGTTTTGGGCTGTAAATAAACATTTTCTGAGTTAATGTGAATGTGCAGGCACATGCCAGGAGATATTACATATCAAATAAGACCAATGGTACTTGTTGATTTTTTCCTCCATAATTGTTGTGATACTAGAAATGTATCCACGGAAACTATTTTCACTTTATATTAAGAGATATACAGCTTATAATACGTTTTTAAAAACTTTTATTGGGTTTTGGTGAATTTCACATTCTACCCACCAATCCCACTCATCTCCCTTCCCCTCATTCCTGCCCTCCATCCTTGCAAACAACATCCCTAAACACAGGGAACAATTTTTATTGTGGAAGTTGTAGTGTGTCACAGTGTGTCCCACAGTATACCCTTTGTCCACACTACTTTTTAAACATCACTGGTTTGGTATGAGGCTCTGCCTTCTACTATGGGTAGTTTAGAACCATCTATAACGGGATTCTATGCCTTTTCTGATATGACTGGTGACAGCTAGGATGTGCTCATATAAATAAACATATTATTATTATTATTATTATTATTATTATTATTATTATTATTATTATTATTATTATTAAATGTTAGATTGGAGGATTGTTCATTGGTTAGGAACACTTGATATTCTTCCAGGTAGGTTCCTGCTAACAATACTGAGGGGCTCACAATTGACTTAACTCCAGCTCTAGGGGATCCATTGTCTTCTGGTTTCAGTCACCCACATTTACATCACATACATGACATCAATACTGGAACCTACCTGGGACTGCTCTAAGATACCCCATTGTTGCCCTGTGTCCTGGTGATCCTTGGGTCTGTAGGATCTGCAGTCCAGAGGTTCATCACAGTGGCAAATGTTAGGGTGGGCCAGTTCAAAGGTCTGGATCTGGTGCTGAGAGAGATCTGAGCTAGTTCTCTCAGAGCTCTCCTGCGTCAACACTATTAGGGAGAGCTGTCCTGCCCTGCCCCAGCTGGCCCATCCAATGCTGCCACCAGCAAGAGGCAGAGCCAAGTCTCCTGCTCATTCTGGGCTGGATCACCCACACTTATATCATCAGGGCCAGCCCAACTGTGCTGTCCTGGCAAGAGGAAGAGCCTATTCTCTTGAGTGCTGCAGCCTGCAAGGAAGAGAGACAGTTCTTCTGTTCTCGTGACCCTGGAGCCATCTTTCCTACCTGACACAGGTGGCAAGAGATGAGAGTGAATAGGAGGACATCTTAACAAGGGATGAGAAAGGAGAGAAGGACATTTTTTTCTCTCAGCTATACTAGCACACAGCAGACAAGAGTCATGGTAGGCTCTCTTGTGATCATGGGGTCAGCTAACTGGCAATTTTTACATCTAGAGCCAGTTTTACTGTGCTACCCAGATGAGGTTCAGGTTCCCATCAATCAAGAGCTATCATAGGTGAGGCACAGAGACATGTCTCCTGTTCTCATGACACCTAGGATCAGCTCTCCTGCCTGACATAGGTAGCAAATGAGGGGACAGAGGGACATCCTTTGCCCATGGCATGGCTCTTGATCCCCATACACTTGGGAAGGCTCACCCATTCCTATGCTACCAGGGTCAAATATACTCTGTTGCCCAAGAAAAGTACAGGGTCTGCTCTGCTGAATGATGGATTATTTCTCCTGTTCTCATGACTCCTGGGCCATCTCTCCTTTCTGGTGTATGTGATAATGGCAAAAGGGAGTGGAGGAGATTACCACACAGCAAACAGAGGCAAGGGCATCTATCCCACTCTCAAGGCTGGGGCTGGCTCACTTGGATTCCCAATATCCAGGGCTAGCTCTATTGTGCTGCCCAGGTGAAGTGCAAGACTCACTATCCCAGATGCTGTGGTAGGTGAGGGGCAGGACCAGCTTTCCTGCTTTGGTGACCACAGGGCCAGCTCTCTTACCTCCATAGGTAGCAAGGGTGGGAACAGATAATATATGTATATGATCTAAATTGACCCTCTTGCAAATATATGTATTTAGTATCCCGAAAATCACTGGATATGGAAGATTCTTTTCTATGCTCTGTGAGAATATAGGAGTTAATGATTGAATATCCCCCAAGGGAAGCTGCAAAGGGCAGCTCACTGAGAACATTTGAATCAGAAGGGAAACACAACTCACAGTGGATTGAATTATTAAATATAAAGCTTAAAATTAGCAACAACAACAACAACAAAAAACTGAAAGAGAGCCGAAAAGTTTCCCTGACCCTCATCTGGACAGTGAGTTTTTATTTGATACCAGAGGCACAGGCAGAAGAAGAAAAAATAGGCATCTGAGATTACACACAAAAATATGTGTATATATATATATATATGCTATGTGTTATATGTTATATATTACATAAGGAACTCAGCTTAATGGCAAGACAAGGACTCAAGCAAAATAACAACAACAACAACAACAACAACAATAACAACAATGTTCTTCAAGAGCAAACTAGCAAATGGTTTATTCTATTTAAATATTTTAAAATTTAAATTTAAAAAATTTAAAATAAAAAATAAAATTTAAAATGTTCAGCATGCTAATTATGATATTAGAGCAAATAAAACTCACAATGAAATATTATCCTACTCTTGTTAGAATATCTAAAAAAAAAGAAAGAAAGAAAAGAAAAAAAAACCCTCAAAAGTAGCAATTGTTGATAAAGACATGAGAAAAGACACACGATCTGAGGGTGTATATGTTACCGTGCATACAATGTAAACAATACAGTTATTTTGACAAAATGAAAACTTGTACAGTCCAGAAATCACAGTCTTACCTATAAATCCACATTTCTTCCTTGCAAATGCTCTTTGCAATGAGTCTGGTTTGAGGCCTCTGGTGCTACAATATCAGTACAAGAACGTCACTGGGACTCCTCTCGGAATGCCCCTTGTTGCTCGGTGTCGTGAAGATCCTGTAGCTTTCGATCTGAAGCACCAGCCCCTTCTTGTGCTCCAGCAGCTCATCAGTGGGTGAGATGTTACAGTGGGCCACTTCAAAGCCCTGGATCTGGGCCTAAGACGTGTGTGAGCTCGGCTGTCCACGGCTCTTCTGCATCCACACCATCACGAGGAGCTACACTGACTGGACCGACCGACTAGAGACTTTTCTCTTCTGTTTCCTTCCGGTTGTTTTCTAGTTTCCAATGTTACTACCGGCAAGAAGTGGGGCCAGCTGTCCTGCTTTCATGCCCTCCAGGCTCAGTCATGCCCATGCCATCAGGGCCAGCTTTGCTGTGCTGCCCAATCGAGGTGCAAGGCCCTGCTCTCCAAAGCGCTGCAGCAGTGGAAGGGGTGAAGCAGGGATGCTATCCCTCCCTTGCCCGGGTCACTGCTTGGCGGACAAGTGCGGAACGACCAGCTCTCCCACACTTGCTTATGCCATCAGGGCTAACTTACCCACACTCCTGCCACTACGGTCATCTCTCCTGCATGCTCCAGGTTGCTTGGGGTAAGGGAGCAACCTTACTCTCCCTCTCCCTCTCCCTCTCCCTCTCCCTCTCCCTCTCCCTCTCCCTCTCCCTCTATCTCTCCCTCTTCCCCCTCTATCTCTCTCCCCCACACTCCTTGGCAGACAGGTGGCTGGGCCAGCTCTTCCAAGTTCCCACCCTCGGTCTGGGTTTCCTGTGCCTCCACCACCAGGGTCAGCTGTACTGTAGGAGAAAGTCGGGACTTCTCTTCCCAGTGCTGTAGCAGATAGGGGGCAGGGGCAGTTATCACAGCCCTCAGTCTCAATAAGGATCCAGGCAGCAGCCCAGACCAGAAATACCTGGCCTTTGGTGTTAACAGATTCTGCTGCTGCAGGACCACAGGCCCAGACGTGGCCCTTGGTGACAGCACAGGCCAGGACCTTACCATGTTCTTAAGTGGCATTGCTAACTACTCACATCATACTGTTCCTCTCCACTCCCGAGTCTCCAGTTCTGTCTTCATTGTGCCCACATCCTTTTGTTTCTCTTCCTTCTCTCTACCACTTACTTGCTCATGTTAGCGACTCCCGGGCCTCTGGATGTGTGGGGAATCTCAGGAGTATTATACCCCATCCATGCCCTGTGAGGCCAGGCAGGAGTAGTCTCGGGTGTGGTCTTCACGCTTAGGCCACATGGACCCAGACTGGAGTCGTTTCAGACATGGTAGTCATCCAGATGTTAGTATTTTTAAAAGTCTACTTTGAAATTTAACACGCAAGAATGTAATCTTGCCTAACTTCCTGTTATAGCTAACACTGTAGATGAACAGGGATGACAAACGGGAAGGCTCAACAGTTTAACACTACCGATAATGAAGACTACTTAGCCCATGTACCCTTGCTAATGAATTAACAGAGGCTTCCTACTAGAGACACAGTTCCTTGAGCTGTGTTGGGTCTGCCAAGAACAGCTTGTTGACTGATTTCAATGTCCACTATATAGATGGGATCCAAGGGTGGTTTCAAGGGGTGTTTCAATTTCAACATCATGTTCCTATTACTGTAAACTTGCTGCTATAGTCTTTTTCTTCTAAGTGTTTGTCTGTTGTATGAAAGTTGGCAAGAGAAGGGCCCCAACTGGTCCTTAGATATAGCTGTCTTAAATACCCACAGAAGACCCTTGCTTTGGTCAGTCTATTTCTGTTTCTTTCATCTGTGAACTTGACTCATTGCTGTGGCTGAGAAAACTATTTGAAGTAACTGGTAGATATAGACCTTGTCATGAGAACATTGATTTAACCCTAGGATATTGGAAGCTTTTTATTGATCCTCTAAAGCATTCTCAAGTTCTCTATGATGGAAAACCAATTTCTTAAAAAAAAAAGTTCTAATGCTTATGGATTCATACATTTATAAAATACAATAAATATGATTACTAGAGAAAGTGAAATGAGCTCAAAGGCACAGGAAACCCAAGTTTCGACGTTTAAAAGATACTCAACACAGCTCTTTGCCAACTTGAATAGATTCTAAATGATTTCTTCCTGTTCGTATGATGCCCCTCACATCACAAGCTGAATAGACAGGGTTCATAGATGAACACCAGCCCACAGACCACATTTTGACTAACTCCTGAATATTTTTTGTGCTTCCACAACTCTAAAGAAAGGTGACTAATTATTCTCATCCAAGTCTGAGAGAAGTACTGGAACGAGGAGGTAGATGTGCCATGTACCACTGATTGTGGACTTCAATACACAAAGTGAATGCAAATCCTAGACTAAAAAAAATTGAGTAAAATACACACTGAAAACAAAATTAAATATGTATGCGGCATACTCTAAGTGAGGCTTTGGTGCCCCGTTTTAAATACTGTCTGTCCGGGTAACTTTATATAATGAGAGATGGCTGGTAATTATTATTTTACCCCTGTGCAGAAAAATACACACAACAGTTGGCTCTGAGTGGAGAGGACGGCTCGTTTAAGAGCCAACCATCTGGAGTGCTGAACAACTGTATTCCAGCCTGAGATTCTGGCTGTCTTCTGAGATGCATCATGGACTTACTTGGGTTCATTAAGCTGTTTTGTAAAATACCTGATAGTTAGTGTTTTACTTTTCTCTTTCCAAGTATAGTCCATGTCATTTTTCTTTTATTATCACTTGAAATTATGAAAAGAAGCATAGATTGGGAAAGACAGTGAAAGGGATATGGGTTCCAGCACCCAGGAGGATGCAGTTAGAGGCCTGTTTTAGGCCATATAGTATTTGAGTAAAGCCTGAACTAATGTTGCAAAATTCTCCCTCAAGTTCTAAAATGCATAAAAGTAGAAAAAAAAGGAAGAAAGAAAAAAGAAAGGATACAGGGCAACTTGGCTTAGAAGCTATAACTTATCAAAGCCTAACAGATCATATGGGAAAATTAGAAACTAAGTTCTTTTTGATGCAGTGGAATTTGGGGACATCTCACTCATTTAAAAAAAAAAAAACATATGAAAACCTACTACTGTAGAACCTTCCATATGTGTATAGAGTTTAACATAAATTAGACTTGGTGGTGCTTTGAATAAAAATGGTCCCCATAAGTTCATAGGGAGTAACCTTATTTGAAAAGATTAAGACATGTGACCTTGTAATGTGTGGTGTGGTCTTATTGGAGGAATGTGTCAGTTGAGGTGGACTTGGAGGTTTCAGAAGTTCCCCCTGCCATATTAAATATAATTTTCAAATTTAAGAAAATGAAATGATCTCTATAGTCTGGAGGCTAAGAGACATTTATAGAATCATCAATAAACCTGAAAAATATGATTGTGGGATACTTTTAAATCAACAGTTATTCACTAGGTGCTTCAGATTTTTTTAGTGTGATTTCATTATAGAACCTAATTTACCCCTCATAACAAACATTTGCAATGATTCCAGTTGGCCGTCATCGTGTACATGGAGAAATTGTCATGGACAGAGGTTGGGCACCTCCATACAGGCTTGTGGATGACAGGTAGCAAGTGAATGGAGCCAAGATGCAGAACTACATGTTTAAACCCTACAGTTCTTATCTCACACAAAAGCCAGGTACTCTAAGTAGAAGGGGTGACTGAGAATAGTACTTATAAAATAGTCATTATTATTTGATCTATTAAATCCAAACACCCATTAGAAGTCTACATTAGGGCTTTTTATGAAAATGTTTCAAGGTGGACACTGACCTCATTGACAGAAGCAAGAAATCAAAGCAGTCTCCACTCTAAATGTTATCGGGTTTTTACCAAATATTAGGGAGGGGGAAAAAGTCAATGAAAGCTTATTTCTCCTTCCAGAAAGATCTTTCCCAGGAAGTTGTCTACACTTTTACTCTGAATCTATAACCCTTGTATAGATCAGATTCAGACTGAGAGAGTCCCAGAAGGCGTGCCTCAATAGAATGAAAAGATTTCAGTAGCTATGATGTCTGATAATTCATAATCTTATTCTTGATATTGATAGTTGATGTGATGACACATGAACTCTTGCTGATGTCACCACACAGAATGACTAAGGATGAAACTAAGGGGGAAAGGCATAGGTTTCATCAGCGTGGGTTTTAAGACATATAGAAAGACTTTGAATATTTGAATAGTGTTTATTTCCAAGGACCTTTTGACTATTAAAAGGCATTTATTAAACTGATTTTGACTTGAGTCAATTATACAGGCACATATCTGTTTGAAAGAGTGACATAGTTTCTAGGGTAAGGCTATCAATGCATGTAAGTAAAAAAAAAGAGAGATTATGGCAACAGTTAAACAGAATAAATTTAAGACAAATAGCTTGTGATGGGGATAGCTAAAGAATTTAGGAATCCCTATGAGGACTGGAGCTTGACAGGATAGTTTTGCTCTTTCATAGAGATGATAATGGTGTCATCTGCCTGTTGAGCCAAGAGTGAGTGTGGGAGTCCAGAAGCAATAGTATCTTTGTCTATAAATCACCTGGAGGGGCTGACAATGAAGTTCAGCTGGTAGGGTGCTTGTCAGGAAGTCCTTGCCCTGCATAATTAACACACAGTGGTGCCACTGTCATTTCAGCACCCAGAATGTGGAAGCCAAAGAGTCAGAAGTTCCAAGTCATCTTCAGTTACACAATGAGATCAAGGCCACCTTGAGCTACAGAAGGCTATAAGCTACAGGGACACTGGTTATCAGCTTTAAATCCATGGTTAAGTAAATAGGAACTCGAAAGTGTGTAAATGGAGAGTGACAACATGAATGCTGTGTGTGCTTGTTTTTTGTACAGATTTTTCAGCATTTTTGCATAAAAGTATACAAATACATTTTTATAAGGTTGTAATTAAGTATTTGTGGGTACATATACATACACATATGTATATATGTAACAATAATATAGGAAAAGAGGCTATTAATTTGAGGAGATAGGAGAGAGACTAGGAGGGGTTGTAGAGAGGAAAGGGGGATGTAATACAGTTCTATTTTAATTGAAATATATTTTTTTTGTTGAACTTCACACAGTCTGTGAGTTATTTCTGAAGTGTTCAGAGCTTACTGGGGTTAGTATCCCATTATCAGTGACTGCATATTATGTCTGTTCTTTTGTGACTGGGATATCTCACTCAGGATGATATTCTCTAGATGCAGCCATTTTCTTAAGAATTTTGTTAAGTCATTGTTTCTGATAGTTGAATAGTACTCCATTGTATAAATGTACCACAATTTTTGTATCCATTAATCTAATGAAGGACATCTGGGTTCTTTCCAGCTTCTGGCTATTATAAATAGAGCTGCAATGAACATTGTGGTGCATGTATCTTTGTTGTATGTTGGAGCATCTCTGGGGTAAATGCCCAGAAGTGGAATAACTGGGTCTTCAGGTAGGACCATGTCCATTTTTCTGAGGAACCGCCAGATTGATTTCCAGAGTGGTTGTATCAGTTTACAACCCCACCAACAGTGGAGAAGTGTTCCTCTTTCTCCACATCCTTGCCAACATCTATTGTCACCTGAGTTTTGGATCTTGGCCAATCTGACTGGTGTGAGGTGGATCTCAGGGTTGTTTTGACTTGCATTTCCCTGGTGACTAAGGATGTTGAGCACTTCCTTAGATGTTTCTCAGCCATTTGATATTCCTCGATTGAGAACTTTTTGTTTAAGTCTGTACCCCATTTTTAATAGAGTTGTTTAATTCTCTGGTATTTCGCTTTTTGAGTTTTTTGTATACCTTGGATATTAGGCCTCTATCTGATGTGGGGTTGGTAAATATCTTTTCTCACTCTGTTGGCTGCCATTTTGTTTTTATGATAGTGTCTTTAGCCTTACAGAAACTTTGCAATCTCATTAAGTCCCATTTGTTAATCTTTGACCTTAGAGCTTGAGCTATTGGTGTTCTGTTCAGGAAATTTTCTCCTGTGCCTATGAGTTCTAAGGTTTTCCCTACTTTCTCATCTTATAGCTTCAGCGTAACTGGTTTAATGTGGAGATCTTTGATCCACTTGCACTTGAGCTTTGTACAAGGAGATAAAAAAGGGTCTATTTTTATTCTTCTGCATGTTGAGTGCCAGTTGGACCAACACCATTTGTTGAATAGGCTGTCCTTTTTCCATTGAATGTTTACTGCTCCTTTGTCAAAATTCAGGTGACCATATACATGAGGGCTCATTTCCGGATCTTCTATTCTATTCCATTGATCCATGTGCCTATTTCTGTACCAGTGTCATGCAGTTTTCAGCACAATTGCCTTGTAATATAGCTTGAGGTCAGGGATAGTGATTTCCGCAGATGTTTTCTTCTTGTTGAGGATGAATTTCACTATTCTAGGTCTTTTGTTATTCCATATGAAATTGCATATTGCTCTTTCAAACTCAATGAAGAACTGGGTTGGAATTTTGATGGGGATTGCATTGAATCTGTAGATTGCTTTTGGTGAGATGGCCATTTTTAAAATGTTGATCCTTCAAATCCATGAGCATGGGAGATCTTTCCATTTTGTGAGGTCTTCCTCGATTTCCTTCTTTAGAGTTTTGAAGTTCTTGTCATACAGGTCCTTCACTTGCTTAGTTAGAGTCACACCAAGGTCTTTCATAGTTTTTGTGACTGCTGTGTTTTAAGGCATGGGTTTAGGGACATGGACCAGGCACTCTATCAATCAGTTCTTCCAGACATTTTACTTCATGGCATGTGAAAAGGTGATTCAAGATTCAAGGGACTCTATTTTATACTGATTCCTAGTAAATACAAACTAAGTTCTATCAACTGCAACTTTCTCATCTATGATACAAACAAGCTAATCAAGAAGCTGACTGAAATTGTCTTTAGGCAAGGTTTTCCCTGGGTTTCATCCTCACCAAGATCTTTGGATACTTTTTCAGACATTTGGCATTTTTATGGTGATCCAGGATACTGCATTCTGCTCTTAAGATATCTCTCAGGAATTCAAGGAATGATGCCAAATTCCTGAGCTCCCAAGAGTTAGTAAAGTTCCCTTGGAATACCTCATGTCATACTACTTGAGAAAAGAATTTCCCACCTTGCTCAAAAAATGGGGAGAATCTTATGGGTCAGTTTTCACATATGAAATACATTTAGAGGCCAAAAGAAGGAAAGGTGTTTGTCCAGGACCCGTCTCACTGTACCAGTCAGGTTGAGATTCCGTTAGCCTAGTTCTTCTCTCTCTCTCTCTGCCTCCACATAATCAAAGCCACAAAAAGGACATTAACCTACATCTAAGACTCCCAAGTTACATCAAAAGTGGCTGGCATTTGAGAAGATGCTCAGAAACAGAACACAGGCATCTTGCCTTGCTAAAATTTTTTAAATCTCAGTGTCTGATTTCCTATCCTAACTAAATTAATCATCTGATAACCCTAACATTTTTCCATTGTTTTGTTATGTATTCACATGTAGTTCTTTCAGGTGTCAAAAAAGGTGTGTAGTAATTCATAAAGGTGAATGGGAACTCAAATGAAATTGTTAATCTTAAAGGAAATTCTTGGTACCCCTTAGTCACTCACTGAAAACACTGTCCACCAGGCTCTCTCTGTGCTTCAGACTCTTGCCACAAACCTTCCATTTCTTTCCTAATGGCTTATGCACATAAGAAGTACACTCATCAATAATGCACATTTCTCAGGCGTTGTAAAAAATGTTTTCGAAAGGCTATTAATGCAAACGCAAAATACCCACATTGCAAACACTAATCTCTCCCTTTATTTTAAATTTTTTTCTTCAAATTACTTAAAACTCCACATTAAATTTTTTTTCAGTATAAAAGGGTCAGTGGAAGTACCAGCAAAGCACAACCGTTGAAATGCCCTAAAAACTCAGGAGTTTGCCCAATAGATAACATTTGTTTTCTTGATTTTAAAAATAACATAGCTAATTTCTTTTGGATGTGATACAGAGGATGGTAATAATATTCATGAGCTATGATCCAGAGCAAAAACTTTCCAAAAAAAAGTGCATTTTTAATATGGAGTTGTAAAGCCCCAGAAAAGTGGAGTGTTTAATGGGAAAAGTGACATGATCTTAACACTATATCGGGGATGGTTCCATTATAATGAGAGAAACTATTGGTTGGAACCAGAACAGCTATATTCTTCTCTCAGCTTCCACAGTCCCCACACCCCTGGAGTACCATTCGAGACAGTGATGAACTGTGGTCTCAATTCCCTTATTAGCTGTAAGACCTAAAAATTATATGTGCAATTAAAAGGCAAAATGCTGATATTACTCATAGGAAGCCCTTTGTACATTAGCAAGGTACAAAAGTCTGCTGACACTTTGCAACAGAGATAGTCAGCAGGGCAGAAGATTAATAGAGCCTCATAAATTTGCAGAGTGAATACAGTAGATGGGGCAGAATAAGCATGTTGTGTTAGAGATAAATAAAGGGCATGGTCAGCCTGACACAACATTTAACAAGGAACACAACCGGTCCTCTTATACAGTTTGCTTGGCTGGCATTAGCTCGGTTTATATAACTACATATAATTATACCACAGCAGTTGCTGTTTGTGTCACAAAGGCTTCCACCATGACCCAGAGCAGTGGGAAAGCCATTCATTCAGATGGGTTACACATTGTGTCAGGCCGCCTGGTCCATAGACCTTTTTCAACCAAAGGCCTGGATGGCTGAGTGCTTATCTTGTGTTTGGCCAGTGTTCTCCTGGGTTCATAGACTGCCCTTTCCTTTTTGGGTGGGAAAGCAAGACAGACCACTAAAATTTCAAGGCAAGAAGAACAGGAGATTATTTTTAAAGCCATGCAATATTATTATTTGGGCAATCTGTAGACTCGTGCTTGATTTCATTTTTCAACAGTCACCTCAGGCTGTCATCACACAAGCTCCACCCATCACACAAGCTCCACCCATTCCTTGTGTATCTTCTCATCTCCATGTAGGAGGAAGAGTCTGGAAGACAGTGGTCACTATGGTCACTGTGGTAGAGTTTCCTAACATCTCTTTTTAGGAAGTAAAAGAACTATCTTTAGAGTTTTGCAGTATGTGGAAATTTGCGGGCCATAGATATATTCTAGTTTTGTTTCTGAATCCGTCGATTTTACTGTTGAATGAAGGTCCGTGGCGGTCTTTACTAAAATAAGCTTACTTGCCATTTGGATTGAGTGAGCCCCAGCTTTTTTTGTATACTGAACAACACTTTAGTTATTGTCTCTGCTGGCCCATATGAGCCTTAACTGTGGAGAGGGGAGTCTAAAAAAGGTTTTGTGCATGTCCTGGGTAGCCATTTATTGGGATTGGTCCTCCATCTAAATTTAAGAACTGCATTAAAGCCCTAGCATTAGAGACTTTGGTCACTTAAGAATAAGAGAGAGGGCCAAGTTTCAGTTTCAAACCGGAAAGGCTAAGGAATAATGGAGTCTTATTGGAGAAAATATCTGTTTTTTAAAAGCCTATTGCTAAGACAGTGGTTTATAGTGTATGACCCCTCAGCAGGAGAATTTAAAGAGAGAGCTCCAAATATGAACATCCAAAGAAACACTTATTTAGCCCAGCACAGTTTCCATAGAGCAGAGTATGAACTTTCTCCAAGAACTTTCTTCCACAGTAACAGAGAATTACAGAGACCAAAGACACCCTGCCCATAGCTCTCTCCTCAAGCTCACGAGTGGTCTCAGCACCTACTGAGAAAATCATTTGTTACAACGTGGTTTTTCTCTACTGTGATGGCCTAGTAAAGTAGCAGTCACTTATTCTGTTTCTGTTTGATATTCAGAGTGTCTTCTCTCCTGGGGCCATGGAGAGTAATATGTTAAAATGAATATTTGTGGGGCTCTGACTTACTAGAGAGAATATGTGTATCAGTAAATGTTGCAAATGGACATACACACACACACACACACACACACACACATACACACTCCTTCTGGAGCTTCCATATTAGTAATACACTTTGCTGCCTTACTTAACAGGAACTATACTTTAATTGACCTCTTGTTTCAAACATCCATGTTCCTTTATGAGTAAGCATGGTTGAATTCATTGAAAGCCTTTTTTCCTTCTCTCTTAAATTTATGTTCTAAATAATGCACCCCCACTAAGGGAATAGGCTTGCCACAGATTTATTGTGAGCAACATTAAGAAACCACAGCCATTCACACGTTTAAATAAGGTTGCTAATCAGACTTGCATTGTTCACTGTGTCCTGGATCCTCTTGGCAAAGCCTCATCTAAAAATAACATGACATTCCATTTATAGGAGACGAGGCAGTCGCTACTTCAAGATGAATGGCACTTCAAGATTCAAGTCCCTTGTTAACCCTCATAATCTGCTGCAAATATAACCCATTTGACCAAGCATTTGAATGAATAAAAATTAATCATCGCTGACATTCAGCCCCACAGAGATTAGGAACATTCTCTCTCTCTCCCTCTCTGCACACATATACAAATATAAATGTTGCTAAAATTAACTGTAAACAATAAATGCGATTAGAGGTAGCAGAAGCAAGTCAACATAATTTAAGGTATTTAGTGAGCCTATAAAAGGAAAATATGCATTATGTAGTCCAGGAGACAGTACACTGACTTCATTCTGACTTCCGATCTAGACTAAATTTCACAGAAGCAACCTATGATAAAATTTGTTGTTTTACCCTCCAGAATGGACACACCTTTTTAAAAGACCCTCAAAAGTCATTTATTTGTCTAGGGTCTGGTTGAGCATCTCTGGCAGTAGAACATTCACCACCTATGTGGTTTGAATATGCTTGGGCCATGGGAAGCGGCACTATTAGGAGGTGTGGCCTTATTGAAGGAGGTGTACCCATGTCAGAGGAAGTATGTCAGAACTGTGGTGTCTAATATATATGCTTAAGTCTGGTCATTGTGGTCCTATCTTCTCCTGTTTGCCTGCCTGGATGCTGCCATACTCCCACCTTGATAATAATGGCCTGAACCTCTGAACTTGTAAGGCAGCTCCAATTAAATGTCTTTTATAAGAGTTACTTTAGTCATGATGTCTGCTCACAGCAATAAAACACTAAGACACCATCTTAAAGAGAAGGCCTTACATTGTCAATGAGAACCAGCACACATCCTTTCCTTAGACAGCATCATTTTATTGCCAAATGCCTAGAATAGACTAGTATGCAAAGTTATAAAAGCTGTGTTTTTATATAGGATCAAAAGCTTATACGGCACGTCACATGCCTTGGTCTACTTTATGCTATTAGAACAAAGTATTTGAAATGGGATGGTTTATAAAGGAAAGAGCTTTATTTGCCTCATTTCTGGTGGCTGTAAAGAACAAACACCTCCACACTAGTGAGGGCCTCTTGGCTATATCACAATAAATAATATAATAAAAGGGGAATTATGGATGTGCAAAGACAGCCACATGAGGTACCCCCTTCTACTCACCATAATCAGTCCTGATCAGACTAATTCAGTCCCTAGAAATGGCAATAAACCCCTTCTTCTGGTGGCGACCTGTTTGCCCCATAAAAAGCCTGACTACCTCTCAACATTATCAACATTAGATTAGGTCTCAGCATGAGGTCATCTGGGGACAGATCATATCTAATCAAATGGTGATACACAAAAGAACAACTTTTCAATGGGGGAAGGGATACTAGTGAACCGTCCTTTTTATTGGATTTTAATTTGTCTTTGAGACAAGAGCTCCTCATTTAATATGTGACTCTCCTGACTCAGCTTCTAGAGGTTGTGAGCACTGAGTGGGTTTTAGTTAGTCTTCTTGTGATCTCCCCTTCAAGACTCTCATCTTCCTCAACTCTTCCAGTTCCTTCAAGATGTTCCTCTCTTCTCTCCAACCCTTGGATTTTGGTAATAATACCGGAACATCAGACTCCTAACTTGGTGTCCTAACTAGTTACGAAAACCATGATTTCTTACAGGCAAAACTGCAACCAGTGTGCCACAGCATCTAACATCCACAAGGAAGTTCATTCAGAAACAGGTTATTGAGCATGTCTCTAGGCTATAAGGTCATAGAGTAAAATGAGAATTTTATTTTATAATAGGAGAAGCAGCTCAATGAACTGCATGTCACATTAAAAAAAATAGTAAGGGCTGTATTGATATGGGTACAGAGAGTTCAGGAGAGATGATGGAGATGACAATCCAAATCCAAGTCTAAATCAAATCCCAAGTGAGGATTTTAAAGATGGCTAAAACTGTCTTACTCTTGATAACAGAATCATTTTAATGTGATCTTTTGATGTCCTCCAGTGAGTATTTCTCTCATGCACTCAAGAAATAAATGCCTAGGAAAGTTGGCACGGTCCTACGGATTTGGTATTTCATCTGCTTCAAATTTGTTGCTAATGAGTTAATTATCATTAAGTGATCTTGTTCAAGGAAGCAATGAATGAACTGTAGCACTTACCAACACTCTGAGAAATACACACAGCTTCTCTCATCTAGGACAGAAGGTAAAGAGGGCCTGAATGAATGTGGTAGAAAGAGAGATGATTATGAGAAAAAAAATATTTGTCAAATCTGAAGGGAAAAGACATAGGTCTTGGCAACCACTCGAATTTGACAGAGTGAGACTAAAGGACCGCAGGTACTCTTTTCTAAAGGACTGGGGGTCGGCTGATGGGCTGCAGGAAGATAAAACATGTTTTCAGAAGGAGAGCTGGTGCATTCAGGTTTGTACCTTCAGAGTCTAAAGTACCTCTGCAATATTTAAATATAGAAGCCACAAGAACATTTGAATATTCTGAATACTATGGTTTAGACTGTGAAATAACTGGTACGTCTAAAGTAAGAACTGAAGGCTTAGGTTTGTCTAAAGCCACCAGTAACATGCTATTCAGGGGAGGAGAAGGAATTATTTGGGAACTAAGATTTTTAACATCAAGTGGAGAAAGAATTGCTTTATGTAGAGCAGGTAAGTAAGTCAAAATTGGGGTGAGATGATACAAAGATGTTTGTACTGTTTGGGTTTTTTGTCTCTCAGGGGATAGTGTCTTATTATGGAGTGTTTGCTGGTCTAGAACTCAGTGTACAGACTAGACTTGTTTCAAATTCAGAGATCCTCCTGCCTCTTCACCAGTGGTAGGATTAAAGGCGCACCCCTCCACAACTGTCCTTTGATACAGAGGTTTTAATTGTAGAGAGGGGTCTTAAGAATTCTTCCTTGTCTTTCCCTTATTGCCTAACAAAGAGAGTGCGCCTCAATTCTGAGAGAATCAAGCCTTGATGGTTCATCTTCTGGATGCATAAATGACTGTTATGGGAAGACTGCTTTCTTCATGTAGGAGCAGAAAACTTATGAGCTGGCCCAAGTCCTAAGAGAAAGTCCTGTTAAGAGACATAAGAACCAAATAATCAGTAGGCCTTTAAAAACATGAAAAAAAATATGAGTATACAGAAAGGTAGCAGATACGATGTGGTTGAGATTTCACAAAATTTGTAAGTTGAGATTCTACCCCTCAGTTCACTAAGATGCCCCTTTATTTATTAAAAAAAAAGCAACTGTCTCAGGCCAGTTTTATATTTGGTGGGTAGAGGAGCTTGTTACCAAGACTTATGATCTGAGCTTGATCACTGGGACTCACATGGTAGAAAGACAGAACTACATAAAAGATTATATAAAATATACAAGCTGCCCTCTGACTTCTTCATGTGTGCCTTGGCACACATACACTTGGTCTGTCCTTCTCACTTTCTCTGTGTCTCTGCTTTCTCTCCCTTTCTCATTCTCTTTTTCCCTCACATACATACAAAATTGCATAGTTCCAGGTTACGGTCTGTTGTTGGAAGGAAATCAAGGCAGCAGGAACTTGAGGCAGCTAGTCTCAACATGACAAAAAAATGATGCTGTTTTGATGAAGGGTAAAAGCTATATTAGTCTATGGGCAGAAGGACAAATATTTTTAAAGCAGTTTGGTGCTATATTAATTTACCAAGATAATAGTAGGAGCTATTACACTCCCACCCATGTCTTCTTTTCCAGATTCAGTCCCAGGAATGAGTGACTGCTTATGGACCAGGCTTTAATTCTAACTAAAATACTGTTGGTGGTTTCTGTGGCATTCACACAAGAAATTCACCAATGAGTGCATTTGCCAGACTGACTATTCCTGGAGCTTACAGGATTGGCAGGTAATTAAGACCGTTAGTAGCTTTAATCCTCTGCAGCCTGCAAAGCACTCTGGTACTACGAAAGCTAACTAGTAAGAAGAAAACATCTGAATCATATATCAGCTTAGTAATTACTTTGTTGTGATCTCAAAGTGTGTGACAGCTTCAGTAATAAGAACTTAATATTAAAAGTCTTGTGAATCAGGAGCTTAGTCAATAGCCTGTACTATTTTGTGGGACACAAGACATCACCCCAAATCGGACAGTAAGTATCCCTCATCTTAAAATGAGCTTTTTGCTAGATAACCTTTGACTTCACCCTTCAGAAGAAATGCTACTCCATGTAGTGGTTGGTAGCTAATTCACAACTGGTCAGAAGGTGGCAAATCAGTGATGGTAAAATGCACACCCCTAAATAAGACCTGTATATCATACTCACACACACACACACCCCCCCCACCACACACACACCAATCCTGCAAAGCTCAGGTAACATCATGAAAGAGGAGGTGGAAAGGTAGGAAGAGCTAAAGGTCCTGGAAGATTTCTGTAAAATAATGTTCTCGAATGTGGCAGGGCCATTGCACTCATTCATTCACAGAAGCTGTGGTTGGCACATAAGACCTATATAAGATCAGCATGTAGAGAGAAGGTCCTATTCCTAGCCACAGATGGTTATGACTCCTCACAGGAGAGTGTATCCTTTAGCAGTATGACCAGAGACAGGTTAAGCATACTCCAGTAGATAAAAAGAGAGAAAGAAGAAAAAAGCGAGATAAATGAATACATGCTTGTTGACTTGTTTACTTGTACTCAGCATGATTTACCCACTCTTATGCAGTTCAAGACCCTTAGTTAGGGCATAGTGCCATCCATAGTGGGTCTTCCCAAGTCAATTAGCATAATTAAGACCATCCCACACAAATACACCTACCAGCCAGCCAAGGTAGACAATATCTCATTGAAATTTTCTCATTGAAAGGACAACTTGGAAATCATGTAGAAACTTATAACTACAATCAATGCTATTAACACTACCCAAAAGACTGCTGGAGGTCTTTCTTTCTAGGACACTATGATGTGGTAGCCATGAGGCTTCCAAGAGATCATTTCTGTGTCCACTAGTGCTGACAGAGTTGTAGGATAGGTCATCCCAGTGCTGAGTAGGAAGCTTGCCAGATTAGTCTTCCAAGTTGCTGTTGTCAGTGTGTTCATCATGGGACCTAACCTGCCTTTTGAAGAAAGCTGGTAAATGTGATAATATCAAGAAGGTGGTTAGATAGGTATTATATGGTTCTCTAAAGAATATCCTTATTTGTCTCCTGAAACTTTAACAGGACACCCTATCTTTCATCTTTGATGCTGTTGTGGCTGACATCTCCAGGAACAATTTGCCAGGAACTTTTTCTAATATGATAATAAATTTTACTACAGTATCAATGTGAAAGACTTAAAGGTCCACATAACTTTTTAAAGTTAAGAAGCCATAGACCACCTACGCCAGCAAGAACACACGAAGAAGAGAGAGAACCTGGCCCAGCTCATTTCCCAACACATTGAGAATGCCTCAAAGTTTACATCTTAGGTCAGCAGAAGGGGAGAAACTTGGGGAGCCCTGTTTTCTCACATACCGTCAGCAACATTCATGACATCCAGCTTCATTTCCCCCAACAATATTGGATTATTGGTGTTCTATTATTGCCACAATAACAAAACGTCTTAAAACAATATACTGTCTTTATCTTGGATTGCAAAAGATCAGAGATCTTAATAGCCAATTGGAGTCTTTCTAAAGTCTATTTTTTTCCTTTTCTATCTTTGTGTATCCTTCAGCTTATGGCCCCTCCTCCTCAATATCTGACTACAGAAACACTGAACTTTCTAAAGATTTCATCTGATCTCTGCTTCCCTCATCACACTTTCTCTAACTGTAGTAGTTCTGCTTTTTATGAAGGTTGTTGGGATAAACAGAGACTACATAGTAATCTGAGATAATTTATGCCAAGTTAGTTAATCACATTAGAATGTGCCCTTTGCATGCTGAATATTATGACACATACCTATAACTCCAACTCTGGGTGCTAAGTGTAAAATTATGCATGTATGTTCTGTGGTTGATTGTGAAGTCACACTTATTTCAAACAAGCACTGTTCTCTCTTCTGTCCAACTGAACAATGAACTTTTGTTCTTTCTCTTGTGTGATCAACATCTATGTGTTTAATTTAATACATGGAGATTCACAAAGTTCACCATACATTTCCTCTAAAGGTAGCACAATGGTAGAAGATGAATGTTATGTTTTTATAACTCTAAGTTGGTAGGAAGATGGATAATCAAGCAATCTTTAGGTATTATTCCCCATGAGTTTGAATGAGTATCCTAGCTTATGGTTTCCATAAGCTCAGACATTAGAATGTGTGGTCCACAGTTGATTGAACAATTTGGGAAGAATTAGAATGCCTGGCTCTGGTGGAGGAGGTATGTCACAGGTGCTTAGCTCCGAAGCTTTGAAGTTTCAAAAGCCTACACCACTCCTTGTTAACTCTCTCTGCCTCATGTGTGTCAGCTGAGATGGGCCCACCACCGTGCCTGATTGACTGCTGCAATGCTCTCCACCATAATGGTCACAGACTTCAATTCTCTGAGACTGGAGGCCCGAGTTAATATTTACTTACGCTTTGGCTATGGTGTTTAGTCATAGCAAAATAAAAGCAACTAAGGCATTACTTATTTATTTATAAAATATATCACTACTGTGCCTATTCTCCTACTGTACTAAAATGAATATATTCTAATCCTATGTTCATGGTATAAATTGAAATATTTAGTAAAGAAATGTAAACGCTTCTATTGCCATTTGCTGAAAAACATATACAGAATAGATATTATATGTTGATTGTTGACAGGGTGCATATATGGAGATATAATTTGTATTTTTATCAAGGCAATTATATTATAATTATGAAAAGTGAAGGGAGGCACATAAGATGCCTTTGGTCACTGAGGGAATTTATTATAGCGTATAGCAACTTAGAAGGGAAGTAGGGGGCACAGTAAGACGGTAGTAAAAGTAAATACTGTAAGATTTACAAGGAATCTGGCAGGTGAATGTGTTTAAAATGCATTGCCTACATACATAAAATTCTCTCAGCAGCAGCGAAAATATTATAGTTTAAAGAATCATAAGGAAATAGAACATTAATTTTTTTCCCGATACTTTCTCATGGAAGGAAATAAAATATTCCATTCTTGGGGTTTTATTTATTTATTTTTAATGCATTATATTTTGATCATATCCCTTCTCCCTCTTCCAGCTCCTCCCAAATCCTCTATTTAAAAAAAAGAAAAACTTCAAAACCACCACCAACAACAAATGAAACTTAAAACGAAGAGACAAACAAAACCTAACACAATAAAAACACGAAAACAAAACTAAATAAAAAGCACACAAAATAGCATAGAGTCTGGTTTGTTTTGGCC
Source organism: Micromys minutus (assembly GCF_963924665.1). Classification (NCBI taxonomy): domain Eukaryota; kingdom Metazoa; phylum Chordata; class Mammalia; order Rodentia; family Muridae; genus Micromys; species Micromys minutus. The sequence goes on from NC_137974.1 coordinate 29,945,914, forward strand.
CGCTGGTCCTGGGCATGGGGTCCTCTGCCTTTTAAAACATAACACAACACACTGAAGCTTTTATTCAAAATTTGTCTGATGATTTAACTTACATTCACATGAATCCAGGAGCTCAGGACTGACTTGGGCTTGCTGTTGGGAGGTTGTTAAACCTGATATGGTTAGACCTTACATCACAGCATCTCTGAATACTAGATTCTCCATACAGAGAGACAGCTTTAGAAAAAAAGGGAATCATTAATAAATTTACTTACCAGTTTACAATGATTTACCAGTTTGCCCTCAGTTCTATTTCTGTTCAACTGTTGCTCCCAACTACATCTCAAGAGACCAATTCTTCAAACTACATTTCCCACCATTCTTTGTTTGATGAGTGGGGGAAGTTTGGTGGGAAATTGAAGCATGAGAAAAGTGGGAAATGCCTCTATGCTTCTAACCAACTTTCACTGAAGCAGCATATGTAATAAAAGGCATCTTTTCAAAATCCTTCATTTTCTGCCGCAAGCCCTGCCAATCTTACAAAATGGGGCACCTTCTCTCTCACCCCCATCCTTCCCCACAATACCCAGATGCTCACACACTTCTGTGTGTTCTCATTCGGTGGGTTACAGCAGCTTTTTGCTGTGAGATCTCTGGGTTGCCTCTCAGTTCCTGGTTTGCCTTCTAGCTTTCTGAACACTTTCCCCCAACACATTTCCATACTTAATTTTGCATATTACATTTAAAACGTAAATAACTTAGCATGGTGTTTGTCTCTATGGCTGCACTCTGGCTGAGACTCTATCAAGGTCTTTTATCTCCCTTCTGCTCACAAAAGCACACTGTAGCCCTTTGGTTATCCGAGATCTACAAAGATGCTTGGAAAGAGAGGCTTAAGAATTTGTGCTGGTGAGCACAGAATATGCACATAAACCTAATGTTTATGTGCTCAGCTTAGAACCTGTGCAGGATCCCCATAGAAATGTTATGATATCATTGTTAATCGAAGACTCTTCTCACTGTGCTTCCCCCCCCCCCCTTTTCATTTGGATGTGGTTAATGTCCTCTGCTACCATCTGCATTTGTCCTCACAGATCTGACCGAAAACCAAGTCACCACCACTACCCAGTGTTCTTTCCTGGCTCCAGACAAGCGAAAATAGAAATAATAAATTCACTTGGAGAATCAGAAACTCAAAGCTAAAGAATCTATGGACAGGAAGAGAACGGGAGCAAGAAAGAAAGAGATCCAAAGGCGGGCCATGTATGTTGCTAATCCTTCCCATCCTGCCTTAGCTTTCTTGGGGATCTGACTCTCCCAGTAGCCACAGCTCCTATAGAGAGGCTCTGGGCAGCTGGCGGTCCTCCAGTCTAGCACTTCATTTCACACAATAGCCCTAATGTTCAAATATCGACTAGTCTCCCTGGTGCCAGGTCAATTCCTAAGCACTGTTTCACTTAGAGTGTTGATTATTGTTTTGTACTGTGGGTGGAGGGTTCCAGTTATCAAACTAAACTCGCCTATATAGAACTGATTTTATTATAGTTCACCGGAAGTACCACACCTTACATAGCTCCACAAAGGGTCTAATCAGTTTTAAATATATTTACATATGAAGACTTGTATTTTAAATGTACCTGAATTACACACATCTTGTATTAAGGATGATGCTTAGTGTGTGCCCGGACAGTTTGTAAGTAGAATTGTGTTCTAGCAACTTGGATGTGAAATAACTAGCACTTAGTGTTTGCACATTTATGCTCCTCTGACTCAAGGCACACACTCTGTGTTTGATCATGGCAGTGGGGAGGTGTGGTGCACGGCAAAAGAAAACTAATATCGATATTTATCATTGCCATCTGGCTTTTACAAGAAGAAGTACTGTACGGCCACATTTTAAAAAGAGTGCTAAAGTTTAAAATAATATTGCACTTTCTTTTCTCAGTGGCCATTGTTCCGGTCTTGTCTATGAGGCCGTTTCTAGGAGAGACTGATTTATACTCAGCTTCCTGGCCTTCTGCCTCTGTTGCTGCCGTTACTATTCTCTCTCCAGAACTTGATGGTGTGATGCTATCACTGAAGACCTCCTATGTACTTGAGTCATAGGACATGGAGAAGCCAAGCTGACATCAATCTGGCAGCTTCCTACTTACATGTGAGCTTTCACTATGCTGAAAATGCTGTTACACACTACTGGAGGAAGGCAGCTGCACAGAGAACCTCACAGCAGTCCAGACACGTACACCAGACTAGGCAGGCTCAAGCCAGAACTAAGAGAAGATGAGTGCACACACAGTATCCTACTCCTAGACAAGGGGCCTTGGTAACTGATGCCCTGCTAGAAGAAAGAAAATCTGCCTTGACATTTTGTTCTAGCAACATGGGAAGTAAGTATCAGATTATCCCTGTACAACTAGCTTCCAGGATCCACAGTCTAGGGATGAAAAGAAAAGTTAATTCCAATTAGAACTACTTTATCACCTTTAGAGTAGAAAGAAAACACTCTCACAAAGTCTTAGGCAGTGCATAGACTCTTACCGCCTGCGGCAATGACTCCTTGTGGAATGCATCCATTAATCAGGGCAAGGGAATCCAATGGTAGACATACTCAGTTCCTTCTAAAATATACGGCTCCAGAGGTGTGAGATGTCTGACTCAGCCTGTCAACCGCAGAACAGTTTGCTGCCCGGCACACATACTTTCCTTTAACTTAGGTCAGCCCCTCTTTTGTTCTTGTTTAGCCAGCACATAACTGATTCCCTCTTTGCTCTAACCACTCACTCAATTTTATTGTTTCTTTCTGAACTTCCTCCAACCTGTCCATGTATTTCTTTCATCTAAATGCCCCCCAAAACTGCTATAAAATCATCTGATAATTTTTGATGGAAATAGTGTTAATATTAAATAGTCCCCAAGCATCTGAACATTTAAATCTGCATATGACCTTGAAAAGACTTACTGTTTATCAACACACAAAGAAGAAATGCCCAACTAGAGTATCAATAATTTGATAGAGTGTCTCAGATTAATATTAATTTACAGTAGCTGATAAATGAACGATGGCAGTGGTTTATAATGTGATTGGAACCTTACTCAGGATAAAAGAATAGAGACAGGTATTTAAGTCTGTGGTCACAGCAGTTAATCTACTTACAAGGAGTCATCCAGGAACACAATGAATGGTCAATATTAAGTCACAGCTTAGGGTCTGGCAAGGACTGAAAGTTTGTGTCTCTTTCAGAGGTTAACATCTTAACCCTCAAGGCGAGAGTCACCGTTGAGAGGTAATAAAGTTTCAGTTTGTGTCACTGTGGGATTAGTATACGAAAATCAAGGATCACAGGATTTCTTCACCTCTGCCATCAATGAGTCTATAGTGAGGTTATTAAGGAAACAGGTCCTCAGCTATTGAGTTTGTTGGCACATTGACCTTTGGTGTCTGATGGTGTCTGACCTCTACAACTGTAAGTGTCTGGGTTTTTGCTTGCTTGATTTTTGTTGTTGTTGTTGTTATGGTGGTGGTGGTGGTCGTGATGGTGGTTGTGGTGGTGATGGTACAAGGGCATTGTATTTTCAAGATAAGCTATATATCACCCATATTTTTTTGCTGGTTTGTGGTATTTTGTTTTAACATTATGAATAGAGCAAGACAAAATCTTATACAGACATATTAGAAGTGTCATTTTTAATACTTTATACCCACAGAGAACTTCTTACCCCTCATCAAAGAAGCTTCCTCTTTGGAGAAGGCAGAGACCATTGAAGTAATCCACAATTGTTGATAATTCAGAAATCCTCTGATATGGGGGTCAAATCTCTAGTTCATACATTTAGGAAGCAGAAGAGGGGACAAAAAACTTGTAAGAACTGAAGGCCTAGAACAGTTAGTGTGAGAAAATTTCCTCTTACAAAAGAAAGAGGACATGACATGGAGATGGGTATAGAGGATGAAGGAGATCTGGAAAGAGGTGGGGTCAAATATGATCAAAAATATGTTGTATGAAATTCTCAAAAACTGATAAAATATTATACAATTTTAAAAAATTTAAGAGGCATTAATGAGCTGGATAGTAGAAACATAGGTACAGATGAAGATATGGAGTAAATGGGTTTGTGAAAAATAGCAATATTAAGAAATAACGTCAAAATGGGAAGATGAAGTCTAATATATTTGGAAATAAGTTCATTTCAAACCCCTATATTTAATACCATTCCATTAATAATTCAACACAGATGGGAAGAAGGATTTGGATGAGAATAGTACTTAAAGAGATTTAAATATAATCATGATGAAGCAAAAAAAAAAAGGTAGATAGGATTTTGCCAAGTTAACCTGGAGATATTGTTAATAACATTGGGGCTGCCAACTGTAGTCATGGGCATGAGTTATTCCAACTTGCTCTCTCTTTGTTCTAGGGTTTCCCCTCCTTGCATGGAGACTTGTTGGAAAACAGAAGTGCATTACAGCAGTGACTATGATGGCAAATCTTCATTGCTAACTTGGTCTGATTTAGAATCACATAGGAGACATAAACTGGCCAGAATGTGTGTACTAAGTAGGCTGGACATGCTTCAGGGACACAAGGAATGGAGGGATTCAATAATTTTAGGGACAAAAAACTTAAAGATAGTCTTTAAAAATCATCGACAGATAAAGGACAGTCAAAGGCGGATACAGACGTGTGCAGGGATCAGGAGAGCGGATGGGTGAAGAACGGGTGAGTCACACACAAAAGGAACCGGGGTAAAGAACAGATGAATGTCAGCCCGGACAAGGGAGAGAGACCGCCTTTGTAGAGATGGTCCCTTGGACAAGTAGTAGAAGGAATGGGCCTCTTGGGACATGCCAGAGCAGCTTTTAATGTAAGGGACATAATAATTTTCACAGCCCCAAGGAATTTAAACAGGAGAAACCATCCATCTACATGATAATTCTATACTTTTTATAAATTCCAATTCTGTGACTTGTGGATAGTAGGTGATAACGCAGCTTAACACAGAGACAAGGAGCACAGGCTTAGGGACAGGAGACATGAATACTGGCTCTGAACGTAACTAGACCTTCAGAACCATCAAGCTGCTTATAAAATTAGAGACCATTTGGAGCAGTCAGCCCTAAGTTGTCTGTCTCCATAAAATTCCCACAATTGTGAATCAAAGCAGAAAGAGTTTCAGAGGCAGAGGGGATGCAGGGCACCAAGGAAACAAGGCGTATGAGACACAAAATGGCTTATGGATGTAACTCACAAAGACTGTGGCAGCATGCACAGGTCTGGTTCCAGTTGGGGTCCTAGACTAAAAGAAGTGAACACATGTCCCCATCCCTAGCCCAGAAGTTCTCTAAAGTATAGACACTTTCAAATAAAGACTTAGTTTCTCCAAGGGCATCTCACTGGATAAAGAGTGAGGATAGGCCCCCTTCCCAGCAGTAGATTTCCAACAGAAGATGAACTCAGAAGTGTCTTTGAGGCTCCTTGTTTCATATTGCCATGTTAGTGTCTTTCTCTCCATCTCTTCTCAAACTTTACCATTTCTTGCTTTTAATTTTAATTTTTAAATCTCTCTCCTTTTTACTCTACAGGTCTTTTGCACACTGTGTTATATATCATGGCTTCCAGTTTCATGGCTTTCTGGGGTTCCCAGGTGTGTGAGTGAGAGGGTCTCTGAATTTGTACTTGTCTCTTTGCTTCTTCCTAGGCTCTTTTCCTTCTGTGTGCTGTGTCTTATTCTGATGCCTTTGGTTTTGTTTTCTCTTATTAGACCTTATTTTATCATTAAAAAGCAGGGAAAATAATTTTGAGATATAGTTCTGGAATAATGAAGTCCATACTTTGATATAGTAAACCCTCAGTGATGAGTATTCATGTTACTGTAATAGTTCTCCTTTTAACCACCTGATATTAGTATTAACTAGGACAATTTTAACATCATACCAATTATTGTGGATTTCTCTCATCTTCCAAATGTTGGGTTTTTTAAAGAAGAAAATGATTATAATATTCATTAACTATGTTTGTTTGAGAAACATTGAATTTTATACCATAGTATCTAAAACATTTTTCCCTTTGAGAAAAAGTCTTATTACCTCTTTTACTTTTTTAATATTTTAATGTTCACATTGCTTTTGCATTACTCTTTGGTCATCCAAGGCCTCCAATATACACTGCCTTGCTTCCCTTCAAATCCATGACCTCTTTTTCTTTCCTTGTTACATGCACATAGGCATCAGTATGTACATACATATATTCCTAAATATATACATACTGAATGCTCAGTCTGTATAATGTTTCTTGTATGTGTGTTTTCAGGGGTGCCCATTTGGTATTAGATAAACAATGGTGGCTTGTCCCTGAGAAATATTATTTCTTCTGCTCTCAGCATTCCTTAGTTGCCTGTAGTTCTTGGTGTAGAGCTGAGGCCTTGTGGACTTTCTCCTATCCACTTTGGCTTGTCTATCATTGTGGTCCTTGTTCATCTTACTTGAGGAAGTCATGTTGGTGAGGCTTTATTGGTGTAGCTTTTACATTACTAGGAGATCTGGTATCACAGCAAACTCCCTGATCCTCTAATAATCTTTCTATCCCCTCTGAGCCTTAGGGGCAGGAATGTTTTGTAGTTGTATCATTGGAGACTGGGCTGCACAATCATACCTTTTGAATGTATGTAGCTGTAGTTTTCTATAATGGTTTCCATCTGTTAAAAAGAGGTGTTCCCTTAATGTGAGCTGAAGACTACACTGCTGTGGGTATAAGAGCATATAATTAGATTGTCATTAAGGAATTATGCTGGTTTGGTAAAATGATCGTGGTTATCCTGCAAGATCCATGATTTCATTAGCCATGATGACTGGCTAGATTTTATGTACCAGGCACGATTTTCCTGTTGTTGAGAGAGCCTTCAGTCCAATTAGAGAGCTGTTGGTTACTTCCCAGGTATGCGTATCACTGTACCCTTAGAGTTATACTGGCCACTGTGAAAAACCTCAAAATATTAATGTTTCTATTTAATAAGTAATTTAATAGGATGAAGAAGTTTCTTTTGCCTACTTTCTTTTCTGAATTGATTTCTTCTTTATTACCAACCATGCTGCAGAAGCAGGGACAGTTGTTTCTTCTTGCTTTATCTCTTAACTCTAAAATTCCTCTTAAATCTATTCCCATAAAAGCTGACCTCAAGATCAGGAAAACCAAAGAGTTAGCTCCACCCCTCACCTCTCAGATCTGCCTTGTGACAGAAAAGCAAACCCCATACCACTCTTCCATCTAAAATACCCCTGAATTCCCATTTCCTCCAGGAACTAGTTAACCTCTTACCTATATGTCTCTGACCATTGTTTGCAGCTATAATTAACTAACTATTAATCAATTAGATGAGAATGGAAGCAAAGCAAAAAAGTTTATTTAGATCAGCTTTAGAGGTGTCTACTTCCCTCTTACCACTATAATGAAGTAGACTGTGGAACAGTTTCCCTATAAAGTGAAGGCAGTTTACTTAGCTCAAAGTTGTGGGGTTTAGCAAATGTTTTAAAAGGGGCTGCACCTTGCTTACCCACCTCATGGCACATGCCAGACAATGATGAGAGGAGCTTATCAGGAAAGTGACAATATTTGGAATCAGAATCACAGAAAGCAAGTGTGGAGCCAAACCTGGGATTTTTATGACAGTCCTCTTCAAAGAACTAAGTAGTTTTGTAAATTCTTTTCTCTAAGACCTAATGGCCTAAGTCCCACCAAGTCCCTCCGCCTAATGCTCCTACAGCTATCCAGTAGTACTGCTTCCAATGAACTAAACTTTAGCATATGGGCCTTTTAGGGACTACCCACCATCAAGTTACAAAGGTCCAAGAGAATGGCACTGGGATTTGCTCAGCTCTGATGAGAGTGCCTTGGCCATGTAACCACATAATAGATGCTATGCAGGTAGAGAGCCCATGTGAGACAGTAAAGCAAGAACCAGGCAGGGGCAAGGCTCTCTCTTCTTATAGCAACCAACTCCCATAGTAAATAACATCTGCAAGGGTCTGCCATTCTAAGACTTAAACTAACTCTTTTTTTTTTTTTTTTTTGAAGACAGACCTTTAGAAGTGTCTACCAATGAACATCTTCAATTAGAACCAAGCTACAAGCACATGAGCCTCGGGAAAAATCATGTACACACAGTAGTAGCCAAAAAGCACAACATGTATAGCCAGCTTACCCAACTGTTCCATGGTGGTCTCTCCATCAAAAGTAATTTTGATGAAATATCTCATTCCAACAGTAATTCTTCCTCCTACCAAAGTCAGCTTACTTGTCACATTTAGCTAAGTCTCATTGCCAACAAGAATTCAGTGGTCTACAGTAGAAATCCTAACGTGCCCCAGCGATTGGTTTAAGCTCAGGATATATTTTATACTTCAATTATAACTTGAGGGAATGACTTCACTTCTCAAAACTTCAGGAACGCGTGCCTATAAAATTATTAAAATAATTATCCTACGTCCCTTGAGCAGGCTTTGAGGGTTAAATGAAGCCATTCAATATTAGCAAACATTTTGGTAAAGGGGGGCTTGGGTGATTAGCTTTAACATTTTCTTCTGGTGATCTCAGCTCTTTCTCTAAATTTGTATTTGATTAAAGTTGGACATATAATGTTTTTACTAGGCAAAATATGGCACTTAAGAAAAAGTTACAGATTTGTAGTTTAAGAAAATAACATTAATATTTGACAAAATTATAAACAATATCATTCTTAATATAATATAATATAACATAATATAGCTCTTTAAAACATATGTGATATAAATGCTTTTAATTACCATTATATAATGTTACTTTAAAAGAATATTTAAATGAAAATAAAAAAGGACCACGCCTGAGAGGATCCCCAGAAGGTGTCACATGAGCCAGTTGGGCAGATCAACATTAAGACTACCCTCGGCTCAGTGCAATACAGGCCTGGGTGTGTAAACCATGCCAACAATGACCTCTGCCTGGTGACATGACATAGATGGGGTTTCATACTTCTGAGATGACCCCAGACATCCCGAGGCACTGGACACCACTATGATGAGCAAGTAAGTAGTGGAGAAATGGGAGAGAAAGAGAAACAGAAATGTGGGCACAGTGAAGAAAGGCAAAACTGGAGACTCTAGGGTGGTGAGGAAGAGCCTGGTGTGAGTAACCAGTAATGTCATCTAAGGCCATAGTGAGGTCCTGGCCCACGCTAACACCAACGGCTATCCATGTCTGGGTCTGTGGCTCTGCAGCTCAGTAATGTATTACATTAAAAACCAGGTAGACAACCTTGGTCTGGGCTGCTGGGGCCATGTTGCGCTCTGAGAGCTGTGCAGAGCTGGCCCATCCCTCATCTGGGCAATCGAGAAAGCGCTGGCCCCATGGTATGAGATCAGAACAGTTGCCAACTGCAGTGCCTAGGAAGCAGACCAAACACCTCGCCGAGGAAATAGTAGAGTTCGTCCTGGTTGGGGAAATCGGGGTATAGAAGCATGTCGCTGCAGTTGACCTGGGAGTGAACATGAAAGATCTGTACCTGCCACTTGCCTGCAGTTTGGTGTTGCGGGCAAGGGAGAAATGCCCTTCCTACCTTCTTTCCCCTTACGACCTGCAGCAAGTGGCGATAGCAGCCCTGGGGTCATGAGAGCAGGAGAGATATCCCTGCTCTTCACTGGCCGTAGAACTTGGGAGTGAGCCCTGTAACTCACCGGGACAGAACACCAGAGCTGGCCTTAATGGAACAGATGTGGGTGAGCCAGCCTAGAAGGCATGCGGGCAAGAGAGCTAGCTCTGCCCTTTGACAGCTGTGGCATTTGGGTGCGCCCCAGCTAGGACATCGCCAGAGAGCTCACCTGGTGGTGTGGGTGAAGGAGAGCTGGAGGGCTGACCAGCTCAGGTCAGATCCAGGGCTTAATTGGTCCACCCCAACCTCTACTTCATAGATGAACTACTGGAGCATCTGACAGGGCTGGTCATTCAGCTCCTAAGCTGCAGGAGCTTCCTGACACAGGGCGACAGCAGGATACACAGAGAGAGAAGTCAACGTGAGGATCCAGTATTTATAGAGTAGTAGGAGCTAGGAGCCTAAAACCAGATGGATGACCCAGGACACCGAACTTTTGCAAAAAGTTTGGTCAAAAGGAAGCACCAGGGGACCCACTTGTGACATACTACAGCTTGAACATTGAGATTGTTTTTTCTTTGGTGGGGGGAGGTTGCAAAGGCAGGGGGTGCATGTAAAGGGGCAGGAGATGAGTCAGACTGGGGTTCATGATGTGAAATTCACAAAAAATCAATAAAAAGTTAAATAAAAATTACAGAGTAACAAGTGTTGGCATATCTGTGGATAAAGTGTGATATGAATGTAAGGCAGATTAGCACAAAAAACAACAGTACCAGCCAACCAGAGCCCCCAGGGACTAAAGCACTATTTAAAGAGTGTGTATGGACAGACCCAGGGCTCCAGCTGCCTATGTAGCAGAGGACAGTCTTGTTGGGCATCAATGGGAAGAGACGTCCTTGGTCTTGACAAGGCTTGATTCCCCAGTGAAGGGGAATGTCAGGGCGGGGAGATGGAAGAAAGTAGGAGAGCATCCTCATAGAAGCAGAAGGGAGGTTATGGGGGTTTATGGAGGGGAAACTGGAAAAGAAAATAACATTTGAAATGTAAATAAAATATATTCAATAAAAAAGGATGTTGAGCCCTGAGTTATGTGGGGGTTGATCCTGATGCTCAGCTTGGCTGGATCTATAATCATCATAGAAACTCCCTTCTGGGTACATGTATGGAATATGAGCCAGTAATGCTGAGCAAGAATGGCTCAGCCCAATGTGGGTGGCATCATCTCAGGGTCAGGGGTCGAAGACTGAAAGAATGGCCAAACTGAGCTGGGCATTGTCAGACAGGAAGCGGAAGCAATGCCTCCGGCTCTCACTGTGCCACCACCAAGCCTTCCCGGTCATTCTGTCCTGAACCTTCAGACTGAGAAACAAAACCATCTTTCTTAAGTTTGCCACTTAGAAAACAAAGTAATACAAGTTACCCACAGGACCCAAAAGTTTACCAACTAGTGAATAGATAGAGTGAAAAATTAAAGTAACTACTACTCGGCCAGGAAAAGAGATAAAGTGCCTAATGTTTCATAGATGAAGTTCAAACATATGCTAGTGGAAAGGAAGCAGATATGAATGAGCACATAATTGATTACTCTGTGAATACATGTGTCCAGACTAGGTAAACACAATACATATATATGTATACCCATCTATATGTATATACTTATATGTACATGTTCATGTATATATGTGTGTATAGCTACACAGATATAATACCTATGTGTATATCTATATACACACATATATATGTGCGTATAAACATACATACATATATATATATATATGTATGTATATAATTTGGGTGGATGGAGGTTAGTGTAGAGAAGAAAGGAATGCAAACTGAGTGGATCCTACTCATACAGAGTTTGGGGGCAGCGATGGAAATGTTTAACTTTAGATGGCAGTGATGACTGCCCATGCAAATAGTTCAGCTAATTTCGACAGTTAATAGACAGTTTTTAAGATGTTACCATAGTTACCCATTTGACCTACTGATCTAGTGAAGTCACAGGGGTTTTTGCATAGACAGTCATGTCAGGCTTATTTATAATAGTAAAAATGTTAAAATAGAAAAACCTCAAATCTACAATGCCTGTCAGTGGATGAATAACTTAGTCAAATGTTAATATAGCAAAACCCACTGAACTATACCACTAAAACTGGTGAATTTCTCTGGAAATCAGTCTGTCAGTTCCTCAGAAAATTGGACATAATACTACCTGAAGACCCAGTTATTCCGTTTCTGGGCATATGCCCCAAAGGTGCTTCAACATACAATAAGGACACATGCTCCACCATGTTTATAGCAGCCCTATTTATAATAGCCAGAAGCTGGAAAGAACCCAGATGTCCTTCAGTAGATAAATGGATAAAAAACAATTGTGATATATTTACACAATGGAGTACTACTCAGCTATTAGAAACAATGACTTAATGAAATTCCTAGGAAAATGGATGCTTCTAGAGAATATCATCCTAAGTGAGGTAATCCAGTCACCAAAGATCAGACATAATATGCAGTCACTGATAATTGGATACTAACCCCAGAGAGCTCTGAACACCTCAGAAACAACTTACAGACCATAGGAAGCTCAAAAAAAGAAAGGTCAAAAAGTGGAAGCCTCAGTCCTTCTTAGAAAAAGAAAATAAGTGTATAGCACCCTCTCAGAGTGTAGTACACCTAGACCTTAAATCATTAATAATTCAAGAGCTAAGAGTGTAGCCTTGTGGCAATTCTTGGTATTTAAAAATCATGTTTAATCTTTACACACCAAGAAAACTTATCTATTTCTATGTTATGTTTTGTTTTACATGTACTTTATGCTCATTGTAACTAGTAAGATTTCAATGCACACCATCAAACCTTAAAAAAACTCAAGTACTGACAAAAATATGTTCACATAGTTTTATGCAAAATGCTTTTAAAAATCTGTACATTTATTTCTGTTTTTAAAAATAAAGTTGTTTAAATAAATTAAAAAATATGCACAGCAGCATGTTTTAGCTTCCTAAAGTCCATGTAGTTTAGTAACAAGGAAATGTCTAGTTTTGAATTTTGTAACTTTCTGGAGGTTTTTGTTTTCAGTCTCTCTTTAGCTGTGTCTTAGGTGCTGAAGCTGCAGTTAGGAAGGACCACATATAGTATCATTTGTGTGAGTGCCTCTCTCTATTTCTCTTAATATGTATATGTGTGTTTATGTGTACATGCTGATGTGTATGTGTGTACATATGTTTGTATGTGCGTGTCTGTTCGTTTCTCATTTTTAACTCTATGAAGCTGTAACATGCACATAAAGATTATTACTTTGCCCATTTATTTAAGTTATTAACACTATGACTTTCTAAGTGTTATATGACTTTGTATTAATTAAAAATGCCAATGTTTACAAAATAATACACTGTTTTGAATCTCCCTATTCCAAATTTGTTTGTAATTTTAAAATTTGGTTTTTCAGATCTAAAGACGTGTAAATACTGACCCTGTTGTCATTTATACAGAAAGTGCCATTTATAATTATTTCTGTGTTTTCCATCTTAGTTCATAAGGCTAAATAGGCAGTGGTTCCTCATTCTGTCTTCTCGACTCTGAGTATATGTACCTGCAGTATAATTTTAGAGTATACTGTCAACAACAATTTGATGCTAGACCTAATAATTGTTGGTTGAGTACAAAATGCCAAAATGTAATTGTAGTTCATATAACTTTCACACATGCTTTAATAAATGCTAACTAGTATCTAAAAAACTGGTGAATTTACAATGAGCTGTATTACTTAATACATTTGATTTAATTCTATAAGCAATTTAATTTAATTTATTTCATTTATTTCATTGGAATTTAATTTTGTAAGCAATGAAAACCACTTTAAATTTGTAAATGTTAAACATTTTCAAAGCAATTTGCAAAGAGCTATTAAAAATCATTTAGACTAACAATCTGAAACTAGACTTTAAACATTCTCACTTCAGATTAAAATCACGTTTAAGCCGTGTGACTTATTTCAAAGAGATGTGTCAAGAGCAGTTCTATCCAAATATCCACTGTGTGGCGGAGCCTGTACCACAGTAGCCCTCAGCATGAACAGAGGACATGCAGATGCAGACAGGAGGCATTTAGGCCCTTTCACAGATGAACCAACTAGAGCGAGTAATTCTCCCAAGCTTACAAAGTTACCAAGTAGAGAAAGAGTCGACAAGCCTGCCACTCCGCTGCCAAAGCTCAAGTTCTGACTGTTTCTACAGGATCGTGCAATCCGGCCCCTGTTCTTCTGACTCCCCTTCCACCTAGATTTGGGTAACTTTTTGCCAGAGCTCAGTTCGAAGGTCTCCGCTCCTCAGTCACACGTAACCTGGTTTCAAAGTAAGCTCTTAGACCCATGAGCATCATTAATCTTCATCACAGCACCTCCATGCCTTTGCTCCCCTGTCTTGATGTTCCACAGCTGCTGAGCCTTTTAGTCACTGTAACTTCAATATCCAACACTATATTTAGTATTTTGCACTTTTTCAAAATTAATTAAATACATTAGTAAGTCGTTAAATGAAAAAATCATCAATGGTGTCTGATTTGCTATAGTAAAGAGCCCCAGTGCCTATACTAAGTTGTTCAACCATCATCGAATATATTTTATAAACGAGCTATGTCCCAGTGTCCAGCCATGGAAAACAGACAAAGATAAGTAGGTCCCAGTTTATTTCCTTGTGTGTAGTGGAAAAAGAAAAGATGTGGTGTGTGGTATATGTGCTTGTGTGTCTCTTTGAGTGTGTGTGTGTGTGTGTGTGTGTGTGTGTGTGTGTGTGTGGAAGGGTCTGTGTCTGTGTATGGGTTTGTACATGTCAAAGTACAGGCAATTGTGGATAGAGGGTCACAGAAGGATGTATAGTACCCTTTTCTTCTCCACCTCATCCTCTGAGACAATCTTTGAATCTAAAGTAGGTGGATAAAGAGCCAGCACCAGCAAGCCTCCTGTCTCTGAATCACTCAAACCCCTAGGGGTTACAGTCATTGACGATGAACATGCCTGCCTTTTTGGATTTGAACTCATGTTCTTATGCTTGCAAACAGAGTGCTCTAACCCAATAGACAATCTCTTCAGTTCTATGTTATGTCTTATTAGCTTCCAAAATAATAAAATAACAAGTCCCATTAGAGATTTTCATATGTGTGTGTATGTATGTATATATATGTATATATTTCATATTTACCCCTCCCATTTCTCCTTCCTTTTCTTTCCTGGTCACTTTCTTGCCTCAAATAGTCTTCCTTCTACCACTCTGTCTCTGTCTCTGTCTCTGTCTCTCTGTCTATCACTCTCACCATCTCCTCTCTTTTATATATGTATACATATTTACATACATAAGAGAAATCATGAGATGTTTTATCTTCTTTTTTATTAGAACTCACTATTTAGTCCTCTAAGGCAGACATTCATCTGAGTAATACAGTACAGTATTTTAAGTTTTATATTATTTATATCATCAATTATAACCAAGTTTTAAGAGACTGTAGTAAGGATAACAACTAATTATATGTTCGGGTGTTTTATATATTCTGTAATCCATGGTTTAATTTTCATGTGTTCTTAGAGTGTCTCGTAGATATTTTTTGGACCTTCTGAAAGGCCCACACATCTTTACAAAGAATCAGTGTCTTACCAATGGCATGCTTGTTACTTAGGATATGATCAAAGATATCCTTATTCAATTTAAAAATATATGAGGAAAAACATTTCCTTTCTTTCCATAAATACCTGAAATGTTGTCAAAATGACGTGAGGCACACCATCTCTGACACTCACGTGTGATCATTCACTCTTCCTGTGTCACTACGATTTTCCTCACTTGAGACAAATGTAGTCTGACATATTGATTATTCCCTCGCTCATAGCGATCCAACAGTTTGGGGATGCTTGTTTATATGGACATCGGGTGATGCATCACAAAGGTTGTGGTTCAAAACAAGATGCAGCCCTACTAAATTATGCACTACTGTACTATGCACATCCAATTGGAGGGGACCTGGAGCTCAAAGTCAGCCATGGGAAGGGCTATCCTCCTATCTGTATGAGATGGGTATTAAGACAATGAGTCTGGCTGTCTGAAGCTCAAGTTCTTCTCCTTAAAAACTTACCAGATCTTCAACTGCTCTTACTGAACTTAGAATTTACATGTCATAAACGTTACTTGTTTTAATAGTACAACTCAACCTTTACATCAAATTCCTTAACTTGACCATCACTACCATAACCCAGCTTGGGATTACAACTGCCATCTCACTAAGACTCCATATTGCTCATTCATGGCTAATTCTCATTCTATTCGTCACCTTCAGTGACAACAGTTTACTTCATGTCCCCAGAGCTTTGTCATTCATATGCCTCTTGTCTATGGGAATATATATTAGTAACGAATCATTTATATTTAGCTTTTTTTATTCTTTGATAATTTAGGAAATTTTTACAACCTTTGTATACCATACCCACCCTCCCATCCCCTCTTCACCCTCTTCAAGCCCTATAGTTCTCTCAGTGTAAGAGTTGTGATACTCCTCTATGCTAGTGCCAGTCATATATTAGCATACTACTGACACACACTATTCTCTACAAGCTGTTAGCACATCTTCTCTCTCTGTTCAGCATTCACTGTGCATGTGGGTGACTTTCAGGCTACTATGAATATTGAACTTAATTCCTTTTGCAGATACATATTTTTTCAGTTAATTTGAATTGACACCTTGGAATGGAATTATTGGGTCATGTTATAGCTCACGGTTCAACGTCTTAAGGAACTAACCAACTGTCTTCAAAGTGGCTCCAGTATTTCATGTTCCTGTAGTGTCTGAGGGCCCCACTTTGTCATGTTGTTTTCAATGTCTTTTGTTTTATTTATTTGTGTTACAGCTCTTTGTAGTGTGTCTAAAGGCTACACCATCTTTGTTTTATGTTACATTTTGTAATTGAGAAATGATGCTAATTTTTAAAAAAATGCATTACTTTAGTTATTGTGTGTATATGCATTGGCATGCCTTGGTGTGCACTCGTGTGTATGTATGTGCATTTATTTGTGTGTACGTGCATGTGTTTGTGTATGTGTCGCTGTGTGTTTGTATAAATATGTCCAACAAGAGAAAAACTTGTGTGAGTTGGTTCTGTTTCTTATCACATGTCTCCTTCTACCCATCCCGCTGGCCTGATGATGCTAAATATCTAATTTTTTTTTGTAAATTTTCCAACAGGTTTGTATTATTCTTGATGAAACATTTACTAAAGTTGTTCGTCCAATTTTAAACTGGGTGTTTATCTTTTTACAACTGTGTTGTGAAGCTTGTTTATATGTTGTTTACACAAAATATCTATTCTTGTGTACTTTACTGTGGGGTGCACAAGTGTGTGTTTATGGTATGCTGTATGCATACATTTATGTGGGTGTAGGCTAGGGAACAATCGAGTGTCATATCTCAAGAGCCATCTAACTTATTTTTTGAGACAGGGTCTCTCACTGGCTTGAATCTTGTTTATTAGGCAAAACTGGCTAAGCTATGAATTCCAAATACTTTTCAGTTGCTATACCGCCATACAAAGAATTTATTACATGGGTTCTGGGTATTAAATTAAGAAGTTGATATTCACATGCAAGTTGGTTTTTTGACTGAGAAATCTATTTTCTTACATCATACATTTAGCTCCATCATCTGCCTTTTGTTTACATATAGTGTGGAATGAGGGTAAGTTTTCTTGCAGTTTTGGATATCCAGGCATCTCAAGGCATTTGTTAGTGAGGCAACTATCACCCCCACTCAATTGCTCTGACTCCTGTGTTGATTCCCAACTGGCCTTATGCATTAACAATGAATTTCTGGGTCTTATTTCTGGCCCAGTGATGTATATGTCCACCTCAATACCATCACTACACTGCTTCAGCGAGTTTTCAGAGTCAATGAAATCTTTTAACCTAAGCAATGGATGGTTGGACTCATCCTGTGTTTTAAATCTTTGGGAAAATATATATGTCCATAAATAATTAAATATAGAAGAATAAGTTTTTTTTTTAATCATGAGTACAGGAAAGTGAAGCACATATCATTACATGACTTCTATGGTGCTATTTCTTGTTATTGTGACTCAAAACTTGTCAACAATGAAGATAAACCTGGGAGCATGTGCGTAAAATAAGGTTAATAAAAATATATTTATATTTCTTAGGTACAACACAACTATTTTTGTCTCTTAGACTAGAAGGGATTTTGTCTGGTGTTCATAAAATTGAGGATAAATAGTGTAATAAACATCCTTCCTGGATTCTTGCTTTGGGTCAACCAGGAGTTGGTTTACTATTAAATCATTGTCCCATAAATTTCATTTCTTTTAAACTTATCTAATGAACTTGGTGACAAAAAGAATGAATGAAAGGAAAAGAGAGATAAGAAAAGAAAAGATAATGGCACGTTTCCTTCAATAAGAGCATGCCTTCTAAGTATGACAGGAGACCTTCCCTCATTAAATCTCAGCAACATGGCTAGTTAACCGTTGACAGGTCATTCAATACTAAATGAACATTTCTATAGTATATATATATATATATATATATATATATATATATATATATATATATATATATATGCAAGGAACACTGTACAGACTCAGCAGGTTGAATTTTTTATTAGTTCTTTATATGTATGTGTAGCAACAATAGTTTAAAAAATGAGGCTGTGAATTTGGGATGGGTGGGAAAGCAGATATGAATGGTATATGAGGAAAGAGAGAAAGAAGAGAAATATTATAACTATATTTTAATCAAATAAATAATTTATTTGATGACAGTGACACTATGCCATGAATTGAGATAAAATTTTCTGTTAATATAAAGCATCAAGCAAATAAAAATTTTGATAAAGTTATTAGTCTCATTCAAAAAACTAACCCCACACTTTATTAATTAGATGAAAATAAAGCTATTCTTTCAAGGTTATATACAACCAACCGCAAAATATATAGACTATAAACCAAATATACCATAAAATCAAGAAAGATAATATAAGCAGATAATCATTCTAAAATCCAAGTAATTTTTGCTAATTAATACCCAAATTCTGTCAGAAAATGCAAATACATCAAGGTACTTAATTTCACAATATCAGCTCACTACATATCTAAAGAGGACTTGTTGTGGAAGGCTGTAGATTTTCCAGGCAGGAAGAATGCATAACTTTATTATGCTGCTTAAAACCAGATGAATTCATTGTTGATGCTGGTACCATGCTCTACATATAAAGTCAAGGTCATTGGAAAGAAAAGGTTCAGAATGAGGACTACTGGGTTTCCTTTGTTGACTGGCAAGTGAATGGTGAATACCATCCTCAGCACTGGGTGGGTTGTAATATCAAATCATAGACTAAATGTCATTCCACCTATTACCAAAAACAAAGAAAAGGTTTCTCTTCCCCAACCTGCTCAAAACAATCTATTATTATTTTGTATGAACATGAAAGACAAGTCATGATGGAAGGGTAACTAACCTTGACCAATTTATACAAGGGAAACTGAAGAAAGTTGTATCAGGCATCATAATGACTCGGGCTACCATGGTGGTTAGTCAACTTAAAAAATAATAACTTTCCAGTAATACCAGTCTTCTTGCTTATAGAAAGCAAGATTCAGTCACTCCCAAATGCAATAAGGACTTCCTGATCAGGGCAGGGGTAAGGAGCTTCAGTCAAAGCTGACTCCTCTGTGCCCCTTTTTTTATTTGATTCCAGTATATTATTAAGTGAAACTCTAATGTCCAAAGTTCTGGTAGACATCAGAAGCCTGGCTCTGCAGTACTATAAATTCAGAATCTCATGCTTCATCTAAGATCCAGTAAATATGGACGTCTAAAAGTGACACTTCCTGCATTCTGGATTCAGCAAATCCTTCAGAGTATTTATATGAACCAAAGAAATTGGAGAAATATCGTCCTTCTTTTTTCCTCATTATGTGTGGTACATGCAGGGGTTTTTGTAGTCGCAGCCTCACACGCACACATGTGGAAACCAGAGCAAGATATAGGCTTCTCTTTTAGCACTCTTCACACTACTGCTTCGAGAAATTATCTTTTACTGAATTAAACCACTCTATGGGCCAGATTCTGTGAATAATGAGCTTTAATAATCTTCCTGTACTGGGTACTGCTAGTGCTGAGTTACAGGCACATATAACTGTGCTTAGAATTTTACATGGATTTTGGAGATTCAAACTCAGGTTCTCATGCTTGCACATCAATTGATTTACACACTGATCCATCACCAAGACTGTAGAAATATTCTTGTAAGATACTCAAAATAGGAAAGGTAACTAAAAAAAATATATGATGTAGACCATGTTTAATGATGACCATAAAATAGTCACGTATCAAAGGAGCTCCATAGAGCAGAACAATAAACAATGAAAATGATATCATAGCATGTTCTAAGTAACTGCCTAACTAAAGGTAATAGAAAAAATAATAAAAGTAGCCAGTACAAAAACACACAACACAGATTAAAAAATTAGCAAAATGATCCATAATTGCTTCTTGTAAACAATATCCGTGAAAGACAATATAACATTGTTAATGTTAGGTTAGGGAAAAAAAAAACCTATCAATGTAGAATTATAAAGCCCGTGAAATTATGAAATTATCCTTTGAAAATAAAGGTAAAAATTGTTCACTCCTAAATCTGGCATGGTGACACATGTCTTTAATCCAAGAACTAGAGAGACAAAAACGACAGGTGTATCTCTATGAGTTCAAGGTCAGCCTGGTATACATAATTAGCTCCAGGCAAGCCATGCCGTAAAAGTCTGTATCAAAAACCAACAACAATAGTGTTTCACTCATAAAGTTATCTAATTACTTAACCCCTCAAATTTTTACTGCATGAAATATTAAAGTATAAGTCCTCAGACACAAGAAATATGATACCAGATAGAAATATGAATTCTATATAAAGCAGCAAAAAGTATAAGAAGTGAGTACATTATTCAATATCTACCATGTTCACATTGTCTGAATCAATGTAAGTGATAATTGAATAAGGAAAATTTACATAAATTAGAGATAAAATGTATGACAATATTGATGCGGAAACATAAGCAAGTTGTCCTAATCTTCTTACGTCAAAGGTGACATAGTATAATATCACCTCAATGTATATTATGATAACTTTAAAATATAAAACTTAAATAATAATATAACTACCAGAATAAATTATATTAAAAGCCAGTGAACCAAAAGTAATAGGTAAAGTCAAATACTAAAATAAAGCTGGGAAAATTCAATAGAATTGATAAAACTAAGTAATAAAAGCAAAATTATTCAATCCAAAAAGGTACTAAAAAGAGGGGAAAAAATAGTAGAGGGCATGTAGGACACATGGGACGAATAACATAAATTGCCTGGACTCATCTTATAACTGACTTTGTAATTTGGTTATTTTGACCATTTACATTTAATATAATTATTACTGTGCTTAGGTTTCAAATGTCTACCTTGATACTGCTTTCTATTATAGCTCCTTAAAATTAGTCAAAATAGGTTCAAAGTTAAAATATTATTGAATTCTTTATATTGAATACTAAATATTCCTATATATGTGTGTATGTATTTATTAATATGGTCAATATTCAATAAGTACCTTTCAATTGATAGGCTTCTGCCATTTATTTAGGCAAATGCCTTATGACTTATGAACAACTTTAGTGTCTATTTTATCTGTGTTCAGAATCTCCAGTAGATTTGATTTACTTTATTGAAGAACTTTAATTATTTTTCTCTAATGGTCACGAGAGTAATACTTTTGAGGTCATAATCTATAAAACACATCATTTGTGTACAAGTTCCTTTAAGACTATAAATAGGCAAAAGATGTGAATGTTTTACTGTGGTGACATGTTTAATTAAAGACTATCTTTTAAAGGTGACAAATTTTCAAAGTTCCCAATATTAGAAATTAAGATATGATCCGTGTATAGTGGTTCTTTTATCCTGCATGACGGGTTCTAAAATCATCAAAAACTTTGTGTTTTCAACATTCTTACTTATCACTAAATATGTAAAAAGTAAACAACCACAGTAAGACTATCCTCAAATTCATATTTGATGTCAGACTATAGTCCATTTCTCTTCTTCAATACACTGTATTTGGCATCTGATGAAAGTCTTAGGGGGGAAATCTAATTGCTTTTTGGTAGCTTATTGCTCCATACCTGTACACTTCTGCTTGTTGATGACTATATTACCAAACATTTCATTCTACCTCACATTCCTTTATTGTATTGGAGATTTTAGTAGAATTTAATAAATCATTCAAACTTATTTTTTAAACAAGGGATTACTTGATATGGGTTTCTTTGTCTCTATTTCCTGAAAATGAGACTATTTTTTTAATTTGACATTTTTGTGGGATCGTATAAATCCATGTACACAATAGTCCCCAAGCATAGATGGAATGCTCAACAGGTCTAAGAGCTCCTATATAGGAAAAAAATGTTATGTGATGACTTGTCTTACTGGTTCCCATGTCTATGTTATTTTTTGTTATGAAAGTCAGAGTTAGAATTCAAATTATCAATATTTTTGGAATTCCTTGGTATGAAAGACATCCAGGATAAACAGATTGTTCCAACTGGAATTCTCATATCCTTAGTGTTCACCTTAATGTTTCTTGCTCACCATGATCCAACTTTGCCTCTGAATATTGATATAACTAATGACTTCAGACAAGCTAGGCTTACTTACAACTGAAGAGAGATAAAATTTAATGACAGCCATTTCAGAAAGTTTTTCAGTTTTCTAGAGTTCAAGCATGTTATGACTAGTTCAAAACCCTCTTTGTTCTAAATGTTCCCTCTTTTCTATCTTCACCTATTTTTACCCACCCCCTTCATATATGAATTACTCCATCATTCTCAGAACAGCTATTGGTTCATGTGTTTTTCTCTAAAATGGATATAAAACTGAGACTCTCAATGGCTTAGCAAGTGTTATAACCTACTCCAGCACACAGGAGGTTCAAGTAGACCAATTAAAAGTTGAAAGTCAATCCAGTTATATAGAGAGACCCTATGTCAAACGAGAAAAATAGATCTACTTACAGAGACCCAAAGAACTTCCCAGCTGAGCATAAATTTTCCAAGGTCTTTGCTGTCTCAGAACTTAATAATTATAGCATGAAACTGAACTCATATCACATGTCTGTCATCTCCTGTTTAATATAGCTTTTAGACTCTGTCCCAGGTTACTTTCTATTGCTGTAATAAATATCATAATCAAAAGCAACCTAGGGAGGTAAGGGTTTATTTGTGTCTACAGCTTATAGTCTATAGTCTTCATGAAGTGAAGTCAGAGCAGAAACTCAAGCCAGTGACCTGGAGTCAGAAGCTGGAACAATGGCCACAGAAGATGTTGCCTCCTGGCTTGTTCTTTATGGCTTGCTCATTTTGTTTTCTTTTATATTGAACCCAAGACTACCTCATGAGAGGTGACATCCCCAGTGAGGTAGGCCCTCCCACACTTGTCATGAATTAATAAAAAGCTCCACAGATGTGCCTACAAACCAATCTAATGGAGACATTTTCTCATTTGAGGGTCCTTCTTACTGGACATTTTCTATTTTGGGTCTAGTTGGCAAAGAAAACTAGCAGGCACAATCATTTTAATAAACATTTTAATGAATTTTCTTTCTAGGTAGCACAAAATTAATGGTAATAGCTCCCAAGAACCCATTGTGTCTTGAACCAGTGTCCATGATTTTTTCCTTAGCACGATTCTACTGTCACCAAGCCTTAGTCTCTTGCAACTGTGTCCTTAAATGTGTCTCTTATGATGAGTGGTTGATAACACTGTAAGATGATCCTCAGTAATTCCTAACCCTTACTAATTTCTGCCCCTTGAGTGGATGTAGGACCTGTAGATATAATATGAAATCAGACTTCTGCTGTGTTATATGAAGAAGCTGAAAGGATTTATAATATGTAATCACAGGTCCCTAATCAGATCACTGTACATTAACAAAAGGGAGAGTATTCTAGCAGGACTGACTTACTGTAGGAAGACAATGAGGACTTTGAACTTTGCTGGGCCAAGAGATAGTTTGTCTACACTTAAAATAACAAGCCATCCTAAGTTCTGTAACTCCAGATAAATTATTGTTGGAATCATGTGAGCTTGGAAAAGGATGCTAAGACTCGGGTGAAAATGACACTGACCCTGTTCCATACTTTAATTGCAGCTGTTGAGACTCTGAGGACAGGATCCAGTTATACTGTGCCGAGACTCCAGTCTCACCAAAAATACAGGTGACAAATGTCTATGTTGTTTTCAGTAGCACATAGCTTTGCAACTGCACTATCTTGTAACTTTGTTACACAGCAGTATCACACAAGTTTTGAGTTACAATAGCTTGTGCTTACCAGCAAAAGTTCCTAAAGGGCAATGTCTACATTCTTTCCTCTTGATTGCATCCATATGTAGCAGAATTTTTTACAAATAACAAATATCTAATTTTTTGTTAAATAGGTATCTAATAGTTAACATTCTGAAAATTGAAAATATAAAAAGACTTAGTTAGGCCTTGGCAGGGCCTTCCATATTAATTCTGAAATTTCAATTGAGAGCCTATCTGGAAAATTTAATGAATCCTACCTGGTTTTCAATTTTCTTCATCTTTATAACCTTGAGAGCTATTAAAACCATGTACAGAAACTAAAAGTTCTAGATTCAGGAGAAGGGATGACAATTTGAAGAAATCCCAAGCCATACCTCTCTCCTATGGTAATGGTCACAAAATCAATGAAACAGGTCTTCACTAAAATTCTAGTGGGGCCAGAACAAATTGGTGTCAGGGGCTTAAGCAAAGAAAACTTAGACCTTGAACTGAAATAGCTTACTCTTTTTAAGTTTGATAAAATGATAATCACATACAAGTTCACCAAACAGAATTTTCAAAATATTAAAGGTTAATGTAATCTCTGGGTATATCTCTGGAGTCATTAAATAAATTAATATTTCTAATGTACCGAAAGGTACTTTGATTAAACATGTTAGATTAGAACAATACAAAAATCTGAATCTCTAGTAAGGTGATAGCACAACTGTCTAAAGAAAAAAAGCTTAAAATAAGTAAGAATTTTTAATGACAATACAGAATTTTTAAAAAGTCGGTATCTATGTGGTATCAGATGGGAGGAGTTTTAATTTTTAAGGTCATTTAGCAACATCTATTCCTGACAATTAACTGAGCTGTTTTATCTCTGTTATTCTTATCCTTCTTAGTTAAATTCTTGTTTGGAGTAAAGTTGATTAAAGATTACCCGTGTTGTACATATAATAAATCATTCTTTGAAGAAATTTTAAGTTCAGATTAGGCATTGGTCTCCTTGGCCAATCCTATAGCACACTCTTGCTTAATTTTAGTACAGGTATTTAGAACTGCACTTTGATAAGTTAACTTGACTAGAACTTTACAATGAACTATTTAAGGATTAACTCTCTTGATCGGTTTAGAAAGCACAGTGCTGTACTTCCTGGAATGCTTTAAACCCATGGTCATGAATGCAGTACTGAGTTCAGAGGTAAAATTCTCCAAAGAGAGACAAAAAGCTATTTTTTTTTTCAAAAAGCTATTTTGTAAGCCAGAGATAAAAAATTATTACAGGCTAAGCCTTTCTCGTGTCAATTTCTTAAATGTGGAAAGTATCCAATGAACCCATTAAATACATTTTGACAGACTAACAGCAGGAGGCTTGTTGACCTTTAACCTCCTATCGATTTCCTCTTCAGTCCTTTTCCTTGGTGATTTCCACTTTTCCTGCATATATTTTGCCTCCCGGTCTATTCTCCACATGGCACATCTGTAATCACTAACAGAAGAAACCCACAAAGCCCTGAACCACACTGATTTGAGGTCCTTAGGAGGACCTCAAAAATCAAGTGGTCACTTTATTCCCATCCATCAGCAAGTTTTTTAATCAGCAAATATTTCTATAGGAGAGATTTCCTGGCTATCCCCATAGGTGAGACACAATGGTGATTAATTATTGCTTATTCATATGTCACCAATTGTACCAGCCCCCTTAAAGCAAGAGACATAAAAGGAAAGTCAAAGGAAAGAAAGGAAGGGTAACCCTCTTGATCAAGGTATTTAGAAATGTTACATGTAGGAAAAATAGCTCCTGATAAAAAATAAGCAATCAAAATAACATTTACAGGTGCTGGGTAGAATCCTGTGGGAATTGCCTTATTGCCAATAATGTTACAAACTAACTGAAGGGGCTGGAGTTCGCCCAGGGTCTGATTTTGAAAGTCATCTCTGTCATGTCTGAGGTCCAGAGGGGAGGCTCTTGTTCCTGTGGAGAATTGATGCTCCAGCGTAGGGAGATGCTGGAGCATGGTGGGGCAGGAGAGGGCAGGTGGGAGAGAACCCTGGTAGAGGCAAATGAGGTGGTAGAGGGTGAGATGGGGGTTTGTGGGGGGGGTAACCAGGAAATAGGATATCATTTGAGATGTAAACAAAAGGAATGATTAAAAAAATTAAAATTGAATTACAGAACTCTGGATCTTGCTAATGACTTTACCAACAACCTTGACTCCAAATAAAGTTAAGGTGAATTTTAAATGACATTTCAAAAGGATTTTACAACTTTACAATGAATTTAACGGATCCTCCAATGTAGACTCATCTATATCATTATCCCTGGAGCCCTGTCTTCAAATTAAAAATAAATTATAAAATGCAAAAAAGAATGCCAGCTATCTTAGCAGTAATGATTATTAAGATGGGCCAGATTCCTTAATGCTGCAACCAAAGCTATAAAGAAAGGCCAAAGTTTTGGGGGAGGGGGACTCAGGGTGTGAACACATGAGTTGTGAAAGTACCTGAAGTACTTAAAGTCACTTCAAGTAAGTTGCACCTGTCATCTGCAAGGAAAACTAAACCTTCAAAAAAAATGATCCTTAGTCAATATTAAATACATTGGGTTTTGTGGAAACTAGCTTAAAACCCAACTTCTATATTAATTCCCTTATGTTTGCTTTTGGGAACACATGCATGTGCCCCACGTGTGGCTGCCTTCCTTTGGGCTCTTCCATGTGACAGTGGAAAGAGAAGAGCCCCTTCCCTCCTCCCTTTAAGAAACAGAACTCATCCCAGGCAGTATGAATCAGTGCAGTGTGTTTGTACTGGAGAGGGAAGCATTTGTATTTTGCAATCGAAAGAAACACAAAAGTCCTGAAGCGCCCATGTCCTTGCCCAAGCCTCACATGGGCTGCCAATCAAATTACCAGCCAGTCTCTTTCTTTCCTTGTTTCTCCCCCATCCCTGGTCTATCCCACCTGCAATTTAGCTTCAAGCTGTATCTGCTTCCAAATAATGAAATCATCATGTAGCAGAATCCACTTGATTTTCATGTCAATAGGAGAGTGAGGATAATAAACAATAATATTCTTATTCAAATATGTTTCCTTTCCTATAAAGTTTGGAAGCATGAAGAAATAGAAATGATTTAACTTTAATACAAGCAAAAAGGAAAATCAAGACACTCAATAGCCTTTAAATTAATACTAGTTTCCTTTTATTCAACAAGCATCCAAAAGAACCCCTTACCTACACAACAGTCTACTCTGAAATGAACATTTGGATCTTCTCTACATTCATTTGTTGGAACCCTACTCAGAGTATGGTCCTATTCCCTGTAAAGAAGCAATGAAGATTCAACCAGATCATAAGATGAAGCCTAACCCAATAGGACTGTGAATCATTCAACCACAGGAAAGAGACACCAGCTTTCTCTCTGGCTGCCATATAAGGACACAAAGAAAAAAAAATAACCCTTAGCAGAAAGCAGTTCTAACTCCAACTTTCAATACCACGGACACTCCTTTGGTTGCAGGACGTATTTTATTTCACCAAATTTGTATCATAGAAATTAGTGGCGATGCACGGGGTCACACAGCCTTGCATTAAAGTTCCTTCTCAGCCAAATGCCAGCTCTGTAGACACTAAGTTCACGTTGAGACTCATCTACCTTATATGTAAAATCAAGGTGACAATGACTCCTTTGTGAGTATTTCGCAGATAAAGTTGATGTACATAAAATGCTTAGCACAAAGTCATGTGCATCAAAAATACTCCGTTATCTCTCTGTCTGGGCATACATTAAAGAAGGACACAGTCAGCCCGCTCAACAGTTACTCTTTCTCACATATTGTGACCTTTAGGGGGTTCCAGTTATGCAGGTGTCTGACTAGAAGCAGAGAACAATCATCTTGTTTTCTCTCCCAATTAGTGAGCAGAAATGTGGATGACTCTCAGGTTGACCTAGTACCCTGAGCTCATGAACAAGGCTACAGTGAATATCAGAGTAGCAATATCTGTTCCTATGGAGATAAGCACAGCATTAGGATTTCTGAATCATACTGTGCTTCCACTTTGAAGTTTTTGAAACATTATATTGGTGTTTGTATGTTCATTTTATATGTTCTGGCAATTTTACCTGATTTTTTTTTTTTTTTAGTTTTAATAGAAATGGACTTATTCTTCTGCGTTTTCTGTATGTCAGACAACAACATCTGTGAACTGAACAATTTTATTTTTCCTTTGACAGTTTAGATGCTTTGTTCTATGTTGTTTGTTTGTTTGTTTTGTTTTTGTTTTTCTATAATTGTCTCACTTGGGACTTCTAACACGTACTGAACAGGACTGGTGAAATGGGAATCCTTGCTGTACCCCACATCTTAAAAATAAAGGTAGCAAGAGTAGGGTTAGGGGGAGGGGAGTAGAGGGAAAGGGGATAACATTTGAAATGTAAATATAGAGAATATCCAATTAAAAAAGTAAACAATGACTGTTTTCTAATTCCATTTTAAAAAAGATTTCAGTCTTTCACTGTTGAGTATAATTCTTGTTGCATATGACTGTACTGGGTTATAATACATTCCTTTTGTATCCAGTTTATTAAAGGTTTTATCACAAGAAATATATTTTTCTTCAAATAGCTTTCTCTGTGTATTGCGTTCACCATGTGCCTTTGGTTCTCCATCTTATTATTAATGTAATACTAATATCTGTAAATTAGCATATTGTTAAAAACACCCTGAATCCCTGGATTGGTCACATTCGATTACAGTGTAATTCAATGAGTGTAATCTTGAATTTATTTGTAGTGTCTTGGGGAATTTACATCTATATTCGACAGGGATACACACCTGTTCTTCTATTTTCTGTTTGTTGACTTTGTCTGATTTTGGTTTAAGAGTAGTGCTGGACTCACAAGTTTAGTCTAGAAAGGTCGTCTACTTTTTAGTTTCTGCAGAAGTCTAGATCCAATCCCTGCCGCTTTCCCTTTTGGATTATTGCTGTGTTTCATCACTGAAGTCTCAGCCTTGTGTATCAATCCTTTTTTTTTTTTTCATTTTTGTCAAAATGACCTTCCCAAATGAAATCTTACTAATGCCATACTTCCACTTGGAACTATCTCAAGCCTCCAGGTCTGCGAGAACTGATACACAGCTGCTGCTGATGTTGCCTGCACTTGGCTCAGTGGCTTCTACTGTTCTCCATTCAGGCTTTGGCTTTCTGTGACTTTGTCCTCCTTGCTGCCTGTTGCATCTTTCCAGGAGTGTTCTGCCCTCCCCCTCTCTCAGGCTCCAGGCTACTTGTGACCCTCTGGATGTCTTCCCTGACATACTCGTCTTGACTTCCCTAGAGCTTACTTAGAGAAGCATTTATGTCATTTGCAACAGATGGAAAACAGGACCAAGGCACGTGTTAAAGAAGATAGTTCAAAAAGTCTAATTAGCGTGCTTTACGATTACAGAAAAAGGCGACATCTAAACTGGATGGCTTTCACTTAAAATAGTGTTCATTCAGCAAAATTCACCAATGATAAAAGTTTGAGCCCTTGACTACATAGTATCTAAATCATGTCTGAGAGAAAGTATATGCCAGATTGATATGTAGAAACGTATGAGGGACATGGCCATATGTTTGGCAACACAGATATTTTCCCCCTGGGAAATGAAAAAAAGAAATATTCCTCACCAGACTAATTCTAGAAGAAAGGTAGCAAACATCCACAAGGTAAGCCTTGTCATCTTTTCCCACCAGTTAAAATAACATTCTCTTAAGAGGAAGCTAAATTCTGAGATGGCTAAAATACACTCACTTTGGGATTAATGAGACAAACTCAACTATGTGATAAAAAGCATACTTTAGACACCCTTCAAGATATCTCATGAACTTAAGCACAGTTATAAAATCTAAGATGTATGTTTTCATTGACACAACTATCCATGTATGTATACACACAGAGATAATATACCACATACATATTTGCAGGTGCATAGGAAACACATTACGTGTCACAATTTTCCTATTTTTAGAAAACCTGTCTTCAAACCCAAACTTTTCAAACTGTGGGTCTCCATCTGATGATGGATCAAAATGTCAACTTGGCTTTAATCAGAACTAATAAAAAATGAACAAAAATGGAAGCGATAAAACATCACAAGAAGACAATAAGAGAGTTATTACTTCTTCAAATGCAGGAGGTAGATATGGGTTAAAAGAGCAATGAATGAGGCTTAGGAAAGAATTCAAACACATGAACTCTGAGGGCTTTTGATCTAGTGCTGCACGCTGCTTGGAAATGTCAGACCTCCATTAGGCCTATGAACAAAGACATCCTCACTGACACCGTGTCATTTTCCCACTTGCTCTGTGTTACTAGCTAGCGCTCTGTGTTAGATTCTCCTGGTAGTCTGGCATCCCCTGTACCATTTAGCAATGTGAATCTGTTGTACTGGTTCATTTGATGTCAACTTGACATAGCTATATTCATCCGAGAGGAAAGCACACCAATTGAGAAATTGTTTCCATAATCTGTTCCCCAACAGTGCTGCCTTTTCTGTCCTCAATGGGAGAGGATTCGAAAGAGACATCATATCTCCTGAAGAGACTTGGTGGGGCAGGGCAAGGGGATACCTAACAGGGGCCCATTCTCTCAGAGATAGGGAGGAATGATGGGGGAAGAGGGACTCTCTGAGGGGGGAACAGAAGGGGGTAGCATTTGGGATGTAAATGAAAATAAACATAAATAAACAAACAAATATTATGGGGCATTTTTTAAATTACTAATTTAT
Source organism: Micromys minutus (assembly GCF_963924665.1). Taxonomy (NCBI): domain Eukaryota; kingdom Metazoa; phylum Chordata; class Mammalia; order Rodentia; family Muridae; genus Micromys; species Micromys minutus. The sequence goes on from NC_137974.1 coordinate 29,976,660, forward strand.
AGGAGACGACCGAGCCCATTGTTGGTAGGGCCATCACTTGACCGATGGTCCTGAGTTCCATAAGAAAGTAAGCTGAGCAAGTCATGGGAAGCACCCCTCCATGGACTTTTGCATCAGCTCCTGTCTCCAGGTTCTTGCCCTGCTTGAATTCCTGCACTGACTTCCTTCAGTGATAGACTCTGATATACAAGTATTAGCCAAATGAACCGTTTCCTCTCCAGATTGTTTTTGGTCGTGGTGTTTCGTGACAACTGTAGAAACTTTACCCTGTTTTGCTTTCCTGGTTGCTAGCAGACGTGAATTAAGTCTAGCACATTTTGAGTTTTCATAGCGACACGGATCTCGATTAGTCCTTTGATCCTCTTCCCCCAAAACACATTATTTCACTTAAGCCATGTTTAATGGTATTCAGTGGTCTTCAGTTCTAAATCTTGTGAATTTATTAGAGGAACCTCAGAACCTTTCTGAAAATGCTGACCCATGAGGTGGAACTATTATTTTATCCTTTAATTTAGGATAAAGTACAAAAATGACAGAAAGTATAAAAATCACTATATGCAGAAACGTTAGAATCCCCCTTCCTTTTACTGATTTTGTGTGTGGGGGGGGGATATATAAATAAACTCCCTAGAAATGGTTATCTGCCCTTTAACCTACATGGTTGTCACTTGGTATGATTACACTGGAAATGGCAAAATGTTTGAAAACATGGCTTTCTTTTCTAGCCTAAAGAATAGGTAAAGAGGAATGATCTGGGGCATACGCAGGAGTCTCCCAGGAAGGGGAAAATATTAGGTTTTATGAGCAGAGTAGACGCCGGAGAGGATAGGAATGGGAAGCGTGGGCGAGGTAGGGCAGAGGGAGAGAAGTGAGAGAGCTGGAAATGAGAGGCACTGGAGAGATGCTACGGAAAACAAGCGCTGTGCAACATCCCTAAAACATATGACGATGATTCTAATGAGGTTTCCTAAGAAGAGGAGATATGGAGTCTCAGTTGTACAGCTCTTATTAGCAAATGAGGCTTCCAGTAGTGGGACTGGGTTTCATTCAATTAAGCTGTTGGTCACGGGGTCCCATAGAAACCTCTAAATAACCCAGGCTGTTGCCAAGGCAAAGGGCTGCCCTCTGCAGATTGACAGTATGGCCTCATTCCTGGAGGCTAGACACACAGGACTCACTGAACACAGAGAAGCCGTGCCTACATAGAGTCTTTATCCCTACGCTCTAGTCTCTTTGGTATGAAAAGGTACTCTGCGGGAAACAAAAAACAAACAAAAGGGAAGAAAGAAGGAGGGAGGGAGGAAGGAAGGAGGGAGGGAAGAAGGGAGGGAGGGAGGGAGGGAAAGAGAAAGGTAAACAACAACAAAAAAGAAAATGCCTAAAAGTTGAAAATGTTAACGCTTTTCCTGACATAAAGAATAGTCAAAGAGGACAACATTTTAGTGTTCTGTGGTGGAGTACTTCTCTCATTTCGTCCATCTCAAGAGGCAGTTAAATAAAACATTTGCTTTAATTTTTTAAACTCCTCAAGTGGGAACTGCAGATTGATTGTGAACCTTAAAGATGTTATGTCTTACATGTATCTTAGAAGTTTGAAGAGCTTTGTAACTGTAAAAGTGATATTTTCTCAGAGTTTTTTTCTGTGTTTCTGTGTGTTATGAATGCGTGTATGCATATTTTTACACATGTGTGGAGCACACATATGTATACATGCAGATGTATGTGAAGGCCTGTGGTCAGGTAGGGTATTATTCTTTACCATTTTTTCTGCCCTGTGCAGAACATCTGAAGTAAAGGCAGTCTCGCCATATGCAAATCCTTACCAGCTAACTTGCTCTTATGATGCCCAGACTCTGCCTTCTGAGGTGGGAAATTACAGGTGGGCAGCCACACCCAAGAGGTCATTTTAAATCACATAATGTGAAACCATAAACTATGGGTCATTTTTACCCGATATGTCCTTCCATCTTCCTCCTTACCCTTAGGTGTGATGATGATTGTCGGGCCTGAATTGATTACTAAACCTAATGTCTTAATAGAGATAATGGAGGTGCACATTTCCACATTCATACAACTGGAACCAGAAGACACTAGAAACTGAGATAGCCCTTGGTCGCCAAGCCACTACTCTTTGCTATCTTGCTTCAGTTTCTATCTACAGCTAGCTACCATTTATGCAGAATAATGTCCTATTTTGTTTCCTAACAATGTTAAAGAGAAGCTGATCCAAAACCAACATCACGTGACGTGTCTGAGAAAAAGAGGGCCGAGAACACTAGTCGACATGAAAATACTTACAGTCCAATTAGCTCAATAGCCATGGAGTTACTCATTTAAAATTAATGGAATTTCAAAACAAGACATTGTAGAAAACAATAATGATTTCATTGGTTTATTTGGAATAAAATTAGAACTGGAACCTTCTAGGAATTTGAGTCCAACTGCCCAAGAAAGGAAAGCTGTGTTTTGCTTGATCCAAAGCACCTGGGCTTTCAATAGCAAGAAGAATAGAGTCGATTCGTGCTCGGGGATTTCTTCTACCTCTGCTGTTGAAATTCTTCCGACTGGGTGTGTTCGAGTTGTCCAGGATGGCGTAGAGAATACCAAGTTTCACAAAATCCACTGAAAGGAGTGCGCTGGTTGTCTTTTGATGCTGATGAAATCACAGTGCCACAGGGTTATGGTGAAAATCATTTCTTCAGACTTGACTGTCACACTTAGCAAATACCAGTGCAGGAGACATCTAAATTATTCCTAAAAATCCAATGAATGATTTATAGTATAAGCATCTGTTAAATACTTGCTTGCAGTTCATATGAAATTTAATTGCATGTCCTATTGATGTAGAAGCGGTATTTCAGGTCATGATTTACATTTGCATTATGGATATAATGTGTACCACTATCCATCTTAGGATTGTTTCTGTTGTTGTTTTTTTTTTTTTATGGAAAACTTTTCAGGTTACAAGGATATTGATTTGCAGTAAAGTAAGAACAGGCAGGTGGAGACCCCGACAGGCTTCAACTTCCCTTGCAACTGGCCTAATGGTTAGACAGCAAAATGGGGTACAACTTTGACTTTCTTCTGTAATTCTTAATGAATAGAAAGTATCAATTGTCCATGATGAAGCAATGCAGAAAACAGTACAGATGCAGGAATCTAAATACTGACGCATTTCATTTGGAGACAGTGTGTGAGAAAAACTGTGAAAATGACTCATGCTCTGTCTTGTTGCACTGGAATTATGTGGGGGGTCTTAGGGTGTTGAGCATTGAAACGTGTGAGTACAATCCCATTTTTTGGTTTCTTTGCTCCTGACAGTTAATATTTTCATGCTTTCACATTGCTTGATCTTAGTATAAGGAGCAGCCAAGAAGTCGACAGGGGTGCTCCTTCTGAAAGCCACGTTATGGTATGGTTTGGCTCCCATCATAGTGCTTTGTGGTTGACATCTGTCACTCATCATATGATTCTGTTCTCTTTTCCTGTGAGTCAGAGTGTTTCTTGATGCTTAGAGAAGGGGACACCCAGCTTAGACTTAGCATCTTGCTAAGGGTCATAGGTTAAGAAGGTAGCAAAGCAAGAAAACCCCTAAGGTCTTTTGGCCCCAGTACTCTTTTTGTTAGGTCGGGTTACAGTTTATATAATGAGTTTAAGATTTACTCCTTGGACAGTCTTTGAGAATATACCACCAGAAATGATCCCGGCATTCCTCCTCAGTACACAAAGGCAATTGTACTTCATTAACTGCGGTGCCTTTCCCAGTTGATCTCATTGGACCCTTCACTTAGGATGCGGGTTACTGCCGTGTCTGTGTCCCAGGAACCGAAGCCACAGTGACAGCTTCAATCTTGGCCCCTTCATACCCCCTCCTTCTCCTGCTTCTGCAGTATGCCACACCGCCAATGTTACCTCCATAGGCTTTCTGAAAATGTGCTGAGAGGAAATTAATGAAGACAGGGACAGTAAAGTTTCCAGGCTTCCTGTTACTTTAACAGCACTTCTCTTGCTTTGTGTCTTCTCCTTCAATCCAGACACACTCCCCCTCCCTGATTCTGATCTAATCTTCATAGACAAATGCCCAAGGTAGCTTGAGACACTCATCAGCTGCTGAGTCCATGTTCAAGAACTGCACAGCAGAGTTTTAAAAAATCACACAATCTAAGTAAGCTTATTGTGTATTGGTCTACATTACAGAGGTATCCTCAGTCACATGTAGTTTATCAAACACAGGCTGGACGTATGTGCAACTTTGGATCCCTCAGTAAAAATTTAACTAATATAGAAGTGATACTAGAGCATATATTTACTCTTATTCTTTGTTGTACATGGCAGTCGAACACAACATGGCTTCAAAATAATACAAGGAACTAATAAATGATGAAAAAGTAAAAAAAAAAAAATTCCAGGCTGCACCTTGGAGCCCTTGAGCAGCCTAATTCACGTGGCCATTTCAGTCCTGACACTATATCTCACTTGTTCTGCACTGTTGCTTCTATGTGAATAACAGTGCCTTGCTACTTTTGAAAAAGTATTAAGCTATAACAACAAAAGAGAAGCTGACTAGTTGAATAGTAGACAGCTCGAACATAATCTTATATACTGAATCTATTAAGTCTTGAAAAAGTTGCCAAGAATATACGATGAAGGAAGAAGAATCTTTTCAGCTCCTGGTACTGAGAAAACTGGATATTCAAATGTTTTTGAAAGAATGAAACCAGGTGCTTGTCGGATAGTCTACTCAAGTCAACTCAGAATTGGTTAGAAACTTAAATATGAAGCCTCACACTTTAAGGAAATGCTAAATGCTCTATACTAGTGGGCCAAGCAAATATTTTTTTCTAGATATGATGTCAAAAGTACAGACAGTAAATGTAGGTGACGAAAATACAAACAATGGGGAAGAGTTTCCATAAAAACTGGAGAAAAGTGTTTAAATTATACTTCTGATAATGACTGATATCCAAATATATAAGGAATTGAAACAACTCACTAAAAATAAATCAATACTCCAATTAATAATGGATGAACAACCTAAACCTGCAATTCTCAGACAAAGGCATACTCATAGCAATGGGCAGGGGGAAGAATACTAAATCATCAGAGAAATGCAGGCTGAAAACATCACAGTGCCATCACTCTACAGGTGTTCAAATGGCATCCATCCTGACGGCAAATGATGATGAGTCTTGATGATACGCTGGTGCTGCTGCTGATGGTGCAAATTGATATGCTTAATATAAAAGTTAGTATGGAAGCATCTCAAACATTACAAGTAGAACTACACAATGATCTAGGAACCCCACTACTGTATAAATATTCACAGAAAATGAAACAAGCGCGCTGAAAACATAGATGTGTTCCTATGCTTATATATCATTAAGTGTTAAGGTCAAGACATAGAATCAAATTTTCAATCAGATGATAGAGTATGAAATTGTGATACACACACACACACACATACACACACACACACAAAGTTGACACCAACCCAGTCATAAAACCTTAGACACAATTTCTCTTACCAACAAGATGTACATGGGTGAAGATGGTGCAGAAATTGAGGGAATGGCCAACCAGTGACTGGCCCAGCATGAGATCCATGCCATGAGAGAGCCCACCTCTGACACTATTAATAAGATTCTGCAATACTTGCAGACAGGTGCCTAACATAATCATCATCAGAGAGGCTTCATCCAGCAACTGATGGAAACATGCAGAGACCCCATAGTCAAATATTTGGCAGAGCCTGTTGAATCCTGTGGAAGAGGGGGAGGAAGGATTGAAGGAGGCAGAGAAGTCAGGCTTACTACAAGAAAGTAATAAAATAACCTGAGTCCATAGGGGCTCACAGAGACAAAGCTACGAAATGGAAAACACACCTGAGACAGATCTAGGCCGTTGGCAACAAATGTAACACATGCAACTTGGCCTTCATGTGGGTGGGACTGCTAACAGCAGGAGCATATCTGACTCTGTTACCTACTTTGGATCCCTTTCTCCTAACTGGGCTGCCTTGCCTAGCTACAATAGAAGATGAGTCTATTCCTACTGCACCTTGACATGCTAAAGATAGTTGATGTCCATGGGAGGCCAACCTTTTTCTGCGCCTTTTCTGAGAAGAAAGAAGAGATGGGAGGAATGCCTGGAGGTGAAATGAGAGAGACGGAGGGACTTGGAGGAGAGGAGAGAGGGTCAAGTTTCATCAGGATGTAAAGTTAATTAATTAGTTAGTCAACTAATTAATTAATTTTAAAAAGACATTGGGAAGGAAAAATAGATGAGCCATAAGCTTATGTTAAGTGAAACAGAAGATTAAAAAGAAAGTATCAGATGATCTCTGTCGTTTATATTTGATGTTGTAAAAAGTTGATATCACTGAAATGGAGCATAGAATGGCAGCTACCAAGGACTAGAATAATGGAAATGGGAAATGGAAAAGAGAATGTTGGTGACAGGATAAAAATATAGACAGGGTTGAAGAGATGGCTCAATGGCTAAGTACCAGCTAATCTTCCAGAAGACCCGGGCTGAGTTTCTAACATCCACTTGGCAGCTCATGACCATCTGCAACTCCAGTATCAGTAGACCCAACACCCACTTCTGGCCTCCAAGAGTATCAGGCATGCAAGTAGTCCACACCCATACTTTCAGACAGAACCCCAGACACATGAATAAATAAATTAATTACTAAAACTTGAACAGGATAAATTAGACCCAAAGATTTATTGTTCCATATAGTAACTGTGATTACAAATAATACACTATGAAATTCACTCAAGGTAGATTTAAGCGTTATCACCACAAAAAAAAGGGGGGTCAGTAGAATAAAAGCTATACATGTGTTAATTACCTTATAACCTTACATAATAAATACATATTTCAGAGAAGCATGTTGCAGATGATGAATATGTAAAATTTTATTTATAAGTTAAAAAATTTTAGTCACAAAAGCTCTAAATCATTTTCATTATCGGGAGCAAGGGGTGGACACTGTTTCAGAGACACAGTCGTTGAGGCTAAACCACTCACGTGCACATTCTATGGCCAGTGAAGATGCTGGGGCTATGGTACAAAGCCATTGTCAGTGACAGCAGACAGAAGACAGGTAAGAGGGAAAACTGAAGAACTAGATGTTGTTCCAATAAGACGTAGTATTCCATCAACTATACATCCAGTTCTACTCTCAAAGGACCATCTTGTCTCCCAAGCCACCCCAGTGCCGACTGGCTGAGTTCTTTCTTAAAGCCAGCACATCCTTAATGCCTACTGTGGGCACATTATTCACAATGAACCTGGAGCTCCATGGTTAGAAGCCATTAGTATGAGCACACAATCATGTGTTAATTATATAGTTTAAAATAACAAAGCCCAGAGCAGCCTTTTCTGCTCAATCTTTTAAAAGCCTAATGGGAATAATTTTGTAGAGTTAGTGGAATACAACCATTTCAATATCATCAATTTATCCAACAAGTTATTTGAATGACTGCTGTTTAGAAGGCACATTATATACAAGTGTTTCGTAAACCCTAAATTGCCTTCTTTCAAAGAGCTTGTTAGAATTCAAACTTGTTCGTAAATTGCTTGAGCACCAAGCAGAAAGCAGTGAGGGAAAACGTGCTACAGATTTGACATAAATATATACATGAGAATTAATATGTAAGATAAATACATTTCCATAGCTATTTACATCTATACAAACATGTATACAGCGTGCCATTTGAAATAAACCTTGAGAGTGTAAAACATCACCAAAGAAACTTTGGTTTGCAACAGATGGAGACCATCAGAAAAAAAACCACAGCTGATCACAACGTAGACAAGAGATTATGTGGTGCTCAGTTCTAGATGATACACAGACACACCTACAATACAACTAAGGCTCAAGGATCATTGGTGCAGAAAGGGCAGAAAGATTGTAAGAGCCAGAGGAATAGGGAGTTTGTGTTCACTAGAAATACCAGAGAAGCTACGCCCATGAGGTTTTATCAAAATGTCTGCCTAAACAAGACCTGAACAGCAGCATCAACAGCAATTGATGGGCTAGCATGGAAGGTAGAAAGCAAGAGGCAGCAACCTAGACAAAGACGTCTTGGCAACTGGCAAATTCTGAGAGTGGCCAAAATAGTTGTCTACAGAGAAGAGTCTCCTACTTGGTTAGCCAATAGTCAGGGTCAGCCTTGAAATCAAATACAGGTAACACTATACGAACCGAGCATGTTTATTAATGTATATAGGAGTGTGTGTGTTTGTGTGTGTGTGTGTGTGCGCATACATGTGCATTAACCATTAAAGAAGAGCTCATGGTTTTGCAAGAGAGCAATAGGAGTGTGAAAGAAGAAAGTAGGGAACTGATATGTTTATATTATAATTAAAAATATTACTTTAAAAAAAAACCACATTTTTAGGAGATCCATATTCACAATAATCCCCTTCCCTTATTCCAGACCATTTTGTTCTTATAACAATAATGCTCACACATTATAGAGGAAGCACAACAGAGATGAAAGCCTGTTCCAGACCTACACAGAGTTCCTCCTGGCAGACCCAGAGCCCTTAGCTCAGCGATCCTGAGCGCTGTGCATCATGAGGACGCAGTTTTCCTTTACTCGTTAACACAGTCTGAAACCACTGGGGAGGAAAACAGTTGATGTTTACTTCTAAAGAATGTTCTAGAACACACAGATTTTGTTTTCTGCATTGCTCGCCTTGAGACATTCATCGTACTTTCAAGCTTTGCTTTGGAGTTGTGCAAGCAAGCCTATCTTTTCCCCGGTTTATAGAATAGCTACACATACACGACTTAGACCAATTCCCATTCTCAGACCACAGATAAAATCTATACCTATGACAAAATAGCGCTATTTTCTTAGCAATGAAACGTCTGTGGTATCATTTTGTTTTAGAGGGCACAGAAGAGACAGTGAAATGTGCAGTTATCTGGCCCATGATGTCCAAAGTCTGCATCCTTAGATGCCTGCTTGATGGGGAGGCAGAGCAGCCTTCCTGAAATTGTAACAAACATTGTTTTTCCCCCATGGGTTTAATTCTTGAGACCCAAAAGATTCTCTCACCTTTCTGGCCATCAGCCTGGTATTGCAGAGAGGTCTATCAACCTACACCGATCACTCAGAAGGAATAAAAATGACCATGACTGAGCTGGTTGGGGGCAAAGGGACAATCCATGTTTCACATTGCAGCAGAGCACCGTGATCTTTTAAATGTAAACTGAGGATTCGACTGGGTAGCCAGCCTTCCCTCACAGCCTCAGAAACATGGTATTAGTGAAATGTCAGCTTGCGTTAAGATCACCGGTGGCCTTTGCAACTCACATTCTTCCATGTTTCTGCACAAAGATAGGGGACCATGGCCATGCCTCTGCTCTGGAGATCGATCTGCCTTCATGTCTGATATTGCCTTACATCGCCGGGGCCAGGTGGGTGTGAGAGTGGAGGGCAGAGGGAGCATGTTTACTCACTGAACCCTGAGTGCAGCTTTAGCGAGTGGCCAGGCAGCTTTGAATCCCTGAACTGACTGCGGTTGGGAGACCTCTTCTAAGGTCTGCAGTGATAAGAACAGACCTCTGAGGAGTTGAATGTCTACGTGATCTAAACCCAGGGCAGTCAGGCTGAAGAGAATTGTGTGCACTAACCTGTTTGCACTGAATACTCTCCATAAATAATTTACACCCAAGACTGCTCGCTATTATTACCAAAATACCGGATTGCATTTTGACACCTGCATCCAGCTTGTAAGTCAATAGATTACAGTTTCACCCAGTGTGTGCAGACTTAGCTTAAGTCACCCATCCGAGTGTGTTTTCCAATAATGTAATTGAACATTCTCAAACCAGAATGGGAAAAGACATCTAAGAAGCCATTTTCATGAGACAATAGATTGTCCTTCCAGTTTGTATTTAATTATTCCTACTAATTCGGCTTACAATTTTCTCCTACCTGGCATTAACATCTTTATGAATATAAAGTCATTTGCACCTAATGGTAGAATCAAATTATTTAGATATGAAAAATATTCTTCTGTTTTTACTCAAGCGATGCCTTCCATGGCAATACCTGGTGTTTTCTCTGAAATAACACTTGAACCAAAAAGGGTTTTTGCTATAGTAAATTTTCACCTCCTACCCCCTTTACTTCCAAATAATATTACAGGTTCACCATTCAATTTCACCACAGATGATGGTAATTACCCCATGAAGAATAAGCCTGTGGCTTCTAAAATTGTTTTCAATGCATGTGAAAAACAGCTTGTTCTTTCTGTGGTCTTAGAAATATATTGTAAATATGCATGGAATGTGCCTCATCAACACTGCCCAGGATCACTAGCAACATTGCTTAACTTCCTTTTTATTTCTTAAATGAAAGTGTAAAAGAAAAAAGAAAGAAAGACTCAGATGCTACACTGTCTCTATGATCAATCAATATCAGAACTGCAGTGTCTCCTTCATATTTTTTTGATAAGTCACACTTAATGTGCAACAGGGATTACATGTATATTTAATAACTTACTCCATCATGTATATACATGGCAGTAAACGTAGATGTTCATGCTGGACGTAGTAATGCATAAGAAAGGCATCTAAAAATTGTCTGTCTCAGACCTAAAAGGAGAATCCTGATTGGATGACAGGGGAGCTGGGAAATGACAATTTCAGGTGAGGGTGAGGTTGAAGTGTTTACATGTCAAGAGAAGATGTTTGAGAGTGAGCTGTTAGTAGCATGCAGTGCTTTCTCAATGGAACTATCTGTTCTACAATGGGAAAATGCTTACAGCATGAAAAGGGATCCTTGGGGATGGGCGTAATTTTCCACCACAGTGGTGTTCTATATTTACTCACAAGGATATTAGCAGTCCTTTTGATGGCTAATCTCAGTTGTTAACTGCATCTAGAACCAACCGAACACAAACTGCTGAGTGCTCTTGTGAGGAATTTTCTGAATCCGACTACTTCTGTCAGTATACGCAGGTATATTCTCCCTAACTCTGGGCCACAGCTTCTGGTGACAGTCCACGTAGAAGACATGAAAGAAGGAATCTGTGTGTCCTGCCTATTTGCCCTCACTCCTGCTGACATCTCCATTGATCCCATTGCTGAGGTACCTCTCAACCAATATTAGAATTTCTTCTGTTTTTAACATAGACAAGAAGACCAAGCAGCAGCCCGTACATCTTCTAGACCTTCAGTACCAGACTTGGACTGCTTAAGTTTCCAGACTTGTGACCTGAATAAGGACTGTTTTCTCAGACTCTCCAGTATGAGATATCCACTGTTAAACTACCCAGATTGCATTCTTTAAGCTGATATAATAAATTCCCATTTAATATATATTCATTCTATTGACTCTATTCATTTAGAGAACTGTTCATGAAATGTGTGTTACTTGATAGAGTCTCAATCGCCAGTAGATTGGGGTGCACTCTGAAAACATAGTTGTAGTTTTCCCAAAAGAAGTAATTTTGAAATATCTAACACTCTGGTTGCTTTTTCTAAAAGAATAATGAGTCTTGCTCAGTAGACTAACTGGCTCCAATCTCACCAGCCTCCTACATCAGCCACCTGGATACTGAGTTGCAGTCGTAGAAGTCCTCACCTGGCTGCAGATTGCAAAGTGCCTTTAGTCAGCCAGTAGGTCTGAGTAACTAAAGTCCATATCAGCTCTTTCAAATGTACAAGAAGAGGAGGAGGAGGAGGGGAAGAGGAAGAAAAAGAGGAAGAAGAGGAAGAAGAGGAAGAAGAAGAAGAAGAAGAAGAAGAAGAAGAAGAAGAGGAAGAGGAAGAGGAAGAGGAAGAGGAAGAGGAAGAGGAAGAAGAGGAAGAAGAAGAAGAAGAAGAAGAAGAAGAAGAAGAAGAAGAAGAAGAAGAAGAAGAAGAAGAAGAAGAAGAAGAAGAAGAAGAAGAAGAGGAAGAAGAGGAAGAGGAAGAGGAAGAAGAAGAAGAAGAAGAAGAAGAAGAAGAAGAAGAAGAAGAAGAAGAAGAAGAAGAAGAAGAAGAAGAAGAAGAAGAAGAAGAAGAAATCAACAAACGCCATCTGGCACCAGCAATTCATTTAGAAGAAAACAAGATTAAAGTATGCCAAAGTAAAACAACCATTGACCTGCTGTGGGTATCACTATGATGGGCAAACATGATGGAGTGATGGGAAAGATGAATTATGCAGAGAGATGGGAGAGAAAGTTAAGCTGAGGAGTTTGTACGCTGTGGAGAAAGATGGAACTGAGACAAGACACCAGTGAGGATCAGGCAGATAGGCAGAGGCCATGGTGAAGTCTTTGCCCCAGCTGCTACCAAGGGCCATGTCTGGGATCAGTGTCTGTGGCCTGAGTTACCATCAAAGGCCAAGTAGATGTCAATGATCTGGACTACCACCAGAAACTATGTGGATATCTGACCTGATGCCATGCCACATCTGGACCCATGCCACTGCTGGGGACCATGTCTGAGTCTGTGGTCCTATGACCACTGGGGTCTGTGGTGAAGTCCCAGGCCCATGTTACCACCAAAGGCAATGCAGATGTCCATAGTCTGGACTGACCCCGAGGCACTGTGATGAACCGGAACTACTCCTCATCAGCCACCACGGTCAGGAGAGCTGGCCCCTCCCCTCACCTAGGCAGCACAGTAAAGCTGACCCAGATAGTGGGGAAGCAGATGAACCAGCCCTAAAGACATAAGCTGGTCATAATGCCCTCCACACCATGCCCCTCACTGCTTCCGAAACCCTCGCTGACGCACTCAAGAGAGCAGTCTTTGCACGTCCCCTGGGCAGCACAGTAGTAAAGGTGGCAAAGGTGCAGATGAGCTGCCTTAGGGGCATAAAAACAAGAGAGCTGACCCTAATTCTTGACAGCTTTGGCATTAGGTGAGCTAGTCAAGGCAGTGCTAGAGAACTCATCTTAGTGGGATTACCAACTCAGCTACTACCCAAGCCCAGATCCAGGGCTTTGCGTTGATTCACCCCAACATCTACCCCATCTATGATCCGCTAGAGCACATGAAAGAGCTGATTCTGCAGATTCAGAGATTCAGAATCTGTATGGTACAGGGCAACAGCAGGATACCCTTGCAGGAATCCTAAGTGAGGACCCAGTATTAATAGTGCAGAGGCCTCAAGATAGACAGATGACTCATTACAATGAACATTTGCAGGTAGATATGCATGGAAAAGAGGGACTATGGGGGCACTGTGACACACGTTAGCTTCCAAGAACGAGATTTTTCTTTTTAATTCTACCTTATTGTCTTTTCTTTGGTGGTGGGGAGGGGCGTAGGTTGCAAAGTCAGAGGGTGGATATGAAGGGACAGGAGGATGAATGGGATTGGAATATGTGATACGGCATTCACAAAGATTCGATAAATTGTTATTTAAAATGAGCAAATTATAAATTAACTAAGGTTTGGTTAGTCTGATACACTGACTGAGAAGTGTCATGACATGCAGTTAAGGTGAGAGAGCATCTTGGCATCCTTTTTAATACGGTGGTGTTACTTCCCCATATGTGTGTGTCTGTGTGTTTGCACTACTGTTTGCTGGTCCTGCCTTTCATCTTGAACTCCCCTTTGCTCTTTATTCCAGTCCCCATGAGGCCTAACAACCAAGCTGCTTTCAGGATGCTTGCTGTCGCTGTGGTTGGTGTCCTAGAAGCATTACTTTCTGTCCAGCCTACCAGGAGGCTTCCTGCACAGGGCCTCACAGGATGCCCTCAGCCCTACCTTGCCCTGTGCTAAAATGCTAGGTTCTCACAATGAAAACATCTTACTACCAAAAGAAGCACCTTCAGGGTAAATAAGTGTTCATGTAGAGGCTCGGAAATGTCTTAAACCTCATGGCTAAATAAGCCTGCAGTAAAAAATGTATTAGGATTCCATCAGCATCTATCTAACCCTCCTCTGCTTAAACTTTCTCTTCCCATTCCAGACAAGGACAACTCCAGGCATATGTGAAAAACATCTGTGTACCATGAGCCTTTAAATCTTGACACATTCTTATGGATATTATAAATTGCAATTGGAATCAGGAGTTAAACTCAGTACATTTCAGAATACAAGTCTCCACAGAATAGTAATTTTAAAAAGAAAAACAAACAAACAAGCAAACCATAATCACTTGCTTTGTCTACTCATTGGAAAGGGAGGTTCAGAGTTAACAGCAAACTATGTATTTTCAATCAGAATAGGGTTATGTAGAATGAAAAATGGTGTTTTCTGCAGTCATAATTGAATACCATTGGTTATCCTCACAGCATTTAACTATCTCCCTTTCTAATGAGTGTCAGTAAACACAGAGGTTCTAAAATAGATTAAAAAAAAACTTTCACTAGGTCAATGAATAAAAATGTGCTGACTATGAACTAACTATATTATACAAATAATTAGATTTATGAAATCCTATTTTAAAAGCTACCTTGAGCAGATGAACCACTATTCCACCCCTTGCTTTCTTTGTCAGCTCTTCCATGTCTTTATAATCAAAACCACAAGAAGACAAATGGACCGTCCTGGCACAGGCCCTGATGCAGCCTCCAGAAGTCTCCCCTATGTGGCCCTCTACTCTGAAGGATGTAAAAGGCTTTCAGGATGCTCTGCAAAGGACCAATTTGCTAGGTCTTCTATATGCCAACCTCAAAGACACAGCATACTGAGGCTAGAAATAAAGAAGGCATAAATCAGTATATTACAAAAGTGGAAATTGTGTATCCTCAGACAAAGTGCAAATTCATTGTTTGCTAAATAGCTCTCTGCAAAGAGAAAGCCACTTCCATGGTTCTAAAGAGTCACCCTGACTACCTACAAAAAGGCCCTTATCTCTTTTTAATACAGTAAGAGTTAGTCTATTTTCTTTCACAATTATGACCTTTGATCTCTCCTTGTTCAGGAGAATGGAATTTAAGTGCACAAGGTTAGAAGTGTGAATCCCTGTTCTCCAAAAGTCCTTACCTGGGAGCTACACGTTCCCTGAATTCAGCTCCCACCTAACAAGTGCTGGGTAAATGACAGCAGCAAGAGCATGCTCTGGAGACGAGCTGAACTCTGGAATGCCCATTAAGTCATCAGTGTGCCTTTCTTGCCTGTGTTGAAGGACATGAAGAAAATGGTTTTTTCCCTATCTGCAAGTAGCAGTCCTGTTACCCCACATTGGTACACCTAATTAAATGTATCTCATTTCTTTCACCAGTGAAGGAATTCGGTTTTAAACATCAATTGCAGGTACATACAGCATCTACCTGTGACAAGATCAACAAGCTCATGGTCCACCAGGTACCACTGTCTCAGTTACTGAATACTTGTGTTCTATTCTTTTCATCCTTTTCCCGTTTTCTGTCTTCTTTTCTTCTGCAGTTTCACTTTTCAATCTCCTGAGGTGAGTAGGTGGCAGTGTTCTAAAAACAAATAGAAAGCCTTCCACATTCTCAGATTCTCTGTGGAGGGCTCAAAAGGACCTTTTCACTGGATGCAGCCTGCACTTAATTGCTGCCAAATTCAGAACCACAAGCATAGCCTTGATCATCCAAAGGCATATGTGATGGATAGCCATGCCAGGCAGCTACTCAGCCATCCATCTCTGTAGGAAAACGATGGTGATCACTGGAGACAGGAGCGCTGACATCAGCAGAAGTGACCACAAGAGTCAGAGGTAAAGGCAGCCAAGGAAGGGACTTGGCCTTTAATCTGTTCTTTGAAGCTTAATGTGAATGAGGGGAATTTTAGCCACTTTGGTCCAGACACTTTGCAGATTGTTCAGTGCAAAGAAAATAGCATATCTCTAGAGGGCAGGCAGCCACAAAAGTTTAGTTGAGCTTGTAGGTCAAAATTATTGATCATCTAACTTTCCTCAGATTCTGAGAGATGGAGACACACAGTCCAGGCGAACTGTACACACACCAATCCGTCAGCTGCTTGGGTCTATTTTATGGATCGGAACATTGTTAATGAAAAAAAACTTTCATGGTGTCCACAGCAAAACCAATGAGAGTGGCCTGGTTAATATCCTCAAGAACATGCAATCCTGGTAACATTTGCTATGCAAATATAGAAGAAGCTTGGGCCCCAGAATTCTTACAGGAATTAAATTGGCATATGTCAAAAATGTAACAATGATTTTATGAAATTCCTAAGAAAAAGGATGCACCTAAAGAATATCATCCTGAGTGAAATAACCCAGTCACAAAAGAACAGACATAATATTCAGTCACTGATAATTGGATATAACCCCAGAAAGCTCTGAACACCCCAGAAACAACTCACAGACTATATGAAGTTCAAGAAAAAACAAAGGCCAAAAAAAAGAAGAAAAGAAAATGAAAAACCACTATGCTTAATCTTTACACACCAAGAAAACATTGACTATTTCCAGGTTACATCTTGTTTTACAAGTACTTTATGCTCATTGTAACTGGTAAGATTTTAATGCATACTATTAAACCTTAAAAAAAAATCAAGTACTGACAAAAATGTATTCATGTACTTTTATGCAAAAATGCTTAAAATCTGTACATTTATCTTTGTTTTTTTAAAATAAAGTTGTTCAATTTATTAAATAAATAAATAAAAATAAAATAAATAAAATTTATTCTGAAATTAAAAAATGTAATTTTAAGATTAAAGAGCTTGATAGTATTATGCAAATGAAATCTCATAATACTACTTTTACCAGTAATTAAAAAAGGTATTCTCAATACTTCACATTTTACTTTTTATTTTTGGAGTAGGTTTAATAATATCCCCAAAAATCTATGTTCACAATGAAACCTAGGGTGGTATTACCAATTTTAAATAGGTATGTTTACAGATATACTTCATGTAAGTATTTCAAGTTGAGATTGTCCTGGATTTGGATAGTCCCTACATCCCTTGATGGGTATTTTTATACAAAGACATAAGGGAGAAAACAGTGTAAAGATATAGAAGGCAGGAGACAGGATAGCACATCTGCAAGTCAAAGTACACCAAGGACTGATGGCAGCCACAAGAAATGAAAAAGCACAGTACACATGCCTTCAGTTCCCCACCTCTTTCTGGAGACTCCAACACATCTGCCACCTTGATGTGCAACTTCTGAGCTCTAGAACTATAAAAGCAATTTCTATTATTTGAATACTTTCAGTCTACAGCAAATTGTGTGGCATCACTATCTTATTGTATTTTATAGTACCAATTTCAGCTTAAATTGGTGCCCAAGATCTCAGCTTCAGATTCTTGGACCCAACTGCCTTACATCATATTACCACTTAGTTATTTTATTATTCCAAAAACTCAGGAGAAAAAAAGACAACAAAAGGTGTGTGTGTGTGTGTGTGTGTGTGTGTGTGTGTGTGTGTGTGTGTGTGTGTGTGATGTATTTAAGGATTTCTCACATGATTATGGGAGGTGGCAGAAATAAAAATCAGTAGTCCAAACTGGCTATCTGGAGGTTAAATGAGAATTATTATTAAATTTTTGAATCTGAATCCTAAGATCTTAGGTAAGATTTCTGTGTTGTATTGGGGAATAGGAATTCGTTCCTATAGAAATTTGGAATCTATTGATGATAAATAATATCAACACTTAAAAACACCTTTATAGTAAAATCTAGACTGATGTTTACCTAAACAACTGACTACCATAGTCTCTTAAGTTGATAAATAAAATTAATCTTCACAGAAGCCAAAACAATGGCTCTACCGTAGATTTAATATCATTTATTGTTAAGGGTGGGAAAAAATGTTCAAGCCATTGTATCAATTTCTTCAACGGCAGCCTTGCAGCCTGAAACCTGTGCCCCGAGCAGACCTGGGGCTCTGGCTCCACACCCATCCCACAACACCCAGAAGAAGCCCAACTCCCAGGTGCTCTGACATGCGCAGGATCACAGGTGAGGAGGCCACATCTTCTCCAATACCCAGAGTAACTGGGTCCCCCAGGATCCAGGAACTTCGGAACCCTTGCCCATCCAGAGGCACAGGTTCCCTTCAGTCTGAACCTTCAGTGGAGCAAACCTGGGGTGTTGGCTCTCCATTCATTCTTACAACACCCAGAGGAGCCTAACTCCCAGGTGCTCTGAAATGCCCAGGATCACAGGTTCACAGAGGAAACTCGACTCCCAGGAGATCAGACACACCCAGGAGCATTGGAGCTCTGACATTCAAGATCGCAGATGAGGTCACAACATCTTTCTCAATACTTAGCATCATTGGGACCCCTCACAGAAACCAGTAATACACAAACCCAAATCCAGCCAGAGGCACAGGTCCCTTCCATCTTGCACCTGTACCCAGAGGAATCTCAGGGCTCTGACTCCCTACCCACTCCTGCAACACTCAGAGAAAGCTTGATTCCCAGAAATTCTGACACAGTGAGATCTCAGGAGCTTGGTCACACCAGGATTTCAGGATCCCAAAGGAACCTTGACTCCCAGGAGCTCTGACATACCCATCACCTCAGGATCACAGGATCCCAAAATCATAGGATCACAGAAACAGCTGGACTCTGAGAGGTTCTAACATAACCAGGATCACAGGAAGGACAGGCTCCAGTCAGAGACAGCAAAGGCAGCTAGCACTAGAGATAACAAGATGGTGAGAGGCAAGCAAAAAGAACATATGTAAGAGAAACCAAGGCTACTTGGCATCAACAAAACCCAGTTCTTACACTACAGCAACTCCTGGATACCCCATCACACCAGAAAGGCAAGATTCTGATTTAAAAATTGTATCTCATGATGATGATGATAGAGGACTTTAAGAAGGACATAAATAATTCCCTTAAAGAAATACAGGACAACACAGGTAACCAAGTAGAAGCCCTTAAAGAGGAAACACAAAAATCCCTTAAAGAAATACAGGAGAACACAACCAAGCAGGTGAAGGAATTGAACAAAACCATCCAGGATCTAAAGCTGGAAATAGAAAAATTAAAGAAATTACAAAGGGAGACAACCCTGGAGATAGAAAACCTAGGAAAGAGATCAGATGCAAGCATCACCAACAGAATACAAGAGATAAAAGAGAATCTCAGGGGCAGCATTTTCAACACACAGTGCTGGTTCAACTGGCAGATTGCAGGTAGAAGAATGCCAATTGATCCATTCTTATCGCCTTCTATAACACTAATATCCAAGTGGATCAAGGACCTCCACATCTAACCAGATACATTGGAGCAAATAGAAGAGAAAGTGGGGAAGATCCTCAAACTTATGGGCTCAGAAGAAAATTTCCTGAACAGAACACCAATGGCTTATGCTCTAAGACCAAGAACAGACAAATGGGACCTCATAAACTTGTAAAACATCTGTAAGCAAAGACACTGTCAATAGGACAAAACAGCAACTGACAGATTGGGGAAAATAGAGGGTTAATATTCAATATATACAAAGAACTCAAGAAGTTATACTCCAGGGAACCAAATAACCCTATTAAAAATGGGAAACAGTGAAACAGAGAGTTCTCAACTAAAGAATATCAAATGGTGGAGAAGCATCTAAAAAAATGTTCAACCTTCTTAGTCATCAGGGAAATGCAAATCTAAACAACTCTGAGATTCTACCTCACACCAGTCAGAATGGCTAAGATCAAAAAACTCAGGTGACAGCAGATGCTGGCGAGGATGTGGAGAAAGAGAAACACTCCTTCATTTTTGGTGGGATTGCAAGCTGGTACAACCACTCTGGAAATCAGTCTGGCTGTTCTTCAGAAAATTGGACATAGCACTACCTGAGAACCCAGCTATTTAACTCCTGGGCATATACACAAAAGATGTTCCAACATATAACAAGGACACGTGCTCCACTATGTTCATAGCAGCCTTGTTTACAATAGCCAGAAGCTGGAAAAATCCCAAATGTCCTTTAACAAAGGAATGGATACAGAAATCTTGGTACATATACACAATGGAGTATTACTCAGCTATTTTTAAAAAATGACACTAACATCTGACTAAAAGCCTCTGAAAGCTGTTAATGACATTCAGCAAAATAGCAAGTTCTGATGTGAACATATAACACATTAGGATTCCTAATGTCAGTGACAAACATACTGAAAAGTCTAGTCAGAAAAGCAATACTGTGTGTGTGTGTCCATGAGTGAACACACACATAGGTTCATACACACACAATAGAGGCACACATACACACACAGGTTCATGTACACACAATACAGGCATATACACACAGACACACAGGTTCACACACACAATAGACACAGATTCACACACACACACACAGTAGAGACACACACAGATACACAGGTTCACACACACAATAGAGGCACACATAAAGACATTGTAAACACACACTCACATATGCATTTATATACTCATGTCCATACACATATATGCACTTATATACACATATACCCATCCACACATGTATGCACATACACATTTTTACATACACACACACATACTGGAAATAAATATAATTGAGAAAATTAAAGGTCTCTGCAATGAAAATTTTAGGGCAGTGAAGATAGAAATCATGGAAAAAAACAAGATGACAGAAAGACAGGATTTCAAAATGAAGTAAAATAAAAAAAAAAATAAAAATAAAAGTACCTCTCAACAGTTCCTCTCAAAATTCAAGTCCAAATGGAACAAGGACCTCATATCAGACTCAATACCCTAAATGGGCTTTACCAAAAACGTTGGAAATCTACTTCAAACTAAAGACACCACTAAAAGCACTGAAGAAGGCCCCAGAGGCACAGGAAGCAAGACCAACAACCACAGACAAGATCCTGTGCATCTAACAAGTTTCTGTCTAGCAAGGGAAACTGTGGGTGCACAGGCAGCCCACGGAACGAGAAAAACAGTCCCCAGCTCTCTATCTCATGGATAATGTATATCTGGAATAGATAAAGAATCCAGAATGATAAAAAACACTAAGAAAATAAAGAGCTCATTTTAAAACTGGCCCATGGAACTGAATGACTAGGAAATCTTCACCCTTTCTTAGGAGGGCAAAGCAAGTAAAAATTATTTTAAAATTCCATCCCACCCACATCTGAATGGCCATCATCGGAAATACAGATGCCAACCTCTGCTGGTGTGGATGGAACAAAGAGGCCATGTACACAGTTTGATGGAGAGTAAACCAGGGTCATCAGTCTGAATGTTTCTTTCAACCTGGAAATGTCATTGTCATATGGCCTAGCCAAACCATCCTGGGCATATAGCCAACAAACTTTACATCTTGCCACAGAGAAAATTGCACACCCACATACCCATGTGCCTCCCCAGTTCTGGGATTATCAGTGCACACCACTGTGTTTGGCTTTCAGTGTACTGGGGTTCTGAACCCCGATCTGTACTCTTGCCTGATAAGCTCTTTACTAATGGAGCCATCTCCCAGCAGGGCTTTTCCTCCTCTTTATTTTTTAAAAACATCTTAAAATCTCTTCTCAGCTTCTCTGCCCTTGTGGTTACAAATGTTTATAAGATTCTGCACTACAATGCCAGAGCTGTTATGTAAAGGGAGAGAAAATGTAATAGTCCAGGAAACCCATATTTTTTTCCCTTTAACTCTTTCTGTATATTCAGTGAAACCATGAGATACTATCTAGTTTGATGTCTGGATCCTGAATTTGGGGTTAAATAAACCTGTTTTGCATTTTAGCTTTGCAATTTTATGGGTATGTAATTTTTTTTTTCTGCCTGTCACTCAACTGTTCTGCCAAATCTAGCAGAGTTGCCTAAAACCACATTGACTGAAAAGCATCCATTGGATTGGGGTAATTAGGAGGCCACTGCTTACCTTCACTGCAGTGGTTCCCATAGAGCGATAAGGGCAGAAGCCAGGCTTCACTGGGACTCATTCATTAATTATGTGTCTACCTCTGTATTGCATGTGTGTCTCCTCCTGCAGTGCCTAGCAGGGCCGTGAGTTACCTGTGCCTTTTAGTCTCTGCTTATTTTGCCAGATGCTTTAGTGGTTCCATGGGCTGCCAGGTTGTAAGCTTGCTTCTCCTTCAAGGCTCATATAAGCCAGCTGTTGCAACAAGCTTCAAATGCTCCCTGAAAACTGGCAGGAGTTTGAAAGCCCTCGGAGCTCTGTAGAGACCAGGGACAAGCATCAGAGCCAGAAGATTGTTTAGGGGAAGGCAATGTGGGAGGGGAAGCCTGAAGGAGGAGCCATTCAGTATGGCCAAGGGTGGAGACCCTCCTGACAAGAATATGGACCAAAATCTATGGAGCTGGGGAAAATCTTGGAAGAAAACAGAAGTGGGAAATGCCGTTCTCAATGTTCTCTGCCTGGCCCTTGCTAGGAGGTCCAAACCCACTGTAATTAGCTTGAATACTCCAACATAAAACTCTTGCGGAAAGCAGACACATCCTGTTGGAAGGCAAAGATGAATCGCCTGCTACCTTGATCCTCACGGAAGAGCATCCTGCTAGCGTTCACTTCCAGAAGGCTTCCATGGAAGTCTGATGAAAGGCTCCAGCTTGTAGTCACTGCTATTCACACGGTGCTACTTGTTTGCTTATGGTTTTACTACACAATCCATCTTCATAAACTATTACCCAGCTGCACATGTTGGTGGAAAACTACTTGAAACAAAATGTCATTATGTATTCTTCTCAGAAACAAATTTTAAAATTTTCTAGACTGGGGAATAGTACCAAAAAAAAAATACTTTTTAGTGCAGGGCTTCAATGCCAATTTTGGGATCTCTCTACCTGAGGAGTAATTCTTATGATTCCTGTTTTTAATGTTAAAAAAATAGATCAATGACTCATGTATAAACTGATCTAATTGAAGTTTAGTCTAGAGCATTCTAAAAAATCATAATATTGTTTATAAAATTCTCCCAGAAAGTCCTTATCTTAATCATCAGTCAACATTTTATTATATTATCATCCTTAATTGATTGACGTTTAATCACAGTCTTTGTATTTTACTATCCCTTGTCTCATAAGAGGCAATTTTCTCTTTACTGTAGTTTAACAGCTGATGAAAAAGATTTAAGGAAACCTATAAACTTAAGATTGGTTAATGGTCCCTTATAAAAGAATATTATACTTCCAGGATCCATTGCACAGATGTGATACTCAATTGTAGAAATGTGCATGGGGTTTATTAAATTACAGCACAAATCTTCAGTCTTCTGAGTTATTGTCCATGTTGGGATTGTTAGGCAAATGGGGAGACACATTAACGCTTCCAGTTGCTCACATTACTGTGATGCGGTGCAGTCAGAGACAGCTGGTACAGCGCTGTGGGCAAGTGCGGCGCTTCAGCAGCTGCTGAGAACTGGGCCCAAGTGAAGGTCCAGCTCCGCTGACTCAGTGCTGGCCACCTCATCAAAGGTTTCCAGAACATGGGAAATAAATGAAGCAAGCTGGCTGTCAGAGCAAATGGGGATGAGAGAAAGAGCTAAGCTTCGTGGGGAAGGCAGTGGGGGTTACTTTGGATGGATAGGGCTCCTTGTTCCAACGGCATTTCTTCTCAGGTGCCCTGCCTGCCTTCGACAGGATCGGATCATTTACTTTGGTTGGGTTTGGGTGGTGAGACGGGATCTCATTCTGTAGCTCTGTTTCCCTGGAACGCAGCATGGAGCCCAAGTTGCCTTGGAACTTGTGGAAAATCCGCCTGCTGAGCTCAGCCAATAAGGCCCTAGAGTTCTAAGCTTTCTGCCCTGTTTCTCACTGTACCTTCTTACAAGAAAATCCCCTCAGCTCTGTTTGTTGCTATTTTTGTACTTGCTCTAAAATCTTTCTATTGTGTTTTCCTTTGCCTTGGCTTTAGCATTGCAGTACCAACATGGTGAAAATAAGGGCCGATCACAGGCCAATGGAGATGCCTTTGACTTTGGCATCTGAACAAAATCTCCCCATGATATTAGGCAATGGGAGTGATCTCCTCAGTGTTGAGACTGCAGATGTGTGCAAGATACCCACCATTTTATGTAGGTTCTCGGGGCCCAAACTCGGTCTTCATGCTTGAATGGCAAGCACATTTCCAACTAAGTCACGTTCCCTTCTGTCGTTGGCACTGTGAATTTTAGAGAGTAAAACCGAAGTTTCTAAAAGTTATAGAGGGGACTTGGTTAAAGCCTTCACTACATCATCAAAAGGTTTATTTCAAAGTTCCCACTTTCAGGCAGAAAAACACAGTGACCAGAGAGTCCGGTTCTTAACTCTCATAAAGGTCTCTACCTATATGACGCCTGGAAAACACATGGTCTCCGAGATTTCCTTGTCTTATTCCCTATTCTAATAGGAAAAAATAATGGTGCATGCCTAATAAGATCGTTTTGGAAGTTAAGGTTCAGATATGTAGACATTCCTTCCATCATGGAATCTATGGAAGAGAGGCCTCTAGCAAACAGTGGCCACCATTTTGTTAAGTCTTAATACTTAAATTCTGTTCTCGTAAGTAGCTCTACACTGTGCTTTCTCCTGCCTTTCGGTTATAATTTTTTTTTTTTTTTTTTGCTGTATGTTGAAAATCCCTTTCTATGTGCCCTTCACTTAGGTTGTTCTTGATTTGACCTGAAGCATTCGTCAAATTTTAGGACAAAGGAAAGATAGACACTATTGTCTGGCAAACACTCATTCATCGGATGCTAGCTACCTGGGAGACTACTTACTATACTCATGTGAACTTTCAGGGGAAGGTGGGAAGGAGAGCAGACCTAGGAGGAGGGAAAAGTAGGAGTCAAGCGTGAATATCAAGAAATATATGATTTGAAGCACTCAAAGTCTTACTAGAAATATAGATAGATAGATAGATAGATAGATAGATAGATAGACAGACAGACAGACAGACAGATATGACTCTTGAAGTACTACTATACCCCAGAAATGATGTTGAGTTCTCAGACTACAGACAACAAATGTACAAGAGCCCTATCCTTCACAGAATGTCTGGTGTGGTAAGGCTAAATAGTCAAATGCAGAAACATGCTGTTGCTATGAAAGATGCTAACACAGAAGGTGCCAGAGCCCCTCAAAATGAAGCTCAAATCTACAGCCAAGAGTTATTAAATGTCTTCTATGTGCTAGAAAATAGAGGTTAAAAATAAAACAAGATGTGTTTCCTTCCTGTCCCTCCACTGGCCTCCAAGAATGTCTCTGGTGAGCCCTCCACTGCCCAAACTAACAAGCAAACTAGATGGTGCATATTGTGTGTGACTTTCCAAGACCCAGAGCAAATCCAAGAGATCTCCTTTCTTCTCGCTATATATCATGTTTAGAAGGGTTGACTAATGGTTGGCCTCCTTCAATTTTCCTTCAAATTTCCTCCATCGCAGGCTCCACCTCTAAATCACTGATTCCAGCATCTAATAATGGGAATTAACGGCACCCTTGTTTATTTCCTACTTCCCTTCGTCACCCCTGTGCCTAAAATACCACGGGACAGCTAATAAATAAATATATTACTAAATAAATATGGGTCAAATTTAGAGGGCAGATGAGTCACTATTAAGGAATCAGTTGCAGCTATTACACACACCAGTTGTGTAAAGCTACAAATCCTCAGAGAATTTTGTTTTCTGAAGACCTGAAATCAGTGGGCAACCAGAAGCTTAATTGTGGAGCTTTGAAAAAGTAGCTAGACAAAGGCTCAGGCAAGAAGCACAAACAAGGAGATCTCTGGAGGCCGAGCACATGAAGAGTTGTAGGTAACTGAGCCCTACCACTTTGTACTCCAAGTCTTAATTTATTTTCATTATACCCCCTCGGATGTATTCCTAGTGAGGTCCACTGGCTATAAAATCTAGGTACCACCTCTCTAGGCAGTGCGCCACTCTCTGCGGCCCTCTGAATGACGCGTGAACCTGTGCAGTTTCTCTCTACCCGGTGTGGCGGCTCTCCCTGTTGCCCTTGCATCTTCCGGCCACTCATCCTGCCAAAGAGAAGGTTCTGGAAAGGCGTTGGGGGTACCCAGCTCCTCTGTGATATAGTTCAGCCACCATTCCACCTTTAAACTGTCATCTGTCTTTGATTTTAGGAAAGAGAACTAAGATAAAAGGGGGGGGGAATAAACGTGGCCAATTTAGTCATTTTTGTTTGAAGGATCAATCAGTTCCGTAGGGGAGATTTTTCTGGCGTGAGAACGAGAGTACCTGGGATGTAAAAGCGATGTCTCCAGCGCCGGCACTCCGTTAGCTGTCAGTAGTAATCATACTTACATCCTCGTTCCCGGCCTCCAGCTAGGAGGGGATGCCTTTACACACTCCCTGCCCAGTTGCAAAGCTCTCCCCAGCACATGCACACACAGACACAGCTGAATGGAGCTGGGGGGGGGGCGAGCTCCTGGCACCAAGAACCCTCCAGCAGGTGTATACCCACTCACCCATTCTGTGTTTGGCAGGCACCACCAGAACCTGGGATGGGTTCTGGGGTGAGGAATTTGTCTATAGCTGAGTTAAAGTTGACTGTAAATTCAGGACCAAATGCCACTTAAGAAGGCTCCACGTTCACCAAGGACAGGGGTGCCTTCCGCCTGTTTGCGGTGGGGTGGCCTGCGCCATTGCAGAATGCTGCCTAGACGCGGCCTTTTCCAGAAACATGCTAGTTTGGAAAATGCACAAACATCCTCACATACGGTTATGGTCCGGTGCCTCTTGCTCCTCACCTTTAAATATTTCCGTGTCCTAGCGCAGCCTGCATTCCTAACGAGACCCCTCAAGGAAGCCGGCAGAGTTCGGAACACAGAGGGTTAACTGTTTTTCCCTGCGCTGGCTTCTGCTTTACAGAACATAGCTCTGCATTTTCATCTGGGAGTCTGTGGCTTTGCATTGAGCCTGAAGCATGAGCTCCTTATTAAAAAGGATTTCTAGGTACCCTAGGCTGGAGGAAAGCCTCGGGCCAGGGTAATTAAAGTGTAGCCTTAAACAACATGGCCGAATGATATGTGACCTTATGATGAAAGATTATCAAATGATTTTTAATTGCAGGGAGGAAAACCCACAATGATAGACTGCCTTGATGACTGGACTCGGTTGAATGAGTAACCGTTAGCGGCAGATTCTCACACAGAAAACTTCTATTCGCTCCTCAATGCCCCTTTCCATGATTTCTCAATTTGCCAGGTAAGTCGAGTCAAGTTTTGTCATTTATTCGGTTTTGTTCCTATTAAGTGTTGTTTTGAAATAAATTTTCTATGATTATCAAATAAAATATTAGAAAGATTCTCCCCGTCTCTCTGCACACACTGTCTTACCTTTTAAAAAGGAGCTAACACTTGGTCCTTGCGTTTTCCTCACCTTTGATTTCAGCATAGGAAGAACAATGTCCTCTATGAAAGGGGATGTGGGGAGAGTGAGAGCCTCAGGCACACATACGGGAAAGGTGGGGACTGTGGCCAACAGAACTGAGCAAAGGCGGCAGCCAATTGCTGCTTTGTGGGGGTGTGAGTGACATTTTGTCAAGAAAACAGAGACAAAGGTGACAATGGAGTTTGAAAGCCTGTCTGAACTGTTCGTCACTAGCTACTGCACGAATCAAATCGTGGACAGACTTCAAACTCAGTTCGACAGCTATGCTGCCTACGTCTGGTCTAAGTTTCAAAGTTTATGAGCATCAGTCATTCTCCTTTTTTTTTGTTTTTTTGTTTTTAATACTTCCTAAGTGGTATTGTGTATCGGAGACAGACACAGAGATAGAGACAGAGAGAGGTGGATAAAGAGAGAGGCTGACAGGTCTGAGGACAGCGCACTACACTTGTGTGCCCATTGGCCCTAATAAATGGTGGACCCAGTGTGAACTTCTCGACCTTCCCCCACCGCTTTGCAGAGAGAAGAACAGAGGAAACTTTATTTAGTTTTCTACTTGTGATGCACGTTCTCAATGTCTGAGACACTGAAGCTTCCCCCTCCGTCTCCTTCTATCATTTCTGGGGTCTACGTTTTAGTCCACTGACTGCTGAAAGTACTGCTCCCCAGCTGTATTAAACACCTCGTTACACCACAGTTACTTGGAGGTCTCCTTGAGAGAGACTTGAGAAGTGGCCCCTAAAATTCCTGAGTCACATGACCTGAGGTGACTCCAAAAACGTGTATTAAGTTGCCAGGTTCTAGTGATCCACAGGCCACACGTGGAAGAGACACAAGCTTCTGCTCAGGGCCACGTCCAGCTTGTGGGTAGATCTCGAGAGCTAGAAAGGCGAAGGCCATTCATTTTGACTTCCTGATCAACCAATGCATCGACCCCCTGTTTATGTCAGTGGGGAAGTTGTGGCTGATCTCTAGACACCCTTGCAGAGAACTCGCATACATCTCCAATGCACTGTAGAATCAAGAAGCTGGAAAATTCCCTCCTTCCGGCCATGATCATAAGATTCAATGTAAGCGTTTTATAAGTGGAGAAGACACGGTGGTCATTATGGGCTACACGTTCCAGTTTTCCAAGATTCTCAGTGTACAAAGCAAGACCTTGAAGCTTCCTTGACTGCTATATTCATAGCAAATATGGCCACTAAATAAATACCCGTTGAATGCTTGGATCACCAGTACGAGACCCAAGATCCTCCAGTGTCTACACTCCATTATGTTCTTGTCAAGGGCTGAAAACCATGATAACAAATATGATGTTATTTCTGGAAGAGAAAATATGGGTTAAAATGCTGGCGATGATGGAAACCCAACCTCAAAATAGACTGGGTGTTGAACGGAACAAAATATTCTGTGAGTCTATTCCCGTGGTTTGCGTTTTTTCTTCTATCACTACTTCTATAGACCTAGAAACCATGGTAAGAAAGAAATACAAATTTCTTGGGATTTCTGTATCTGCCTTTGAACAGTAGAATGTTTATTTGTAGAACTGAATAGGATATATATGTGGTATTTGCAAATTTTATTATTGAGTTAGACTAATTTTTAACTCTGGAATAAGTAAAAAAAATCTTTTAAGTGGAAAAACACCTTTTTAGAACAATATATTACAATCCTTTGCCCCACAAGGTCAAGCTTTCGTTTGCTAAGCTCACTGGGGGAAATTACTACCCCTTTCTCACTCCCTTCATGATTAGAGACAATTTCATCTTTTATGATGATAATTGAGCAGCTAAAACAAAGATTTACCCAGCATCCATTATACGGTGATCCTTGATTTCTGTGTTATGGGTCTAGCTAGTGTTCAAGGTTTTACCATCTGGCCTTGAGAAGATTCTGGCTTTGAGTACACTAGAGCAGACACAAACAAGCCAACAGTTTAGCACTGTCAACCATGACAAGTGCTACAAAACAAATGGTACAATCAAGGGATAAAAGTAATGATAGCCACTAGGGGAGGGCTGTTCACAGGGAGGGTCAAAGGGTGTCATTTGATCTGCCTGAGAGAGAGACAGGTAGAAACATGGGCAGAGGGCAGTGGCTCTGGGGTGGGAATGGGCCAGCCATTTTTAAAAGGCTCAAAAGGACCAGTGTGGGTGAGGCCGGAAAGGAGTGGACATTGGTGTGGTCTTCTACCTTCTTTGAGTCGCTGTGATAAACTCCAGGACCAAACTCAGCTAAGGGAAGAAAGGGATTGTTTCAGCTTACATCTCCAGTCCCTCTGAGGAACGTCAGGGCAGGCACTGAGATGGAAACCCGTGGGAAACAGTGACAGCGAGGGTGGTACTGTCCTGATACGACACAATACTGAAAATATGTGGGTTCTGTTAGTCTTTAAAGCACTTGGAAAACATGGCTCCTTCTAAAGAGAAAGTCTGTCAAAATGTGTCAGCCTTCAGATTATTCAGCTATTAGAAGTATCAGACAAAGGTTGTAGAACAGACATTTTAAGTATCTTCCATAAGGTAAAGCTAAGAGCTTTTTTAAAGTAAGAGGGAATACACGTACTTTCCAATGATTGTCAAGTGTAAGTCAACTCTGCATAACATTGTACATGCAAGTATAGTACTTATTTTTAATGGAAAATATTTTGAAATTAAATTACATCATTTTCTCCTTCCCTTTCCTCTTTCTGACCCTTCCCATGTACCTGCTTTCTCTATAGGCAGACAGAATTATATACACACACATTCACATTTTCACATATTACTAGATATATAAATGCAGTCTTACCAGTATATATATAAAGCAGCATGTATGTCTATGATTTCAGGATTATTAGAGCAATCTGTTCACTCTGTCTACTACTGGGCACCTCTAGCAGCCCAAACCTGATCAGCCTTTCTGTCTTCCTTCCTGCTTTCACTTCCTCCTATCAGTCACTCCTGCCCATCTGTCTCATGTTTTTCTACATATGCTCCATTTACCTATGATTACTGTGTTTTATTCTTTATTCTATTGTCTTCAAGACTTTCCATTGAGAAATCTATAGAAACCAGTCATATCTAGGTGGTCATCAGAACTCCTTCTGCTAAGTGCAGTGACAGTCTTTGTCCCACACACTTGTTCTGTGATTGTGTTTGTGGGTTGCAACTCTAATGGGAGAAGATGGCCATCTTCTCATGCTTTTTGTGGCCCTGTGGCAACAGAAAGGGGGTGAAACTATTTTAGATGTTCATAAACAGAAGAGTAGATACTAAAAATGTGTGAGGAGGGATATATAGATATACCATGAGATTTTACTTCCATTACATAGAAAAATGGAATTATGAATTGCTTTTAGAAATGGATGGACCTAAAAAAGAAGGATATGAGAAAATCCAGTTTCAGAAAAACCAGATATTTGCTTATATACAGACTCTGTTAATGTATGTGTATATGTGTGCATGTTCGTGTGTGTGTGTGTGTGTGTGTGTGTGTGTGTGTGTGTGTTAATAGAATAAAACTAGGTAGAGACCATGAGAGGAAATCAAGAGGTGTTAATGAAAGTCTGGGATGGGGACAAAACAGTTCTAAGTGGCAGGAAAGTGTAAAGGAAGCCATTGGGAGGACAGAGAAGAGGGGAACACGTGGGATGGGGTAGGGAGACACGGGAGGGAGCATGAGGAAGAAAGGGGAAGAGAAGCAATAATAACAATTTTTATTTCTAAAATGCTATAATTAAACATTATTTGTAAGCTATTAAAAGTAAAAGTAACTTAATAAATACTTGTTCTCTTATTTTCTAAACAAAGTTTCCTTTGAAGGAAACCCCTTTTGTCATATTTCTCGTTTCTTTTTTAATACTTATTTATTTATTATGTATAAGTACACTGTAGCTGACACACCAGAAGAGGACCCCATTACAGATGGTTATGAGCCACCATTTTGTGGTTGGGATTTGAACTCAGGACCTCTGGAAGAGCAGTCAGTGCTCTTAACCACTGAGCCATCTCTCCAGTCCATATTTCTAGTTTCTCATAAGCGCATCTCTTCTTTCTCTAGGAGTTCTCTGGAGCTTTGTCCCCACCTAATAGTTTCCCCTCTTAGCACATGCCCCTCTGGGTCATCCTCTCCTGACGACATGGTATGGACAGCCCTATATTTTCTCAGCTCCACTTGAGCATTTCCATGTAGGCATTACAGCAACAAATCCATTACATTTGAGTTTCCTCTTCTGTCCTAGACTAGGGGCTAACTAGACTAGAGTGCCGACATTAGCAGCTCTCCGGTGCCCAGGAACTGTTAGCAGGGCTCTATCCAGTGCCAATGATATACTTGCTTTTCTCCCTACGCATTTTAAAGCTTGGCTGCTTAAATGTATCCCTGTCAGTCTTCCCCTGCCTTCTGACCTTCCACAGTCTTACACACAGATTATCAGGGTTCACATCCAAAGTGTTGACACTCCGTTAATTCTCCTCGAATTCAGGAAGCTCCCGGTGAGAATGTTTCACAAGAGAAATACAATCATCTCTTACTTTCTTAGACCTCATAAATAGGGCTAGAGTGATGACTCCACGGATGAGTGTTGTTGCTTATGCAAAGGACACGAGTTCAGTTCCATCATGTATTATCATCTATTATCAGGTGCCTCATAACTGCAAGCTGCTCTAACTCCGGGGCATCTGACCCCCAGGCTCCCATCCTGTACTTATGTGTACATTACCACCTCCCAGCACACACACACACACACACACACACACACACACACACACACACATACACACGCAGAGAGGAGGAAGGGAGAGGGAGAAGGAGACAAAGAGAGAAGTAAAATAAAATTCTTATTCAAATATCATAATCAGCTGCCCCTATGCGTGAAGTAATTTCCATGTTATTTCCCCTCTCCTAGCTTCACCAGACCTTTTTCTGGTCACTTCCTGCCTCACAATTTAAACTCTAGCCAAGGTACGTTATTTATAATCTCCAAATATTCTACAGGCTTGACTTTATAGACATTTATATTTCCTGTATCTGTTACCTGTAATTTTCCCCTGATGCCATCTGTACAAATAGCAACTCTTGTTGTTAAGCATCTGTGTGTGTCCCCTGGTCTCGATGTTCTCTTGCATTTATTCCTTAGAAGTACCTTGAGCCAGATAGTAGAGAGCTACCATAATCATCATGTTAACTGTCAAGAACGAGGGGGCAGAGTGGGTTAAATGATCTCGTGGGAAAAAGACGGATACAAGATCCAAACTTGGAATCTTAACTCCCAGGTGCTTCGTTGTGCCCAAAGGACTTCTCTCTAACTTTGTGCCTCCAGTAAAGCCATCAATTTTTGAATACTAAACACTGTCATTTTCTAAGATTGATTAGAAACTTCTGCTGGTCTCCCAGACTCACTTGCACCTCTCTTATAATAGGAAGCATTTGGCAGAATAACTCTATTGATTTACAACCATAAATATAGTTCCTAAGATCCTCTTTATTGAACTTTCTAACCAAAGTGTCTTGCAAAGTACTTCCCATAGTAGACGTTCTGTAAGTAGTTGTTTTGGTGGGTGCAAAGGGCTTTCTTTATGAGACTTCAGTCTTTGGGTTTTAATGATGTGAAGAGACATCATGACCAAGGCAGCTCTCATAAAGGAAAACATTTAATTGGAGCTTGCTTACAATTTCAGAGGTTTGGTGCATTGTCATCATTGTGGGGAAAAATGGAATCTAGCAGGCAGACATGATGCTGGGGAAGGAGCTAAGAATTGTACATCTTGTTCTAAAGGTGGCAAAACGAGACTGTGTGCCATGCGAGATATAGGTTGAGCACAGGAGACCTTAAAACCTTCACCTGAAGTGATACACTTCTTCCAACTGGGTCATACCTCCTAACAGTGCCTCTTCCCCTGGGCTAAGCATTCAAATACAATAGTCTATGGGGGCCATTCTTATTCAAATTGCCACATTACACTCCCCTCTACCATCAGCTTGTAGCCACACTGTAATATAATGCTGAACTACCATCTAACTTCAAAAGTCCCCATAGTCTGTTATAGTCTCCGCCTTGTTTAAAAGTTCAAAGGCTCTTCTGAGTGCCATATAATCTTTTAACTATAATCTTCTAAAATCAAAATTAAAAAGAAGATTACATACTTCCAATCTATAATGGGTACAGAGCTAAACAAAGAATTCTCAACTGAGGAATACCAAATGGCTAAGAAGCACCTGAAGAAATACCCAACATCCCTAGTCATCAGGAAAATGCAATTCAAAAACAACCCTGAGATTCCATCTCACATCAGTCAGAATGGCTAAGATCAAAAACTCAGGTGACAACATATGCTGGCAAGGATGCAGAGAAAGAGAAACACTCCTCCACTGTTGGTGGGATTACAAACTGGTACAACCACTCGGGAAATCAGTCTGGCAGTTCCTCAGAAAACCTGAAGACCCAGATATTTCACTCCTGGTCATATACCCAAAAGAAGCTCCAACATATAACAAGGACACATGATCCACCATGTTCGTAGCACCTTTATTTATAATAGCCAGAAGCTGGAAAGAACCCAGATATCCTTCAACAAAGGAATGAATGCAGAAAAATGTCACACATTTATACAATGTAGTATTACTCAGCTATTAGAATCAATGACTTTATGAAATTCTTAGGCAAATAGATGGAACTAGAGACTATCATCCTGAGTGAGGTAATCAGTCACAAAAGAACATTTTGTATTTTTACTTGCTCGGTTTTCTCCTTTCATCAAAACTCTCTTCATGAGAGTGTACATTAGTAACTGCATAACAGACAGAATGAAACATTATTGCAATTTATTAAATTTTTAATTAAAATGTAATTGTATATAACTTTCCCTATCCTGTTTCTCCCTCCAATTTCTACTACCTTGCCCCTTGGTTTCTCTCAAATTTTTTCCCTTAATCATTGTTATGATACACAAATAAGAACCTGCTTAGTTCAATGTTACTTGCATGTATATGACTTCAAAGCTAATCATTTTGTATTGGGAAGTCCAAGAGAAAGCTTATCACTGGGAAAACAGTTTCTCCTAGTCTCAGCATCTCTTAGTTGCCTATAGTTCTTTGTCTAGGATTGGGCCTTGTGAGATGTCCCCCTTCCAAGTCAGCAGTCTAATAATGTGCTTCTTCAGGTCTTCTTTAGGTAACCAAATTGTTGTGGTGTTATAGGTGATGCTTTCTTGTGATTTCTAGGAATATAATCTCACAGCAAGCAAGCTTCCTGTCCTGCGATCATACACTCTTGCCTCCCTCACTTCCTTGGTGCTTCCTGCACCTTAGGTGCAAGAATTGTGCTGTAGATGAATCAGCTGGGCTTGGGGACCTTGTAACCATTTGCTGTCTGAATTTTTGATCAGTTGTGGTTTTCTTTAATGATCTCTGTTTCAAGCAGGAGCTGCTTCGATGATGGGTGAGAGCCATGCTTATCTGTGGGTGTAAGGATAAGCATTTAAGATAGAGTTAAGAATTATGCTGATTTAGTAAAGCCAGGGTAGACAGCTCTAAACTTTAGAAGCTCCTGGTAATTGGCCAGGTTTCTGGTAACAAACCTCCTTCCCGTTGTCAGGCTTTGCACCCAATCCACCAAGTGCCACTTTCAAACCATTAGAGACATCTTGCCCTGGTGAGGATTGTTGTAGTTCACAGGCATCACAGCCAGGTACAACTTACCGGTTGCCATCCTTGGCAGCTTTCGTAGCCCCTTCTGGTACTACTAAAACAAGACTCACAGAGATATCCCAGAGTTGTCAGGCAGTACAAAATATTACTGTGAATTTGCTTTACATTTTCCTACGTTTCTATTCATGTGCTTGAGTTGCTTCTAAAGTTCCTCATCCCTTTGTATTTCATCTTCCTTCTCATGTTTCCGTTTACGACTCCCTGCTTCTGTTCTTCGTGTGATTTTTTTTTTTCTTTGCTGCAGCGGTGTTTTGGAACCAAATACCAGACAGAAAACAACTTAGAGGAAGGACATGTTTATTCCATGTTATATTTTAAAGGGATGCAGTCCATCCTGGTGGGAGAGACACGGTACCAGCGAGGTAAGGAGGCTGCTATCAGGAAACAGAAAATGATGCCAGGCAGTGTTGGCACACACCTTTAATCCCACAACTCGAGAGGCAAGCAGAGCTCTGAGTTTGAGGCTATAGAGCAAACTGCAGTACATCCAGGGCTATATAGAGAAACTATGTCTCAAAAGTAAACAAGCAAACGAATGAATAAAACAAGGAAGAACAAATGAAATTAAGAAAGAAAGGGAGAAGGAGAGGAAGAGAGGGAAAGAAAAAAGTAGAGAGAAAGGCAAAGAAAGATAAGGATAAACAGTGGTACCCAGCCTGCCTTGTCTGTTTGATTCAGGATAGGACCAAGCCCAGAGTACAGTATCACCACATTCAGGGTAGACTTCCTGTCCTCCTCATAGACCTCAAAACTACCCCACAGCTATGATAAACCTTCACACTTGCGTTCTGCCCTCACTCATGGAAGCCAGAGCACCTTTTCTCCTTGGTGAAACCTGTTCTCAGACAAAGGATCTTGTTGCCGTGCTCCTGTAGTGCTCTTGTTGGGTGTGTGTAACACTGCTTCCCTATCTCCACCTCCTTTATTACGTCTTCCCCGCTGTCCTGTGACATGTCTCCCGTGTTAAAACACTTTGTTCTGTCTTCCATATTAACACATCATATGCTGCTAATCTTCCTCCCCCGTTGGAATCTTTCCTTCTACACCAGCCACATAACTTCTTACAGACACTCTTTTATTTGTGGTTATCCCTCTGCTTGCTCAGAGCCTAATTCATCATCAAGTTAGATGTTAGGGGCTTCACCAAGTTAGAATGTCTTTAAGTCTTGCTAAACACAATGGAACTGTATAAAATTCCATCACCCCCGTTAACTTCGGAGAAACTAAAAGAGTCTCTTCAAAATAGTAGGACACCAACTGTATGCCAAGAAGAGAATCCATAATTCAAAGGCTTTATCCTTTATCTATTGGAGCTGATTGGAAAGGAAGAAAACATCCTGGATCTTAATGCAGCTAAACTATATGGTGGAGGAAGGGAGAATGACCTTTACTTTTCCCTTACATAAGCCAGCAGCCTTTACTACTCATCGAAAGGCACCAGGGGCTCTAGTTCATGACAAAATAATGTAAATTTTTGAAATGTTCCCAGCATGGAGTAACTATTTTCAGCCATCTATGAACTAGACTTTCATCGTCAGAGGATTTCTTTGGATCCAACTCTAAACCTTGAGAGAACACATCGAAGGCTGGCTGGGGTACCTGAAGCCCCAGTATGCCCCTGGGTAACATGCAGGCTTGTGGCCATATGGTGTCCCCAGAGCCCTCTGTCCTCTGATCTATGCCAGAATAGGCATATGCTGGGATATTTCAGGACCCTGAGGGAAGAGTCAAAATGTCATACAGCCAGTGTGAGGTGACAGTCTCATTTCTCTTGTTACTGCAGGATTGGAGATGGACAGAGAGACAAGTAGGAGAGGGTGTGATTGTTATTGATTCTAAAAGCACAGACAGTTAAGGTTAGGACATATAAGACAAAACTTATGGGCTCCCTGGAGAAATCTGTTTTCATATATATATATATATATATATATATATATATATATATATATATATATATGGGGGGGATCCTCTGTCTTTAGCTTTTAGCCAATAGGCTTCTTGAAGATATTGGTTTTTACATACTTTGGAAAAGCAAACATCCCGTGTGCTGCTTGTTTGATGGAAGCTTAAGTCAGGGGAATTGGGATACACATATACATTTTGTCAATTGAAAAAATAAACCTTAACTCTCCTAGTGAGTGGATATAAAAGCAGTGTCTTTCTCGTGTGAGAGTCACAAACCTAACATAAGCAAAAATCAAATCGTGGGGTTGGGTCGGCTTTGTCAACCAACTGCTTCTTGCAAGGAAATAATTAAGGCCTTGCTCAAAGCTTTGTAAAGCACAAAGCAAAATGAGGATGAAGGCTAGTGCTATACACTGTAGGACTTGCCTAGTGTGCACAGCTATAACCATAATGCCACAAAAGGGTTTTTTAATGTTCAAATTTTATTTTGTCCCGAAATAATGGCTCATGCCTGTGATTCTACCATTCAGGAGAGACTACAGGAGCATTGCCATGAGTTGGAGGCCAGCCTTGTCTACAAAATGAGTTACATGACAATTTAGGCTGCAGAGTCTTGTCTCAAAAAAAAAAAAAAAAAGCAAATCAACTGTGTGTGTGTCTGTGTGTGTGTGTTTGAGCACTTAAAGAAAGAGAGATCAAATAATAAAAGTAAGCACTTTTCTATTTCTAGACAGGGAAAAGATATTGTATGTATTCAGTTGCAAACAGGCACAAAAAAAAAATATATACAGAGTCCAAGAAGCAGTTATCTTTATAAATAAATCTGCTTAGATTCAACATTGCCACTGACAGTCCCTTGGTCAATGTTAAGACTGCGCCACCTTCTGGCCATGACGTGTATGACAAGTGCGCATGTTTACAGACTAGCATTTCTGCTTCATATAAAACTTAAGTTGAACAACAAAAGAGACTTGTGCGGTTCCTTCTCCTCCGGGATTGCAGTGTGATGAGAACACAATCCCTAAATGCACTCCAGTGGCTACTGTTCTTGAAAAACCCGAATTTGCTTTTGAGTTTGCTCTTCTGTAATGGTTCACTGGCAGACCATAAAGAGCCAGACAGGGCTGCGAATTTAAGAGCAAGAGGGTTCAGTTGTCTTTGTTTCTAGTTGTCATTCTCTGAACTTCTTAGAGCCTGCGAAACTGTGCTTCCACAAGAGGAGTCAGGCCTCTGCCAGTCAGGGGAGGCAGATGGGGGACCGTGTCCTGTCTCTCCAAAGCTATACAATAAAAAAACACACAGGCTAATTTCCGAACAACTGTTACCACATTATTGTGGCCAAATGATGACTTCGGGAATTATATTCTGCTTAAATTCCTCCATAGTTACAGTTAGATCAGTGATGGTGCTGTGGCTGCCAAAGGAAGGAGGAAATGGTATATCTTTGCTACTGCGATGGAAGTTTGGAGGGCCTATGACCCGCAATTCTGTAAATAGTTCTTTCATCGTTTGCATATGAAAACCAGTGTTCAAAAAAACAATCACAAAGGCAAGGCCTGCTCCAAAGCATTGAGGTTTGGGACATGTACGTCGTAATCAAAAGTGTATCCGAAGCCCTGAAATCTTATACTCATGAAGATGTCTGGAGAGGCAAATGTCTTGGTGAAGACAGTAAACTTAGTTCATCGTTCCTCGGCTTTCTTATCATACACTGCTTAAGATTTCTCCGATAAGCCGCCCTGCCATCCTGCTCGCTGCCTCCTTCCGTGTGCCAGCAGGACCCGGTCCTCAGGCAGGCAGAGTCCAACGAACAGAACTGAAAGTGGATACCAACGCACAGACAATACTTTCGCTGGGAATATCAAGATCTTTTCCTTAACATTGGTCGTGAGATTCACTGTATATAAAATCTGATTACGAAGAATAATGATTTCAAAGGGAAATTTCAAGAGTACCGGAGAGCCAGCAAAATGGCATAATGTGGGAAGGTATCTGGGACTCACACGGTGGGAGGAAATGGTTGACTCTTTCAAGTGTGACCTCTATACACCCACACACTAAACAAACAACCAAATGTAAAAAGAGTGCCCCGATTTTTAGTTACTCATTTGGTGGGGTGCTTCACTGAAGGACACACAGGAGTGCTTTATACTGAACAAAAGGAGCAAGACCCAAATGGATGGGGATGTGACTGCATAAGGTAAATAGAACCACTTAAAAACCCAGGTCAAACCCAAATGAGATGCAGACGCCTAGGAAAGGAAGTCCCACCACTGGCACATCAAGATTCCTGATGACAGGAACAGTCTCCATTAGTCTTCAATGAACCTCTGAGAGTTCAAGGAAATGCAATAT
This sequence comes from Micromys minutus, assembly GCF_963924665.1. Taxonomy (NCBI): domain Eukaryota; kingdom Metazoa; phylum Chordata; class Mammalia; order Rodentia; family Muridae; genus Micromys; species Micromys minutus. The sequence continues at coordinate 30,015,816 of NC_137974.1, forward strand.
ATCAGCAGATGGGGGGGAAAGGAAGATGATGTTCTAACGTTAGTAAGTGATACATTTGAAAGAAAACTATCATTCGGCAACTGTCATAAAAGCCGGTTCAGGGACGACCGTTGCCAGGCCCTACAAGAAATAGACAAAGGTTTGCAGAGCTGCAGCCCAGAAATGTGGGCACGAAGAAAGATGGTAACTCTCCCTCTTGCAGTCACCAAAGCTCCAGAATGGGGACTCTCCTCATCTCTTGTGTGCTTCCAGAGATCAAGAGGGTTTGTATAATCCCAAATAAGCTATATTCTACAAAGTAGTTTTCTTATGCTGAACACTGCAAAGTCAGTATTGCAAAATGCAAACAAAAACCTAAAATCTGGTTCAGGCTTTAAAGGACCAAGGAGACCTGATGGTCAAGGTCATCTCAAGGACAGCTGATGGTCAAGGTCATCTCAGGACCAGCGGGGTTCCTCCTTAAGAAATCCGGCTAATTGGTAAAATCTGTCCCAAACTTAGCCTCCTCTTCTGGATAACTATGTTATTGCATAAAATTATCATTTTCATAAAATACAAACCAAATTATTTGGAAATAGATGGACAATGTCTTTGTAATTAACTAAAAGTAAAAACAGCCCAAGCAAAAGCAGGTGTTAGGGCAATTCTGCTTAAGAGAATTTTCAGCTGTTTCCTGCCATCTTTCTTCAACTCTAAGACACTCAGAGGAAAAGCGAAGCGAACCAGTGATGGAGGACGATTTCTTCGTATTGATCGCAGGTAACCAACACTGCGACAATCAGAAACACATCTTAATTCAAACTGTAGATGATTTTAGTCTCACACAGACCAGACTACAGTGAGGTGAAATTTGAGATGTCTGTCCTTTGCAAGTATCCTTACATGCCCAGCTGCAACAGCTTCCTGCCCTGGGCTTCATCTCTCTCTCTCTCTCTCTCTCTCTCTCTCTCTCTCTCTCTCTCTCTCTCTCTCTCTCTCCCTCCCTCCCTCGCTCCCTCCCCCCCCCCAGTCCCTGTGTTTGAGTCCTATTTCCTTCAAAACCCTTTTGATGTCCCATTTGCAGCCAAACAGTGCGTCAGACTTGGTTCCCAGCCTAACACACACACAAGCTAACTCTAATAGTCTACTTAATGTAATCAAAATGGAAAATGTTAAGGAGTCTGGGAGAAGGAATGAAATCATACCCTGGAGACACAAGTTTGGAAAGTGAAGATGCTAAAGGGATAATGGAGGTGTAGTTTGTACTGAGATTTCCACAAAAAAAATCTGTTACTATCTATGTGCTTGGTTTAAGGGATTGGAGAGAATTGAACAGCATCGTGCAGGGTCTGGACCAGACGCTGTGCCCCACTATAAATCTGAATCCCATCAGTTGGTACTGGGGAGTTCTTGAGGGTTCCAAACATGACAGGATGCTTTCAGGTGTATATATTAAGACACTTATTGCACAACCTTCCCTCTTGGCTCTTTCGTACATTTATTGATTGTCTCCTTATCACATGGCTGTTTAAGGTCTATGGCTCTGCTCATGTGTCACATATGTTCTTACAGTATGTTCCCATCCTGGGGTCTCTGTGCATGTTTTAGTGTTGTTCCTAGAACACAAATTGGTTGTCTTTAAATTCTCCTATGCATTCTATTCGATCTGCATTTGATGTATGTGTGCATGTGTGTCTGGATATGCACATGTATGTATGTATGTATGTATTTATGTATGTATGTATGAGAATGTGTCTGTGTGTGCATACATGTGTGTGCATGTGTATGTTTGTGTGGGGGTTTGTATGTATGTGTGTCTGTGTGTAAACACGTGTGAGTGTGTGTGTGTGTGTGTGTGTGTGTGTGTGTGCTTCTTAACCTCTTTCTGAAACTCCTAGACCTGCTGTCTTTATTAAACTGATATAATGTGAAAGGCAAAATGTGCTTTCCTTAGCCAGCCTTGAAGCAGCCAATTTAAATTATACTGAATGCATGAACTCAATGTTAGCAGGTAATGTTGAAAGTATAGGATTTCCTTAAGGCATCTTTTTAGTTCATTGATTTAACAATATTCCTGTCACTTAGCATATATAGCATAAAGTAATTGTTTCATTTATATAATTTTAAAATATGATTCGCCATTATTTTAATTATTTTTCACAATGTAGTGTAATCATTTATAATTTCCTTATTGGTACACTACTAATTATGTTAACAGCCTCTAGTTTTAAGTACTGTAGCACTCTGTTTTATGGTGTATGAAAGCTAGCGATGTACAAGACATAATTTTCTCTGTATGAATTCCCATATTGTCATTATTTTCAAAGTATAATTTTATTGCAAGGGAGAGCAGAGGAGAAATTACTCAGTTAAGTTTAGATTTTTTTTCAACCAATGATTTTTTTTCCGTGTGTGTATAAAATATTTGCCTGGCCAGCACATCAGATGTGCAGAGCTGAGAATGCAGAAGGCATCTGCGAGAGGGATGGGTGTGTGGTCAGGAAAAGAACACCGGTTTCTCTAACTGGTGGCATACCTAGGTGGTGTTTTGGGTTTTTTTTTTTTTTTTTTTTTGGTTTTTTGTTTTTCTGTTTTTCTGTTTTATTGGGTTTTTTTGCTTGTTTGAAGCAGAGCTGGGGACTTATTAAAATCAGGATGCTCTGGAAAATGCACAGAAGCACACATCCTCATGAAAATAGATGTTGGCATCTCAAAGAAGTTCCAGTTCATTCAAAGGCAACGTCTGTATATTTTGACCGTGTATTTGAATCCTTGATCTGTTTCCTAGCTACTCAGATCATTCACCTGTGGCTCAGCTTCCTTATGTATAAAATACAAGGCAGAGTGGGTCATCCTTGGCCCTTTATCCTCTTGCACATTGGCACTTTTCCTGGAGAACATTGGGCATTAAAGGGCTGCAGAAGGAACAGGCTGTGCTCTCTGCCACTGAGACTCTAGATGTTTCTCCTTCCATCCAATGGCCAGAGCCCTCTTCTGGTCTTGAAATGTAGTTTCAGATTTTAGGTGTTCTAGATCAGTTTCAGATGATTTTTGTTAGCATCAATTTTTTTCTTTATACTGTAGGCAGATAAGATGATAATAACCATGACTTGTATATCGTGAGCTTGTGGTCCTTACATGTCTCTCTGAAGTTTTCTTCTCTCTCCATTGTGTGTTCTCATGTGAAAACAGGAACAAGGGGTTGGCTAAAGATTAACCATCAGGAGAAAGAATTTTGGGGAAAAAATGACAGTACCTCATATACTGCTTCCATAGTGGCAGACGGTGGGCATAGCACCCATGTCCCCTTTCCCCACCTGAAGGTTATTGCCCAGGCTCTGAGGGAAGGGTCTCCTTGAATGCAGAACCCAGAGGGTCTTGGCATTTTGCCCTTGCTGATTTAATGTGTATGGAAGTCGTTTCTGTTTGGCACTTTACTGTGTTAGAGATGCTATAAGCCGACTCGGGACTCCCGGTTCCCGTTAGCTAGCCTTGCTCACTGACCCCTAGTGAGTCTAGGGCTCTACACTACAAGTGTCATAGCACAACTCACAGTTCCTTGTACTTTCAAGCACACAAAGGAAATTGTAGTCCCTGGTCCAAGCTGAAAGTCTGACAGCCAATATCTAGTGTAGTATCAAAAGCCCAGACCTTTCTCTGGTCCTCTCTTTCCTTCTGTGGACTGTTGCCTGGCCTCTCTGGACTGTGACAGGTATCATCTGTCACTGTCATATAAAAGCAGGTAAACCAACTTCAACATCATGATCATCCTTTCCTGGAGTGTTTCTCCAATAGGCTTCAGTTAACGACCTTCAGTTGTTCCTATTGTTTTATCACATAGAACTCCCTTAGCTATGCTGTCAGTGATCTATGTTTAAACAAGACTAGACTGAGTATCTTTGCTTAATCTTAAAAAAAAAAAAAAGCAACACTTCCACTGGCTGTGTTTCTGTAGGTGGAGCCACAATCATTAATTCCTGTCCATTTACATAAAATAAATACAGTCTTATCACCGGGAAAAAAAAGTTGCTATGGTATTTATATACCCTCCGTCTTGGAAACAGGAGTTCAGACCGGGATACAGGCTGAGTGTCAGAGACCCGAAGTCACTGCCACCACCACAGGCAGGCTCTGAAGCAGGGATACAAGCCTTCCAAGCGTCTCCCCAAACTGGATCGGTTTCCATGCTGTTTAACTTGCCATTATTTCTCTTGTTGCCTTTTCTTTGAAAATTAATTTCAGATGTGAAATGGCCGTGTTTAAATAATTCATTAAAAAAATAAATCCAGAGGAACGTGGCAAAGGTAGAGAGAAACCCGATGATGTACAAAGCTGGGGTCAAGCCGTTGAAGCTGTCGGAGAGGTTTTCTGACTCCAAAGCGCTTAATTAGGGCTGCCTGCCTGTTTGGCCCTGGGTTGGTTTTGTTCTTTCAAGAGAGCTGTTGACCTAACACTGCTGTAAAACACACGGAGCGGCTTCTTCTGGTTCGTGAAAACATTTGTAAATGCTGTTATTTTGGCACTGAAAAGAAAGAAAGAGAGAGAGAGAGAAATAAAAAGGAAAGCTATGCTTCTGACCACGGGAAATTTGTACATTTCTAATTGCCTTTTATAATGGTATAGGGTAGTATTTCAGATTTACCCATTATGCAAACCAGTCAGACAACGTTGTTAAATGTAAGCAACTAAATGCCCAGAAGAACCTTAACTATAAAACCAAGCGCTTCTGCAACTTTTCCAGAATCTTCCAGCCAGACAATTAATTGAACTAACTCTGTGAGGTTTATGGCTTCTGGCGCTGTTGACGTGCTTACAGAAGCATTTTAAATGTTACATTCTTAAACCTTCTCGATCAATTAGTTTGCGATAGAAGCCAATCTTTGGGTCTAAAATTACTTTTTTTTGTGCTGATGTATCATTTTCAGTAATAAGCATCTTTTTAAGGAACTAATTAGCACCTACTTGCCCTAGAGAAGTGTGCCATGTTGATCAGACTTTGCCCTCATGCTTTCATTACCTTCTTCGTAGCCTCTCTCAAATTTGGGCGGGTATCTAGAATAGTATAGAAAAAGAGCTGTGGGGGGACTCTATGGGGTTGTTGGGAGGGAAATGAGAGGGCCTGTTTTCTAACAAACCATCTATCCACTCTACCTGCCATCTTACAACCAACGCACCACCTAGATTTTCAATAAGCCCATTTCAATTATCTTTTCAGGAAAACACCGTGGCGTTTCTCCCTTTGCATAATACAATTGTTTTTTTTTTTTTTTTTTTTTTTTTTTTTTTTTTTTGGTCTAAAGCTCTTTTATTGAAAAATGTAGTCTTCAAAGTTTCTGTTGAAAGTATCCATCTGGCTGGGTATATGCTTTCCTGTCTTGTTTTCCCAAGTCTCTGATGAGATGTTTGTTGTTTAATTGCTGCTAAGGATCACAGATGATGGTTTATAGGTTTAGGCAAATTGTGGACAGCACTTAGCTCACAAACAGAAGAGCGTGACAGTACTTCATAATTATCCTATGGAGCTCAATTGGCCCTTAACTGCACCTGCCCAGGCAGCTTCAGGGAGCCTTGTTTCAACACAAAGGCTTCTTGTTAATTAACCTGTATGTGCTCGTTACAAATGAAACCTATTTGTTTCCAGTTAATATATTTGCGGCTACTTGAAATATTCATTTATTCTTATGCTTGTTAAGTGAAGGGCGAAGGGGGAGAGCCATTTGGGTGACGTCCATTCCTGTGCACCGGGCTTTAAGAGATCAGCAAATGGCCTAACACATCAGTTGGATTGCCTTGTGCTCAGTGGGCCCCCAGATCTGCTTAAGAATGATGAGTATCTTTCTCTCAACCGTGAAAACAAAACAGGGACAATTGAGAAGCAAGGAATCCATGACAGAAATCCATGGCTTTTCAGCAGATCCTACAGAGCAATTAGTGAGAAACCTGATCGCATTCCTGAGGCCGCCTGTCTATGTACACTCGTACAGAAAAGACTGAGTGTGCACAAGATGTTTTGACTTTCTTTACGGTTGGTCTCAGCCAAGTGAGATCACATGTTTGCTCTCAGTGATATGTTAAGGAAAAATAGTTTGAGAGTCATAAGTGACTAGAAATATCATATGTCAAGAGGGTAGTTGTTGAACACTGAATTGAAATAATAACTATGCCTTTCTTAGCATGTTTTATATAAAACTAGGATATAAAGTAGTTAATGTTTAAAAGCTGTCAAAATTATCACTTGAAAGTCTGCATTCTTAGAATCCACATTTTTCTATTACTTAAAAACTTTTTTTTTTTGATTCTTAAGTTTTTGGCAATTTGAAATTGTTCTCACATGTTGCTTACTGTTCTGAATTTCTGTTGGGAATATTTCTGCAACCCATATCTTTCAAGGTAAGAAATTTTACAAGTTATCTTAAAGGATAAAGACACTTGACAAATGGAAAGAAGCCCTTCTGTTTTTACTAATATGAAGTACTAGAGAGGTGTAGATCTTACTTTCATTGTTCAGATTATTCTTCAAGCTTTCCTGCATCCAAAAGTTGTAGCTACGTGACTGCAAGTAGATGTGCTTAACTGCATACAGAAGATTCAAAACACACTTAAATAAATATTGATGGACTAACATTCCCACAGCCACCAATCAATTACTTTGATTCTTGTGTTTTAAAATTGGTCTGATAATGCATTTTAGAATAGGTCAATACTGCCTTCTACGTAGAGTAATATGTCTAATTTGTTTCTATTCATCATGATCATGTAGTTAAGAACGATATGCTTTAAAACCCCAACTTGTCACCAGGAAAAAGAACAATATGGAAAATTAACCAAAAAAAATTATGAAATGGCTATGGGGGCATTATATTGGCAAATGAACACATTCTTGTGGATATGTAAAACTTGGAACATTTTATTTCATATTTTTTAATTTTATTTTTTAATGTGTGTGTGTGAGAGAGAGAGAAAGAGAGAGAGAGAGAGAGAGAGAGAGAGAGAGAGAGAGAGAGAGAGAATGGGGAAGGGAGGGAGGGGTAGGGGAGATGGGAAAAGTGAGAGGGGAGGGAGAAAGGGGGAGGAGAGAGCAGAGGGAGAGAGGAAGGGGAGAGAAAGGGGGAGGGGAAGGGGAGGGGAGGAGGAGGGGAGGGAAGGGGGAGGGAGAGAGACCAAAAGACAGCATCAAATCCTCTGGACCTGAGAATACAGATGATCATCTGCCACCTAATGTGGGCGTTGGGAACCGAACTCTGCCCTTCTGGAAGAGCTGCAAGCTCCTTTCACCACCGAGTCATCTCTCCTTTGTGTGAATGTGACTTTTCAGCACATCTGTACACCCAACACAAAAGAAAGCAGGGCCATCTTTCCATGCACAGCCTATTTAAAGAGGCAGAGCTTGAGGAATGCTGTGGCTATTGCCGAATGCCATCTCTTCCCTTCTGAGCATGTGTTCTTCCTTAGTAGCACCAGGAGTTCACTAGGGACCTGCGAGCAAAGTGTCCAGACATTCTGTAAAATATCCGTAATTTTCGTATTGTCGTAACTTTGGTTATCGCCACTCAAGGACTTTTTAGCAAAAGAAACCAAGGAAAGGGAACTTGGCAGTCTACCCTCCTGCCTCTTCCTTCAAGAGCCCCGCCCATAGTAAAAACCCACTATATAACCTCCTAACATGCGGAGTGATGAATTTGTGATGACAAGCTATCTTTGTTTCCCAATTGAATGCCCCTGTTTTGTCTTATTTTTATCCAGTTGTAGAGAGAAGGGGGAAACTGGCAAATCGTGCTTCACTCCTGGTACACATACACGCATGTACACGTGAGGTAACGTTTTAACTCATTTAGAACATCCACAAAAATGGATATTTAGAAAAGTATTGTTATACCTTTAAATATTTCTTTGATACAAAGAAAGATATTTAAAGTCTATCAGGACCTATCATTTCCGTGAACTGTCCCTCATTTCACCATGTCCCTCTGACTAAGAGACCATAGGCTGCTCTGAAATACTGTGTGCAACTGAAATTACTCAACATTAGAAAAGGGTTGTAAGATTGCTTATCTCTGCATGTCTTATCTCCTAAGCTCGGCTGCAAACTATCTACATCTAGCCCCCATGTAAAGCTGATGATCACATAGCACTAGTTAGAAGAACATTGTAACACTCAAGTTACCTTCCAGTAACCTGAATAATCTTAACTGCTAATTGAATGGTCTTAACTGCTACAAATGCGCATGCGCACACACGTTGCAGTACAGAAAATGACCACAGGGGGAGCTCAGCTTGACCCAGACTTCAGGAGATTCTATCTTAGTCATACAGACTGTGGTGAGGCGTTCTAAGCAGGAAGCAAGAACAAAACTCCAGCGATGGAAACGCCTTAGGCAAGGCTCTCGGGTTTTTGGAATCTCACTTTCTTTACTCACACTATCAAAGTTTGAACAACACTTTGAACATAAGGAACATTATCATCAAATTATTGGTGTCTTAGCAGCTATATCACCGCAATTAATCTATTCTAATAGGCCACTCAGGCGTGAAGATGGGAAATTTTCTGTTTTTATAGGCAATGTGATTTTCAGCTGGAATATTTTATGGCCTATTTCCTGCACAATGAAAGACAGTGAGAACACTACCCTCGCGCTGCTGCTGTTTAAATACCAAGCTCACAACAGTCTTCTCCCACATAGCCATTCACTAATGCATGCACACATTCAGTCAGCAACCTCGATTAAACACCTACTATGTGTCCTGGATGCACTAAGCCATAAAGGGTTTTTGGACAGTTCAGAGGCCAGTGGCTATGATGCTGCTGATGGGTGTAGGCAGTTGTCCAAATCACCAACCCAATGGGTAGCAGATAACGGTGCTAATACTAAGAGATAGCAGAGAGCAGTAACCAGAAAAAGCCATGACGGAGGTCTTTGCCCTGCGGAAATGGCCATGGCCTCCTGATGGTAACTGGAGAGATTAAAACTACTTAAAAAATAATGTTAAACTATTTATTGGTTATTTGACAATTGTCAAATTGTTTGTTTGTTTGTTTGTTTGTTTGGAATATTCTCTGTATTTACAATTCAGGTGTTATCCCCTGTCTACCAATCCTATCCCCTCCCCCCCCCATTGCCTCCAGGAAGGTGCTCCCTCTCCTACCTCCCTCTCCCACCTCAGCACCTTGGTGTTCCCCTACACTAGGAAAACGAGCCTTTGATGGCTCAAAGGTCTCTCCTCTCACTGATGCCAGAGAATTCTGCTGCATATAACCTGGAGCCATCGGTCTCTCCATAAGAGCTCACTGGCTGGTGTTTTAGCCATTGGGAACTGTGGTGGATTTGGCTAGTTGATAATTTTGTTCCTCCCAAGGGGTTGCAGATCCTTTCAACTTCTTCAGTCCTTTCTCCCGCTCCTTCATTGGAGTCCCCATGTTCAGTCCAATGGTTAAAAACTGCTTTGTATCAAATCCATACTGAAAACTTCTAAAAGTTAAGGTTATTTAAGAATACCACACTGGTGTTTTAAATAGGGCTGTGGTGTTTAAACACCATTATCTGCTATTCAGAGAAACAAATCACCATGGCCTGGTAGTCAAATGCAAAGGCTAGAGACAGGCAGACCTACAAGTTCATTTCGTGTTCATCTGGTATGAGTTCTTTCATGTGGCAAACCACATCTCTCATGCCCTCTTTAAGGCTGCTGTGAGGGTTTATAAATTATTCTATGTTTAATGCCTAGTATGATTATCACCACATTTCCCACTGCATTATGAAAAGCTTCATGGCAGGGTCAGTCAACACGGTAGAAAATATGGATTAAAAGTACCTTTAATTGAGCAAAGACAAACACCTTTCAGTTGGACAAAGATTTTGGGGTTTTGGTTATTTTATTTATTTACATTTCAAATGTTATCCCTCTTTCCAGTTTCCCCTCCGAAACCCCCCTATTCCATCCCCCCTCCCAAAACCAAAAAAATTTTGTAGTCTATAATACAAATTGCAATTTGCTACTTAACTAAATTATTAATTTTATATTATTCTAAACATCTAAATAATGCTGACTGTATTAAGCATGTCTGTTTGGATATTGTGTGTTTGTTGAATACATCAGCCACAGAAGACTTGTTCCCACACCGCATATTCATCACTGTCAAGGAATAAAAGATTCTGATATATTAATAAGGTAAAGTATCTTAAATTTTTCTTATTTTATCATGCTACACTATTCTAAACCCTCTTCCAATATAAGCTCACTTTGTGCCTCTCCAACTCTGTATAAAAGATATCAAAACTATATAATATTTATATTATATTATATATTTTTAATAAAAATATATTTATATATTATATATAATATAAATATAATATATTTATAATAAAAATATTATGATCTTCCACAGAGGCAGATAAAATTTCTTATACACACATTAATGACAATAGATGTATAACTTGATAAAAAAAAGATTGTGAATAATTGGACACATTAATTTGATAGGATTTGACTGTTGGCACTTGTGCTGGGCATTGAGATATCAGAGAGCTCCCCAAAGTAAATACCTTGATGGGACGATCACAATGGAGTTTAGAGATTAAATACAAAAGATTATGTTAATGTGGCCTAAGTGGGAACATGAGAAAATATCAAAGTTGAAGTTTTACTTGGAAAATGAATTTGAAATGATCTCTTATGCATATGCAACTTTTTAATTCATACTCTCTGAGGTGCATTTACACTCACATTTAGAAGTCTAATTAGTAATAAAAAGGAAAGCGTTCCTAATGATGGCGCCCTGCTCTTAGGGTCCCCATTATAGATTCTGAAAACAAATTCATTAATATCTTAATCTACACAATGTCATTTTTCTGCACTTAAATACTTCAGCCTGGCAGATGTAAGCTTTACTCACTTATCTGTGGCTTATCTCAAAACTAGAGGCCCAGAGCTCCTGTGTCTTTCTAAACCAAAGTCGGAATCTGTTTTTCCTGCAAAATAGAACCTTCAAAAGAAGTAACCATGGTGCTTTGGAATGTGTGTCTTTCTCTAATTTGTGATGTTTCTTGAGAAAGCTAACAGGCATTTGGGGAGAGAGCCATCAGAGGCATTGTTTCTTAGGTTTCCGGTTCAGTCTGTTGCCAGGAGACTGCCTCTAAATCCTTGAGGCAACTCAACAATCAGGTTAAGGAGATAGTCGTGTATCTGTTTTGCCTGTCTTCCGGTTGGCTTAACTTCACCATATACTTTGCTGCTGAAGGTTCATTTCCCTCAATTTGTTAAGTGGCTAATTATAGAGGTTCACAAAAGAATTGACACAGGAGGAGGGTGGAGGTGGCTGACTTCTAGCAGCTGCCCCAAGAGACCTGTACTAGTGTCACGTGGAGGAATAGAACACAAATTAAACAATGGCCGGAATAGGCTGCCCATAATAGAGGTATGAAGGAAGCGTAGTTTTTGCAATGATATAAACCTGGTTGTAAATGTGACTTTTTCTTCACCCCCCCCCATTTCCAATAACAACTAGGTCCTAAAATAAGTCGTACCTTTAAGTTTCTGTTGGGAAAATCCATTTTAAACCCAAATTGGCTGTCACGAATGAATAAGAACACAATCTGTATCTATGTGAAGATTTAGCATTTAATATTACTTTCTGTGATATCTATTTTTAAAAATACCTGAAAAGTAAAAAAAATAAATTAAAATGGAATCCCTTCCTGAATAATCATATATTCTAAGTAAAGGTCTTAAAAACAGTGATAAAAATATGAGTAGGAGATGGAGTATGTGTACTAAGAATCCATGTTTTCTTCAGGTAACAATTAGGTGTGCTATATTAAGCCAGTGCCATGGATTCTAAGCACCAGACTTTCTAACATTTGAAAAGCATAAACAACAAAGAAAACTTCTCTCCGCAGGTCAGAGCGAGCTAATGGGACAGAATGGGACAGCTGCATTGTTTCTGTGTCTCATCAAAGCATCTCTATGCATAGTAGTCACATCATTATGTAAGACATTTGCAAATATGTATAATGCTGTTGCCTATGGGAAAACTCTCTGCTCTAATGTATTCCTGAGAGATGAATGAACATTTCTTTAGGTACGATAAAAAGATTCAGAGGGCTGGATGCAGCCTTGATATTAAAACCACAAGCTCATCACTTAATTTTCTTTTTCTTTAATGTCAACTGCTAATATTGCAACTCTCTCTCTCTCTCTCTCTCTCTCTCTCTCTCTCTCTCTCTCTCTCTCTCTCTCTCTCTCTCTCTCCCCCCCCCCTCCAAATTCCCCACTTCTCTTCCAGTTCCCATTCTGATTCAAGTTCAGCGCTGTCCTATTTGCTTGAGGCTGCTTGCTTTGATACTGCAGCAGGCAGCCTATGAAGACAGAAGTATTCTTTGGCTTCAGATCTCTGATCTGAGTTTCTGCTTGATCTCTGGATTTTTTTTTTTCACTGCCTCTGAAACAGTTGCTAAATTCTGCCATCAGCAGATACCCACCCAGTTGTGCTGTTTACCTGTTGAAGTTGGTATCAGGGCAAGAGCCCTGTTTCTTAGGGCAAATGTGATACAGTTTCAGACAGAAATTATAAAGGAGCATACAGTTTTCATCTGGTTTTTGAAAGCAAGCAGACAAGCAAACGGAAGGGTCTGGGAGGGCAGCCCAGCTATGCAGTCATGGGGAGCTGAATTTCATCCTCAGAATTCATGTTAAAAATTTTTTTGAGTGTCATGGAACACGTATGCAATCTCAATGCTAGAGGGCATGAGATAGTTAGATCCCTGGAACTCACCCAGCTGTGAAGAGGGTATGTCTTTGCCAATGAGAGACTGTCTCACAAAATAAGGAAGATGTCTCATGAAGAAAAGTTGCCCCCCCCAGCCTCTCTGTGGGCTTGATAGGGCACACACATGTGAAAAAAAAAAACAGTAGATGGATGGTAAAGGATTTATTAAAAGGGTAGTAACAAATTTAGCACAGTGAAAGAAACTAAGATATAAATAAATGTTGGCAGAGGTGTGGTTACAACACAGATAAACCAGACTGTCCCATAATTCTGAGATAGTTCTGAGGGAACATGAGGCATCTGATGAATATGAAGCCAAATAAACATGTTTGAACTGGAAGATATCTATCCTCATTGAATATATTATCTTTTAGGAGACTAAAGGAGTTTGGTCTGGTTGAGCTTGGAGGGGTTATGTATCCATATGTGTGTGTGTGGATGTGTTTGTATATGTATCTATACATCTTTGTGTATTTGTTTATGTGTGTAGATGGGTGCATGCATGTGTATGTGTATATACGTGCATGCCTGTGCATATGCAGGTGTGTTTGTATGTGTATGTATATGCGTTCATGCATACACCCATGTACATACATAAACAAACACACTGGGTCTTTGTCTCAGGAGCAAACCTCAGAGAGTCAACAGCTTGATTTCAGTTTCTGGGGTGGGGAGAGGCTAAAGGATCTGCAAAGTTAACCATGATGAAAATAATAAAACAATACAATAGGAAGGTACATACAGCACATACATTTGCTAAATTGTATCAAAAAGAACAGAAGATGACTGAAAAAGAAATTAATCCGAGAGTCAGAGAGAACACACATTTTGTTTTCCATTTGTGCTTTGAGTTTTATACAGTGTATTTTGGTTATTCACCACCTCTCCCCCAACTCCCATCCACCCCCAGCGCCATGTTCTCTCTGTGTTCACTCGGTTTTTTATTCTTTTTTAAAATTCCTCAAGACAAATTTGTGTGGCACAATTGTCTAGGATGTGTTATCTTTCACTGAAGTGGTCTTAGGATCCTCATTCCTAAAGAAAAATGTCTTTCTGTCTCCCTGCAGCTAATAAATGCCAATAACTCCACACTGAGGGGTAGAATTTGTGTGCCCAAATCCCCTCTTTATTCTGGGATTTGGTCTGGCTCGGGCTTGCACAGGATTTGCACATCCTGTCCCAACCACTATGAGTGTATATGTGTAGTTCCCTGTTGTGTTCAGATCTTTCTTGTAGTCATCCATGGCCTTGGGTTTTTAGACTTTTTTGACCTCTTCTTTAATGATTCTACACTGACTCTTACGTAAAGGTTGTGGTGTGTGCGTTCTCTTTAAGGATGAGAGTTCTGCAGTCTCTTGCTCTGCTCACCTTGGACAGTTGTGGGTCACTGTGTCAACCACCACCTTCTTCAAAAGAGAAGCCTTTCAAGTGTGGGTCAAGAGATTCACTGATCTATGGTGAAGCAGCTCTTAAATCCAATCAGAAAGTGGTTGTTTGCTCACGTGATGTTCAAGTTGGTGTTGCACCAGTGGATTTTTCTTACCAGGAAAGTCACGATTGTAGACTGTGTGGTTCATATGTGAGAATGATTTATAATTCATTTTCTGCTCTGAAAGTGTACATTGTACAAAGGTAGTCAGAAGAAATGAAACCTCCAGGTTCCTATGAGCCTAATTGCTCTTCGGTATGTGGCGTCTTCAGTCTTACCATCTAGCTCAGTTCTGGATGGTAACCAAGAGCAATAGCAATAAGCTGAGGTGTTTATGGGTGCTCTAGGTGACATCACCGTCCAACAAACCTTTGAAAAGTAACACATTCCTGGCACTGGGGCTTCTATTAGTTATTCTCTGGTGTCTAATACGACATTGCTGTCTTGTTATAAAATAATGCCAATTTAATTCTTTTTATAGATTCATGTGTGTACACACATATATTTCATATATGCATGGAGGTGTCTACCATAATAGGTCTCATGTTTTTCCTCAAGGGTTTTTAGTGTTACTTATCCCTCTTCATATTCCCTACTCTACCCTACCCTCCACACATGCATGCCCTTTAGACTTTCTTGCTCCATAATTCCCTGTTAACCAGTCTTTAAAAACCATTACCCATGCTTTCTTAGTAATGTCCTGATCTCTGTGGGCATTCCAAACAAAACAACACACACACACACACACACACACACACACACACACACACACACACACACACACCACTAGAGATTCAAGCTAACATCCTCAGATGAGAGAAAACATGTGACATTTGTCTTAAAGAAATAACACCCCTCCCCCCAAAAAAAGCAACACAGACAAAGCGTTCCCAGCTGAAGGACATTTGTGATCACACTGTAAAATACTGTAGTATCCAGCATAAATACGGGGGTGGGGAGATCAAACCAGAATGTAATCACATTATTATAAACTTTTAGAACACTGAGAAAACTCTGAAATACTGCAAGAAAGATAAAAGCAAAAGAAAAGAAGAAAAGAAATGAAGAGGAAAAATAAGACAGACCATTCATCGTGTATCAAATAAACAGGACCAGAACAGTATCACATTTCTCAAAACAGCACTGGAAACTGAAAGTTGAAAAACTGTTTTTAACAAAAGAGAAATGACCACGTGGCCTAAATTTTATGTTATTTATATTATCAGCTGGAGCAGAGCGTAGGGTGAGCATTCACTTAAGTATAACAGGCCTCCTGGAATATTTATGTTACACTTCTTATTACATCCGTTTTTATGGAGAATGCAAATTATAATTCTGAAAAAATGAGGGATAAACCACTTACAGAAATGTAAGATATGAAGATGACATTGTTACAATAAAAAAAAAAAAAAAAAAAAAAAAAAAGGTTCTGGTCCATTTGTTGTTTTGTATTGTTTTGCTTTAGAGAGGGGATAGGTCAGTTTGTTTTTGTTGACTTTAAAATAGGTGTTGGCAGCACCTCTTTAATTCCCGAAAAAGAATATTGAACATTTTAAGACATAAATATCCAATTTCCTATTTTATGATATTCAAGTCTCTTAAATTTTCTCCATTTTTGGTTCAGAGTGAAAGAAAAATCTAAGGAAACGGGTAGAGCAGATTAGATATGTTCTAAAAGGTATCAGAACATATACACAATTATCTTGAGGCTATGAAATGATTATGTTGTGGATAGAGCTCTCATTAACGAAGGCTGTTCTCCTCTGAGTAACGACAGTAATTCAGTGGAGTAAGAACACGGGAAGCTACGTGTTCAGAGCTCAGAACACGCTCACTCGTCTTACCTCACAGAGGCCAGGAGAAAATGTTCGTCCCTAGACTTCTCTCCGAACAGAAGAAGCAAACTATGAAATGCTGTTATATAAATCGCAGGGATGTTCTTGTCCAGTTTTTTGGTTCTGGTGCTCGCTACCCCTGCAGAAGTTAAAAGATTCACTTCTTTATCTAAAGTCTGAAGAAAGACACTGAAGAAAAAAAGAAACCATAAAGGCATACCCTTTTTCAAAGATAATCTGAGGGATGGAGAGATGTCTCAGTGATACTGCTCTTACGTAGGACATGAGTTTGGTTCCTTGCACCCATATCAGACGATTCACCGCCACCTATAACTCCAGCTTCAGGGGATACAACACCTCTAGCCGTCCACAGGCACCTGCACTTACATGTGCATCCTCACATGAGACACACATGTAGAGTTATTTTTTAAAACAGTCAAGTGGAATAGTGGTGGCTCAGGCCTTTATTTCCAGCACTTGGGAACACAGGCAGGCAGATCTCAGCCTGATCTACAGAGAAGCCCTATCTTGAAAACCAAATAAATAAATAAATAAATAAATATTTTTATGAAAATGATAGCCTACATAGAGCCTTATTAGGTCAGACTTTTGATGCATACTATCATCCTAGGCACTGATCTTTTTTTTTTTTTAAACAACTTTATTTTACAAAACAAAAATAAATGTACAGATTTTAAACATTTTTTGCTTAAAATTATACATTTTTGTCAGTACTTTTTTTCAGATTTTAACATAATTTTTACATAAAAACATATGAATATATTTTTTAGTCAGTACTTGATTTTTTTTTCAAGGTTTGATAGTATGCCTTGAAAACTTAATAGTTACAATGAGCATAAAGTACATGTAAAACAAAATGTAACATGGAAATAGTTAAAGTTTTCTTGTTTTGTAAATATTTTTTTGTTTTGTTTTGTTTTCTTTGTTTCTTGGACTTCATACAGTCTGTGAGTTGTTTCTGGGGGAGTGCAAGCCTCTGGGGTTAGCATCCCACTATCAGTGACTGCATATTATGTCTGTTCTTTTGTGACTGGGTTATCTCACTCAGGATGATATTCTCTAGATGCAGCCATTTTCTTAAGAATTTGGTTAAGTCATTGTTTCTGGTGGCTGAGTAGTATTCCATTGTGTATATGTACCACAATTTTTGTATCCATTCATCTTCTGAAGGACATCTGGGTTCCTTCCAGCTTCTGGCTATTATAAATAGAGCTGCTATGAACATTGTGGTGCATATATCTTTGTTGTGTATTAAAGTGTCTCTGGGGTATATGCCCAGAAGTGGAATAGCTGGGTCTTCAGGTAATACTATATCCAATTTTCTGAGGTATCGCCAGACTGATTTTCAGAGTGGTTGTATTAGCTTGCAACCCCACCAACAGTGGAGAAGTGTTCCTCTTTCTCCGCAGCCTCGCCAGCATCTGCTGTCATCTGAGTTTTGGATCTTGGCCTATCTGACTGGTGTGAGGTAGAATCTCAGGGTTGTTTTGATTTGCATTTCCCTGATGGCTAAGGATGTGGAGCACTTCCTCAGATGTTTCTCGGCCATTCGGTGTTCCTCAACTGAAAACGTTTTGTTTAGCTCTGTACCCCATTTTTTAATAGGGTTGTTTGATTCTCTGGTGTCTAGCTTTTTGAGTTCCTTGTACACCTTGGATATTACGCCTCTATCTGATGTGGTGTTGGTAAAGATCTTTTCCCATTCTGTTGGTTGCCGTTTTGTTTTCTTGAGGATGTCCTTACTAGGCACTGATCTTAGTATTTTTCCATTCATACAGGAGAATGGTTTACATTTATCAGCTCCACAGCATCTGATCGACAGTGATCCAAATGCTTCAGTTTCTTATTAGGTATGAAATCAAGCAACTTATAAAACCCTTCCTCCTTTAGTTTCCACACCTACAAACATTTTTTTTTTTTTTTTTTTTTTTTTTTTTTTGCTACTTTTGTTTTGTTATTAGGTTGCTTCTCCAAGAAGGGGTATAACTAAGCCCATCTTGGAATTATCCTTGTAATATTCGTTGGTTAGTCTTCTTTTCTAGAAACACCGGAGGAAACTACGTATCTAGTTAAAATAGTAATGTCCAGTGTAATATTTTAGGCAACAGAAATTAATATAGAAAGATATTCGCTGGCCTCTTGTGATACACATGCTCAGTTACCAGCTACTAGAAGATGAAAGAGAATTTTGGGACCCTGGGCCATGTCTCTCTATCTAGGTTTCTCTGCTTCCTGACTACTGATGAGGTAAGCACCTTTGGTCAGCCATGGAGGTGCTGCCTTGCTGTTCTGCCATTGCTAAAGTCCCAAACAACCATGGGCTGAAACCACAAACCCAGATAAATAATTTTCTCCTTTACAGTGGTTGTCTCAGGGACCTTGTTACAGCTCTGGAAAAGTAACTAATCCAAACTGTAAACAATGTGTCCAAGACTTCACAAGGCTGTTACAAGAAACCTCGGATATAAGACATTTTTTTTTCCTTGCAAATTAAATCTAGCCACCAAGAAGCAGGAAAATGAGAGGAAGAAAAATGCCTGGACGGGCACAATATGATTCTAGCTGGTAACCATTGTTTGGGGCCATTATAAGATAGTCCTTGTTCATGTTTTATAACCAAATAGTAGGCTTGTCCTGGAAGTTCTTTTATAGAGATGAAAAGGCCACTGACTATGGACTTATCAACATCTACAAAATGGGCAGCCAGTCTTATCTTTCCCTTTGAGATCTTAGAGTTCAAAATATATAGTTTGTTTTCGGTCTTATTTATCTCTTTTTTTCTCTCTCTCCTTTTTTTTCCCCATGAAACAAGAGATGATTAAAGAATTGAAGTTTCTGGTGAATGAAACAGCCAGACCACTTTTCATGACAAAGTTGGTAATTAGAAGGCCAATTTAATGGTGAATCAGGCAGAAATATTCAAACCATGACAAATGACTTTAATAATGCAGCTTGCAATTCTTGAACAGAAATAAATTTCACTTCCTCAAACTCTCGCCTTCTGCTGCCTGCCTGGAAGACAGAACTGTCCAGGAGGTATTCTGTACCCTTATTCCGTAAAGCTTTTACTAGGTTTTAAGCGGCCAAATAGCTCGCAAATGCAAAACATCACTCAACTTCTTATGATTTTTTTTTCCTTGAAGGTATACCGTGTTCAGAATTCTGAGAAGTCAGGATTTATTTTTCTCCTGTTCTGCTTTAGCCCTACAACGGTGTTTTATTGTTACCACTCTGACTTGAGGTATTAAAGGGAGCTACATTGGCCTCAAAATTGAAAGCTAATTTTGGTGTTTGTCATAAGTTTGTTAAAACCACATGCATTCCACAGTTTGAAAAATTTCCTTATTCCGTCCATGCTGGGGCTTCGTAATTGGATAGTAAGGATGTTCAAAGACTAATTTAGTGAATTGCACAATATTTTAAATGGAATTATGCAGGTTTATGGGTCCTTAGGGGATTCGACTAGGAGCCTCTCGAGAAAATCTGTTTATCAGTAAATGATATTAGCAGGTCTCACCTAGCTTTTGTCTTCATTAAATTGCTGCTCTCCCAATTGAGGGTCACATCTGAGGCCTGCTTTGATAATTTGTCATTATTGTCTTGTTTATTGGAGCATGAAGTTGATCCAGGCTGGGCTGGGCCTGGGCTGCTTCTACACGATGTGCAAAGAAGTTTGTATTCACAATTCCACCAAAGCTAAATCAAGATGGAATTTTGCAGGCTCTAAGAGAAAGAGTTATTTGTGGCCTTTCGTTTCCTCCAAAGTTCCCTCAGTGCACATCTTACCACCTCTGCTACGTAGCCACGCTCCACAGATTTCTCTTAAGTGCATTCTTATCAATAAAAATAAGGTAGACATTTGAACTTCTGCCTATAGTGTTGGCCTATAAAATAAAGATACATTAATTTTCTCTTTAGCATACCATGCCCACGTAATTACCATCCACAGCTTACCTTAAGGCACTTAGGGTTATATTTAAAATATACACATTATTTTAAATATACTTGAATTAAGCACACTAATTTCAGCACCGCTAAGGCTACTTTTCATGGCAACTGCATTCTCTGCCTGGACATAGAGGAAGTCCCTTAAGATCTGGGGCACAGCACTTCCAAAAGTAACATTGAGGGTGGCTAAATCTGTTTCTGATCCCATTATATGAATTCCCATGACTCCTTGTCTTTCCATAACAATGTGGAATCCAAAACAAGGGCACAGGGCAGCTAGATGATATTCCATCAAGCCTGGAGTTCTCACAGATGGATGGTCTACACACTCCACTGCTCTTCTCCACAGAGAACTCCATATCAGAGCCTCCCCACTGCTTGTAAGCATCTTCTACTCCCTTCTAAGTCCACCTAGGATGCCATTTTTAACCACATTGGTGTACCCAGCTCTTAAATTACTCTTGGTCATTCTTTCCTCTGTTAAGATGGTCAGAGGTCACTTGAGAACCTCACAAGGAGGTTAAGGTAGGCCAAGGTCACTTGAGGACCTCACAAGACCTCTGGCTTGGTCAAGATGCCAGAAGGGAAAATGGCAGCCCTTCAAATGTCAGGACAAGTAGAAACAGTGAGTGAATTGTATTCTCTCGGGGGCTCAGGATGATGGCTTGGCATTCCTTATGAACGTTCCCAGGCCAGGAACCGAGCCAGCTCATTTTATACACTATTACCTAGCACATCCGCAGCTCTCGGAGATTTATGGTCATCATTGCCTTCTACTTACACAGAATCACTAGCCTTTCACTTTAAAATGGTTAAAAATTGTTTCATAGATTGCAGGTCATTAATGTAAATTAGACTATTTCTATATTTGATTTCTTAATTTTTAAAAGGAAAGGAATAGCTCTCATACACACGGACTCCCTCTCCCCCTTTTACTTGAAATTTTTAAACGGCCCTCTAGACGCCTCTTTCAATAATTCTTACCCTCCAAAGCCGGGATGTCTTTTAATTTCACTTTAAAATAGCTACATTGGGACCATAATATGATTAGAACTAATGAATATTGTGGAGAGAAGCAAAAAAAATTTTATTTAAAATCTTTAAAAAGTATAAATACTTCATGTGCATAAGGACCTGTGGTTTATCGAAGCCCAGTCAAGGGCTCGGCTTGGATCCTGAGAATAAATCATGACAGCATATCAGGCCTCACCTTCTACTTCTACACAAAGAGGTCACAGCTCCTGAGAGTTCTTTACAGAACAGTAGGAAGCAACAATATTAAAATAACTTTCCATTCCAATAAGAAAAACAATAATAACAGTGGACCTCACTGGGCAGTATATGTAGTACTGGAAATTGTCTTTGGAATCAGCTGTTGGCCCTGAGACCCGTTTCATCTCTCAGACCTTTGAAAATCTCAGCTGCTCTTCCATTTCTTTTTTTTTTTTTTTTTTTTTTTTTTTTTTTTTTTTTTAAATGCTGTGGAGGGCTTGCTCTTCCAACGTAGGCTCGGTTCTGAGAACTGGAAAGAGAGAAGAGTTAACTCTATGTCTCCTTCCACTACGCACTCCCCATCATCTCAAGGCTAACGTTACCATCAAAGTTCTAATTCTTAAGCATTCCGATAGAGGAAACGGGACTTTTCTGAGAACCACGGGTGCATACTGACTAGCCTCGATGGCAGGACCAGAAAGGAAACCTTGATTCTGTGAGAATTAGCAGGCATGTTTGCCCGGGCCCCACTTCCTCTACCATGGCATGACAGGATGCTTTTTGCTCTAGTGTTCTCAATGTGGCCAAGAGTACCTCCGAGGTTCAGAGAGAGAAGGAGCAGGTTATCTGCCCCATGGCTCACAAGTGCAGGGAACTTCACTACAGTTCAGTGGTGAAGGGCAGAGGGGCCAGCATGACCCGTGACCACCCCAGGAAGCATCCATGGGCCTCTGGCTTAAAGAGAAGTTCACACATCAGCAAGTCAGCTGAAGACAAGCCTCCTCCCCATTTCTTCTAGTGTTCTTAGTCCTTTTTTGTGTGTGTGTGTGATAGTTTATGTATTTACATTTTAAATGTTATCCCCTTTCCCAGATCCCATCCCCCTCCCTCAGTTTCTATGAGGGTACTCTCCCTCCCACCTCCCTGCCCCGACATTTCCCTACACTGGGGCATCCAACCTTCACAGGACCAAGGGCTTCTCCTCCCATTGATGCCAGACAATGCCATCCTCTGCTACATAAGCGGCTGGAGCCATGGGTCCCTCCATGTGTACTCTTTGGTTGGTGGTTTAGTCTCTGGGAGTTCTGGAAGATCTGGTTCAGTTTTTATTTTTTATTTTTGTTTTTTGCCTAGTAATAAGCTTAGCTAATTCTGTAATGGAATTTTAAAAGCTAGGCACTTCTTTGGCCATTCTAACACTTATTGAGAACTGATGAAAACACAAAACAATTCCGGTTTTAAACATTAAATATTCTGAAAAAAGCAATATATAGATAAATAAAAGTGAGTCTAAATTTTCTATTTCTTAACTTGTAAAACAAGAAGATGGGTATTCTCTTCTTTGCAAGGTGTATTTTTAGTTTTCTTCTGTATGGATGTCTCTGGGAGACATTCAGAACCTTAATATAATCCTCTTTGTGAAATTAATTTTTTAAGTTTTTGAGAACATCATATATTTGTACTGTATTTCTATCATCGCCACTCCTCTCCCTCCTCTTACAGCTCCTCCCATCTCCCCACTACCTCTCAAACTCAGGACCTCTCATTTATTACTGTTTTCGTATGTATGCATATATGTATGTGTGCACATATGTATGTACACACCCTACTGACTTAATTTAGTGTTGTTCATATGTCAACAATGTGGTTACTTAAAAACCACACCAGACACATAATGAGGACCTGCCCATGTGGGTAAGAAAAATTCACAATTCCAAACCCTTATACAAAGAGCTTCAAGCATCCAATGGGTGCTGAGCAAGGAAGACTCAGTTTTCTCCAAGGACAAGCTCCCCAGTAGATTATTTACTTCATTATTATAAGAATCTTGTTAAATTAAATAGCACTGGAAATAGTTCTGGAAACGATACCATATTCTATTAGATAAGGAAAACTAACATTCAATACAGCAATGAAATTTAAAATACAAATACTTAAAAAAATTTTCACTCAATTTGAATAGAAATGTATATTTTAAGACATTCTGTTTAGGGTAGTGTTTGCTTTTTGACTAATACATATCAGATTCATTTTTAAAAGCCTGTCCCCTGGCATTTTTCTCTAAAAGAAGAGCAACAA
This sequence comes from Micromys minutus, assembly GCF_963924665.1. NCBI lineage: Eukaryota > Metazoa > Chordata > Mammalia > Rodentia > Muridae > Micromys > Micromys minutus. The sequence continues at coordinate 30,039,082 of NC_137974.1, forward strand.
ACCCTGTAATAGGGGCACCATTTCTGTGAGCAGAACACACCTCATACTTTGCCTCTCTCCCTCCTTCCCTCCCTCCTTCTCTCCCTCCTTCCCTCCCTCCCTCCCTTACTCCCTTCTTCCCTCCCTCCCTCCCTTACTCCTTCCTTCCCTTACTCCTTCTCTCTTTCACTCCCTCCCTTCCTCCCTCTCTCTTTCCCTCCCTCCCTTTCTCCCTCTCTCTCCCTCCCTCTCTCTTCTCCCACCTCTTCTCTTTCTTCCTCCCAACCTTCCCCTCTCTCTTCTTCCCTCCCTCTCTCCTTCTCTTACATTTTTAATGTGAGCATTTCGGTGTTTCTCTCACAAGTGCACACTTGCTCTCTTTCAGGAGTCACTAGTAGTTGAAGTCTAAGAACACAAAACAGAGGAAGGGCAAGAATTTTAAAAATGGTTAATAATTTTAAAGGAGGTTTAGATATTAAAGTATAAACACACAAGTTCACCGAAAAGTTTCTATCTACTAATTAAGTATCCTAACTATGTAGCTTTCCAAGTTATTTATGTTACCCTAAAAATAATAAGGAATACAGCTTCTGCACATGTTTCCTATGCCCAGATAAGCAATGGTAACAAGAATTCTAGGTGTTCATGGAGACTTCCTAAGGAAAAGGTCTTATTAGCATAATCCAGAAAGAATGGGACTTTCTGGAACTAAGAAGAGCATCCAGTATGGTGATGTGGTCATATGTTCCCTGAAGAGCGTCTCTTCATGCACCTCACAACACCACAACACACTTTGTCACCAGAAGCTCACGGTTTTATAACCATCATATAATGTTCCACACCCCGTCCAAATAGATAGTTTCCCCATCTTGTCCCCTGAAAGCTCACTGGGCAAGATTCAGGAGGTCCAGGACAGGAAAGGGCATGCAAGACTTATTCACCTTTGGATTTCTGTATACACAGCAGATTTTTCCAACATACCATTTTGCCTCATGGTGCTTGCTGTTTAAATTGAAATTGTCTTCTGTTGGTCAATGCCTTCCTGACGAGATTTCTATTCTTTATAGGTGCCTCACATGTTGCCCTGCGCAAATCACTTTTAAGATCAGCATTCATTTGAAACTGAGCAAAACAAAAGTTTGACTAAACTTCTCCCAACGAATATCATTCCCCCAAAAATTTTAAAGAAAAAGAAATCTTTAGACAAAGAGTTTTGTTAAATGATTTATCATGTTATCATATGTGTGTGTGTATATATATATATTATATCAGTGTGCAAGAATAGAAGCTCTGAGCTATCATGTAGAAAAGTAGCCCTTTGCTCTATTTAAACCAAACTTTCACAAACATTTAACATCATTTTGAATAATGGGGTACTTAGCATGCCAGACAACTACTTTTCTGAGTCCTGAATTATATCTCTGTCTATCTGTATATGTGGGTGAAAATCTAAAAAGCTGACATGAGCGACAGAGCCCAGCAAAGTAAACCTCACACAGTAAAGTCAATAAAACAATGACCATCAAACATGCTAACCCCACTTCCTGTTGTTTGTTCAAAGGCTGCCAACTGAAAAACTAGTTTTCCTAACATTACTACCCAGAAAAGTTAGTACAAAATTATCAGTAAAAGCTTAAATCAGATGTGCCCTGTGGGTTAGTACCAAGAAAAATGCCAGCGTATTTTCTCAGGCCTTTTACCCCTTACACAAGTCAAGTGAATCTGTTATATCATTTTTTCCAACATCCAAATCATCACAACCTAAAGTATTATTAATACACTTATAGCCAGTAAAAGATATTTTCAAGGTTGCCTAGTTGGCTATGTTGAAATCACTTATTATATTCCAAGTTGAGCTGAGTCTTAAAGCTTCTTAGAGCTTACAGGTAGCAATAGGGACATCAGAATTGTTAAGCACATGGGCTTTTTTCTTCTTAAATGGAACAGATTCACACATTTTCCATCTGGAAGTGTGCAAATGGAGATATTAATATCTGGCTGTCTTTCTTATCCTGTAAAACCAGCCCTCACTGAATCTCCCAGAATCCTGAGCATTATTAGTTCCCCATCCTTAGGCTTATTACAAACCCTTTCTCCCCAGGCCCAGACTCCATAGCACTGTTTCTCAATCAGTAAAAGACATTCTTGTGGAGGAAAAAAGGTCACAGATGCTTTGCTAAAGAAATGTACTTTGCAAATAATTTTCTCTGCAACCATGTTGAAAGCTTCATTGTGATAACTATCACGTAGAAAGTTCTCCCCAAAAGTATTTTTTCATTAATTAATTTATCTATTCACTTTATATCTTGATCATAACCCCCTCCCTCCTCCCAGTCTCCCCTTCATATAGCCACCCCCCAAACCCCCTTCTCCTCTGAGAAGGAGAAGCCTGTCCTGAGTACCAACTCCCTCTGGCATATGAAGTCATTTCCCCCAAGGTTTTACCTTGTTTAAATGTGCAAAGGAAACTAAACCACTTGGTCGGACTCTGAAAGCCTGGACCAAACACCTGCAAGTTCTGCTAACCTGAGTTTCACTTTTACCATTCCTGGGTCAGTTCCCTGCTAGCCATGACCCTTGCACATACTTTGATCATGTAAAAGTGCAAGTCACCCCAAACCAATAACACTAAATATTACCTCTATGAACACTCAAGTCTCTATCCAGGAAGATATCTAGTGAATGATTTCTAAATAGCCACACTGTTCATGGACCATGCACCAAACAAGTGAGTTTATCAGAAAATTTAGAGACTTTCAATCCTTTATTACATTAAAAAGCTGGCTAGAAATTTTATATTCTGTGAGACTGAATTTTTTTTCAAGGCTACCTTGGTTTAAGAAATTGGACAATTTATCACCCAATGGCCCGCAGCAAATTTAGTATATGCAAGTGATTACTTTGTCTCTTCCCCTAGCAGCATTGAAACAATTTGGCACTAGAGGCCACACAAAGAGAAGGTCACTTATAACACCAATTCTCTGGGGAGCTGCTAATGAGCTATTGACCCTTCCCCACTGTAGCTTGATATGTCATATCTGACTCTGGTTTCTTGAGATGTAATTTCTAAGTAGTGATATTTTAAGTCTATGTGAGATGTGTCGGTTTATCAAAAAAAAAAAAAAAAAAAAAAAAAAAAGAAGAAGTCTAGTATTATTCCCACCATGAATGGCAGGTGCCAATTGATTTAACTGGAGATAATTTCACCATTTCCAGCTATTCCCACAGGGGAGAGACTATTGACAATATTGGTTAAATTAATAACTAAGTATAAATTATTCCTTCATCCTGTACTTAACTGCCTTCCATCCCTTCCCTCCTCTTCCTTATTTGCATGAGGTCAGAGAAACTAAGTCAACATTGTTCATTTTATCATGTGGGTCTATTATTGAAGGCAAACTTCATAGCTCTCTTGCCTACCAACTAATGATTTGTTTATTGCATTGCTATCAAAAACTCTGTGAAAGATAAAAACACCATTTCAGGTGAAATGCTAGATTCATTCAGGGACTCATAGACTGCAGAGAACCAAAGCCAGTCATCCTAATCTGTGAAATGGGCCAATTTGTCCTGTCACTTAATTTAAAATGTTGTTTGTTTAACCCTTGTTAACTTAGTTTTTAATTGTAAACTCCAAAAAAAAAAAAAAAAAAGGAGAGTTGATAGGCATTTTTGAATTACATTCAAATCAAGTATTACCCAGGGAGATAGTTCCCCTAAGGGTAGAAGAGAAAGAAAAAGACATTCTGGGAGGTTTGAAGAATCCAGAGAAGTGGCAGACTATTTCCCTTGGCCTCACTGTGTGCTCCTAATGATGAAGCTGTCTGGGAAGAGCTCTTTGCTCTGTAGTGGTGCTGGTGGTGGGGAGAAGAAATAATACAGGCCGAGGACTAAGAAGGGAAGGAGAAGGTCCCTCCAGTCCACAAACACTGTTGGCACTGTGTTGCTCTCACCGTCACGTGTGCAGAGTGGATTACAAGTGATTTTTCTCACGCTTGCACTGTGAAACACAGAGCCAGGGAAGCATGACCCACAGACAACAGGGAAGCAGAAAACAGCCATAGCCGTTGAAAATAAAGCACCGCCTTATCCTCACATCCTAAAGGCCAGGACAGTAGATACAGAGATGGGAGCAACGATCCTTCCTTTTTGTTTTTAATGTAAAACTTGTTTTGAAACAATTGGTTTCGAGGGAAAAGGTTTTTAGCTTTTCAAGACCTACTAAATTAATGAACCAGGCCAATTTGTGATCTTCTCTGTGTTGCTGAAAGAAAAGGAAAAAATTCTCCCTGCAGGTAAACTGTCTATCTGGCGCCAGAGATATTAGAAGCAATTTCATGAGCAGGATCATTAATTATGGCCTATGAAAATTTAATAGTCGCCTTCTTCAGAGCTCTTATAGGAGCTGAGATCAAAGTGTCTCCCAAGTACTGATGCTAACTCAGTTATCAGGGAGGCTGAAGAGCTTCAGAGGGTTCAGAAGCTCCCCATGTATGTTTATTTCCTTTGCTGGGGATGTGTTAAAGGCAACACAAAGGTACAAACACGTGATCTTGGGAGCTGGGATGTGTGCACATTCAGCTTCCTCTGAGTCTCACTTACCCAGACCCAATGATATTACACCTCAGGAATTTTATAGAGCTGTGTAGCAGACGGTGCTGCTTTTCTTTCTTAATTATAATTTAGAGAAAGGCATGGCGTAGCTGAAAGATAAATCAATGTGAACTGACCTACATTTATCCCAGGTCTGTAATATAACAGAATCATGCCCTGGGGCAACTGACTTAAGTGGTCTGGACCTTGGTGTCCTATTCAAGCAAGATGCTGGTGTGGTGTGAGGGCTAATTGGAAAACAGTGCTAACACACTTGCCTTCCGTATCTAAAGTTCTGTGGATAAACATTTCCTTAGAAAAAATGGACGTGTTCATAATGCCTCACCTTTGAGCTTGCTACAAAGACAGACTGGGATAATCCATGCAAAGAAAGGTACCTAGGACACATTACATGCTTATTCCTCTATTATCCTTAATATTTCTGCCAGTAACTAGGGTTCATGGAAAGAAAGGGAATGGAAGAGGAGGAAAGAGTGATTTGTAAATTTCTATCACAAGATAGTGTCAGAATTTCTTAACAGGACTGACACCACAGAACTGACTCAAAAGGTCTCTTATGTCACCAGTTCACCAGGCAAACAAATGGACTTCTGACACAGTACAGTGATCAGAAATAATATCCCCACTCTAGAATCTCCTACTGTGTACCCAGCTGAATTCTTCTACGCCTGCAAACTCTGTTACATTATAAGATTCTGTTGAAACCCTCTATCTGTTTTAAGAAGAGGATTTCCATTATTTTTACTAACCCTCTTTTCATTAACCCTAAGAATGACATACATTTACATTACAGTCATTTGATCATATTCATCCTACACTTCCATAGCACTCCTCCGATTCATCCACACTTCCCCACGCCTTTTCAACACTATCATTTTTTACATTAGTATCTGTTCATTGAGAGTATCCTACAATGTGTTTTCATCCTACCCACCCTCCCTCTCCAAACTCTTCCAAGATCCACCCCCTTCCCTTTCCAACCAAGTTTATCTCCTGTTTTTTTCACATCAGGGCCAACAGATACTTCCTACATGTGTGGCCTCCCACTGGAGTATCATTGATTAGCATGGCCAACACTCCTAGAGAAACCAACCCTTCTCCCAGCACCTAAGCATTGCTAACAGCTCCCCCACTGAGAGAAGCTTGAAGCTCAGCTCTGCACTCCATGCTGGGATTTTCCATAGTCCACAGCCTCCATTGCTATTAGCCCTTGGCCTGGCTCCCTTCTTGGTTTAGCCCACAAACAGGCTTCCTGACTTGGTTTTCTCCACAATTCTGGATGCAGCTAAAAGCTCTACTCTTATCCGAGCTACTTAGATAAATATTCATCTCTGAGCTAACAACTAGCACAAGACAAGACACACTGATGTTACCTCCCTGTGGATAATTATCCTACCTTGACTATATATCTGGGCTCACTCAGTACTGACCAAGTTCAAGGACACCATATACCCCTTTGGGCCTTGTGGGAAAGATCACTCTCCCAAATCAACATCTCTACTCTGAACTCCTTTCTCACAGTACCAAGACTCTTTCTTACCACCAAGTAGGATTCACAAAAAGCTAAGTTAAAGAAGAAACGGAATTCTACCTGTGATCTTTTACTGTCTCTCCACATCATCTAAATCACCACTACTAAGGCTTAGGCAGCTTTTTCTGGAGCTCACCTTCCTGTCTGCAGTGCTAACGTAACAGTTCCAAACTCTCTCTTTGATTCATGTTTCCTCTCTGCTACGACTTCTCTTGATGGCATCATCACACTTGATCAGCACAAATCCCTCCCCCATGGAAATGCTGTTTTATGGCTCCCCTCCTTATCCTCCTCACCTTTTTCATACATGAAAATGGGACATTAAATAAATGAAAAGTAGCATTATTCTGTAATTTTTTTAGATGAATGAATTTATGGATATTCAAGGATTGTATTTCATAGTGATGATACTTACACAAGCTATTAAGTGACCCACATTAAGTAATGAACATAAAATTGCTTGTCAATGTTCATGCATAAGCACCAAGCACCATTGAGCAATATTCATTCAGTACTAATTTTAGTTTCTAATATGCTACTTGATTTATTTACACTTTTATGGGAGTTGCAGTTTTCTTGGAATTTGTGACTACAAAAGAAGAAGAAAAAAGGAAAGAAAAAGAAAGCATAGGGCTTGGGTGAGGTATCATAGCTCTTTAATCTCATCAACTGGGAGCCAGAGGCAAGAAGATCACAAATTTTCAGCTGTCCTGGTTTACATAGTAAGATCCTTCCAGTCCATGCTAAGTAAGACCATGTTTACAAAGAGCTAAGGTCTGGAAAAAAAATAACAGTGATAGAACCCTTACCTAGAATGCACAAGGGTTGACTTTGATCTACAGTACCAGAAGGCAAGGGGGCTGTGATTTCTGTACTCCAACCCCAACGCTGCTTTGCATCCCATTCTGTATGGTAGCAAAGTGCCTAATTTTTCTGACATTTTGGGACTGCTTTTCTATCTTCCCACAGTTCATACAAGATCTAGGGAATCATTATTTAAGCTACTGGGATAGGAGGCAGGAGAGAACTATTTCCTGGTTTTGAATCCACATTCTTCTCAGCCCCCAGCTCTAGTCAGTGCCCCAGCATTTGCCACTGCTTATTTTTGGTCTGGATTGCCTTATATAACATTGTGGTCTACAAGAGATTATAAAACCTGAGCTTAGGTACTGAACACCTCCAAATCGCTATTCCAATCACCCTGCTGTTCCACCATTTTGGAACAAACTGGATAAAATCTTTGCTTTTCCGACTCATCATCTCCACAACCCAAGGAGGGATTTTTGTGGTTTTGTTTGGTTCACAGGGGCACTCTAGGAGCTGTGGTGTGCACAGGAGGGTGTGTAAGCCTGCCACTGCACATAGGTGAATATTTGAGGATAACTTTGTGAAACTGGTTCTCTCCCTCCACTTTTACGGGGGTCTCAGTGGACTGAATGCAAGTCATTAATTTTGTACAGCCATACTTTTACCCACTGAGTTGGACCTTCAGCACATGGTTTGTTATGTTTTTTTGTCAAACTAAAGGAGGAAAGAATTTCTATTATACTGTTTGGATAACGGAGACACTGATATTCATTCACCAACGCTGAAGCTTTAAAGCTGACAATTCTGTTCTGAAGCCAATGTTTGCTTTTAAAACGCAGGGAACTCCAATTCAATAGTTTATAGCTCACTGCTCTTTTTTTCTTGAAGTAACCACTGTGTCTGAGAAATTTGCTCCCTGTGATGGGGGAGGGGCTCTAATGCTAAAAGGAAATGTTCTACATAGGGGACATATTGGTTGTTACTTGGGATAGATATTTTTTTAAACCTGTCCATCTATATACTTGACAAGCATGAATTTTTACATTAAAATTTACCTGGACCAAATATTGAACCACAAATACATCCAACTCACACAAATATAACACAAAGAAAGAGATAATAATATTAAAATAATATTGTTGTAAAATATGTCAAATTAGCTTCTTTTTATTCTTTCTGGATAAGTGAATTCTAACTATGCTAAAAATAACCATTAGAATTTACCTTTTCCAACTTCTAGTAATATTTCTCCTTATAAAATTCTTTTAATTCTTGAACTTTTTGAGAGGCAGGAGAGATTTCTTTTCTCACAGAGGATTTCATCCTTGCCTCAGTGAGGGTATGGCAGAAAGCAGCTAGGAGACAGAAAAGGGACCTGCCAGGGTTTTAATTCCCTTTTAAAATAATCTATGCATTGTCATTTTAAACGTGGATGTGATACATTTGGCCTGACTCATCCCGATACCTTCTCTTAGCCTGCTGCACCATACCAACCATCCCCTTCTCCAACCAAGTTCAAATCCCACTTAGATCTTGTTTTCTCTGATGTGTAACCGACTAAGTTCAACCAGGGCGCCCTGATGGGCATAAGTTTGAAGCCATGAACTGGAGTATAACTAATGTGCCAATGTCTACATCACTGAAGACAATGGCTCCCTTCACCCACAATTCCCCTGAGCCAGGAGAGGCACCACGATGGGCTCTGGTTCTTGACTTTCTTGAAACTTTAACACTAAGTCACATGCTGTTTGCTTACTATTTCTTATCCACAACGTCAAGATTTGATTAGTTTATGTTAGCTACTTTCTGCTCTGTCTGTGAAATACATGTTACCGTGGTTGATTCCACAGGCATTTGTGCTGAGTTGTGTGAATACTAGTACACTCTGGAGAGTACTGAAATATTCTAAGTGCAATAATTAAGATCTTTGGACCAGAAAAAAAAATGATTAGACAACAATGTCCCCCTGAACAACCCAGACAGAATCAGCTCTTAGCCCTCTATGGTAATGGCTGTTCTTCATGGCCTTTCTCCCCATTGAAATGTATGCAATTCTTTACTCCATACTTTTAAATATTTTTTTCTTCAAATAACTACTATTCAAAACATGTAAAACTAAATTAAAAATAAGTAAAATTGGTCAATACACAAATATCCAGTATAAGACTGGACAGATATATGTCTGCAAAACAATCACTGAACCTCATGTTATTTTTTAATTGGATATTTTATGTATTTATATTTCAAATGTCATGCCCTTTCCCCCACTCCAATGCCCCTCTCCCTACTTCTATGACAATGATCCCACTCCCACCTCATGGCCCTGGCATCCCCCTACACTGGGGCATCGAACCTTCACAGGACCAAGAACTTCTTCTTCTATTGATGCCTGACAATGCCATCCTCTGCTACATATGCAGCTGGAGCCATGGATCCCTCTATGTGTGCTCATTGGTTGGTGTTTTGGTCACTGGGGGCCCTTTGTGGGTTGGTTGGTTGATATTGTTGTTCTTCTAATACTGTTGCACACCCCTTGTGCTCCTTCAAGTCCTTTTTCTAGCTCCTCCATTGGGGTCCCCATGCTCAGTATGATGGTTAGCTACAAGCAGGATGATACTTTTTGGTTCCATCAATTTGCCTGCAAAACTCATGTTGTCCTCATTCTTAATAGCTGAATAGTACTCCATTGTGTAAATAACCTACATTTTCTGTATCATTCTTTTATTGTGGAAAATCTGGGTTGTTTCTAGCATCTGTCTATCACAAATAAGGCTGCTATGAACATAGCGGATCATGTGCCCTTGTGGCACGGTGGTTGTTTTTTTTGGGGGGGGGGGGTATATGCCCAGGAGTGGGACAGCTGGGTCTTCAGGTAGATCTATTTCTAATTTTAAGAAATCTTTACAGATTATTTTTAGAAATAAATTCTTTAAGAGAGCCAACCAAGTCCTATCTCCAAGAAATTCAAGAACTCCTGAGAGAGAACATGTTACAAGGACTGTATACTGTACGGTTATACCACCAAACTCTGAGCACATTCTTTAGGAACAAGACTGTGCTTAAGAGGACAATAACCAAGTGACAAATGCTTCTTTCCTTACAATAACAGTTGATATTAAGAAATTGTCTATATTGCACTTACTTATTATAGAATTCAGTAGAGTAGATACTCTGTTGGCTGCCTTCAGCTATTGTAAACATACTTATTTAGCTCATTATAAAGGATTTATTTGTAGAAATAATCTTAAAGATTGAGCCTCATTTTCTATCTTCTCCTTCCCTTATCTCCTTTAGAGCGACACCGACTGCCAAGATCAGTCAATTTTCAGGGAGTTTGAATGAATCAGAGAATGTAGGAAACAGATAGAACCAGAAAGACATGAGTAGTCAACTTGTCAAAACTTGCCATAAATTATGATCTCACAATGAACACACATCTTTTCCTGTATCTCTGGATCCCTGGATATATTTACATGGGTATGTTATGAATGTACCACAATTTCTGTATCCATTCCTCTGTTGAAGGACATCTGGGTTCTTTCCAGCTCCTGCCTATTATAAATAAGGCTGCTATGAACATAGTGGAATATGGGTCCTTGTTATATGTTGAAGCATCTTTGGGGTATACCAAAAGTGGTATAGCTGGGTCCTCAGGTAGTAGTACCATGTCCAATTTTCTGAGGAACTCCTAGATTGATATCCAGAGTGGTTGTACAGAACATTCCCTCTGCCACTGGTACTTTGAATGCTGGGATGCAAAGCTAGGACACCACCACCCCCTGAAAGAGTTCATTAGAATTACAGCCAGGGTCTCTTCCACTTTAAGCTTGAGCCTCAGATGCCCCAAGTTAGGGAGGAAACAAGTAAATACACGTGAAATCCAAACAAAAGCACATAGGAAATCCTAGGTTTCAACTGCCTATTTCTCTCCAGTGGCCTTGGTTAATAAGACATAAGACAGAGAACCTAGGAAACCAAAGAGCAAGAGCCAGAATCTACCAAGTGCCTGCCTTTATCTCAAATTGGGTATAAAATCTTTGTATAATTTCTGGTGTTTTTGTTTGATTTGTTTTTATTTCTGATTGTCTTTTAACTTGAAGGATTATCTGTCATATTCGATTTTCATCAGTAAAAAATATGAATTAAAAAGGGTCTGTAACATAACTATATAATTGTGTTCATTATTTAAGATTAGTACTGGAGAGACGGCTCAGTGGTTAAGAGCACCGACTTCTCTTCCAAAGGCCCTGAGTTCAATTCCCAGTAACCACATGTTGGCTCACAACCATCTGTAATGGGATCCAAAACCCACCTCTGGAGGGTCTTAAGACAGCCACAATGTACTCATATACATAAAATAAATAAACAGATCTTTTAAAAAGATTAAACAATACATCCATAGACACATAAGGAGGAAAAAGTGATAAAATATCATAGAGATTTGAAGAATATCATAGAGATATGAGAAGTAAATAATATATATTACAGCTATTTCCCTTTGAAAGAGGGCTACCCAGCTATTGACCATTGGCAGAGGTCAGTTAACCTTCCCTTTTTGGATCAAGGCTTGCCAAAAATGTGAATGCAGACTTGGTTCTCAAGTGTGGTCTTTCAAAGTCTATCGATAAAGTGAATGCAAAGTAACATTGATTTCACTGCTGCCAAAGTACCCAGGCTTCGATCTGTAACATTATTGACCCCGTTCCCTGAATAAAATGTAGCAAAATTTACACAACAGCAGAGCACTGATTAGCTAATGCCAAGGGGGGTAATTCTCAAAGAGAAGTTGATGTTGCAGGTTGGACCAATCCATTACTTTTGTGAAGAAGACTACACTGCCTATCAAAAGTATACTAACAGGACAAAATAGATACATTTGATGGTCGGTTTGTCTTTCTCTTGGAGAAACATGTAAAGCATCTCCTCCCAGCAAAGGCATGTTGAGATTTGACAGTTCTTTGTGGTGGTATTAGGGAAGAGATGTAATGTCGAGCCCAAAGATAATTCCTAAAGACATATCTCCCACATTTGTATTTAATAATGCAGAAATATTCTTATATTCTTATAAGACTTAGACACTAGTGAGAAGATAGCACATGTATTTTATTTTGCTGTTAAACATGAATTTGGTGGGGGGAATAATTTACAGGATGTTCTGTTCAAATATTGAAGATCACTATATTCTTAAAGGTAGGTTTGTTCCTTTTTTCCCCCTTCTGTGCTATTTTCTTATTATCTATCATATGTATGTTTTTTAAGGGAAAGGAAATGAAATACTTTCATCTATCACTGGAATGGTAATATGATCTGCATGAACTACTTTTGACATTTTGGCCAGTAAAAGCACCTCAGAATTGCACCATTACATCATAAATAAGGGAGGCTGAAACACTGGACACTTCTCTACCTCTTCAGGTTACAGAACATTCCCATGTGCCAGAAGAAGCAGTAATCGCATTCAGTGATCAAATCACTACAAAAATTAATTAATTAGTTGGTTAATTAAAATAAAGCCAGGCCTGTAATTCCAGGCACTCGAGAGGCTGAGAAGCAGGAGGCTCAGTAGTTCAAGGCAGCCTAGGTTTCCAAGTGAGCTCAAGGCTGGTCTGAGCAGCTCTATGCCACACTGTCCAAACTAAACGTAGAAAGGGAACTAGATATATAGCTCTATGTATATAACTCAATGCTTGGTTAATGGATGTGAGTAACTAGGTTCAGTCAACAGTACTAATGGAAAAATAGAAAGGCATATGAACTCGGCATAGAATCGGCTCAGAACTAGATAGCTGGAAACCTCTGTATTTGGAGATTTATGTTTGTTTGACTTTTGCTTATGTGTATGTGGTTTGGTATGTATTTGCCACGTGTGCGTGGATGCTTACAGAGGCCAGAAGAGGATGTCAGGTTCCCTGGAAAACTGAACTTAAGCAGTTAGGAACCATTCCACTCCTTTTGCCTCCTGAGAACTAACTGAACTTGGATCCTCTGGAAGACCGACAAGTTAAGCACCAAGCCAGCTCTCTAGCCCTGAAACCCCCAATTTTTAAATATATATTTTTAGAAACAATGGAAATCTAGTGTGCTTGAAAGCAGGTTTGTAGCTGGATTGAAGAGCCAAGGCTTTTGGTATTAGACAGACCTTGGTTTGATTTTCATCTCCAATACTTAGAGGCACAACTCTTGACACCCCTCAATGAATCCCAATGTTCTCTCCAGTTCCAAGTCAATACATTTTCTGCACAGGGCTTTTCATGAATCCACCTTTGTAGTGAGGCTTCCCTATGGTCTGGGGTGAGCATGTGCCTTTTTACATGTGTGGGTACAAGGTGTACATGTAGAAGCGTGGAATTGATGTGGAGGGTCTTCCCCCATTCCCTCTCTGCTTTATTTACTGAGGCAGCATCTCCCACTGAACCCAGAACCACCCCTGGCTAATTTAGCTTGTCCCAGTGAGCTCTGGACTCTCCCTAGGATTAGATAGTCTCCACATCTGCCCAGGTTTTAGTTGGGTTCTGGGGAATCTGTACCCTGTTCTTCCCTCTCCGGGACAAGTGTTCTACCCACTGAACCACCTCCCTTTGCCGTTATATGGAAAGAATTTTATGACATCGTTGTATACATATCAAATGCTCAGTAATTAGTTGACATAAAAATATCACCCACTGCAGGCTCTCATCACAACAGACACTGTGCTCTGCCTGGTCCTCCACCCTCCGCGAGCCACATGTTCGTCTCTGCTCCACTGGATGCACGCGCACAGACGGGAAGCCATCGCTCTCCTTTACTAGCATTTCCTTTGGGGGAAATTGAAGGCAGCACACTCTGCATTCATCAAAGCAAAATGTCACCAGATCTAGTACACCCAGAGGAAGGAAAGAACGTAACGTTGGGATTTTTGGACTAAGTATGTTTATCAGTGATAATCAAGCATGGTAGAGTGATTGATGCTTTCACTCTAAGAACTACTGAGCAAGTAGACATCCCTCCCAAAAAGCAGAAAAAAGATTGACTATCACTTTACAGAGCATGCAAGCACGCTATGCTTGCTATGTTAAATATCACTTTGCAGAGCATTTAAGCATGTTATGGATTTTACTTAATTCAATTTGGTCACAAATATTTTTTTTATGTTGGTCAGCAAAGTTGGCCCTGAAACAGTTTGAGGTCAGCGGGAGGACTCCATTGCTATTTTTACAAAGTACAGCTTTGCCAGCTAACGAAACATGCCCAAACATTTATTAAATAATCATTCTTCCTAAGTAATCCTCAAAATACTTCACAAAGTCTGTCTTGTGAATTCAGGGACCCTTTAGGCAATTTTGAGATATGATAATATTCTCTAACCTAATTCCTATCACCTAATATTTGTACTAAGCAAGCACTAATCCTTTTAAACCAATGGCTCACCTCAGAATAGCCTGTGAATAAAGGTGCTGGCTACAGGTAAGACTGGATTCTCACCTTTTGTATATGCACTGGGAAGGAAGGAGGAGGGATTGCTTCAAACATTTTGCTTAATTTTTATGTGTTATATCGTCAGTTTTACAGTGGGTACCCACCTCTGTCCTTATACATACCAAGCTACAAGGTGTTCACTTCTCCCATATCAAACTATGTTTAGCATTCATTATGTGAAACAGTATCTCCTGTTGGAATAAGGATAATGAATTATACTGCCGTGTGTGTGTGTGTGTGTGTGTGTGTGTGTGTGTGTGTGTAAAATGATCCTAGGATATAATATATATTATTAACTATATATACACACATATATGTGGAGAATATCTCACTTTCTCTATTTTGGAGCCTGTTAGGTTAATATATCAATGCATTGAAGTGAAATAAAATCTAATGCACTTGGATCAATTGGAGTTTGTTTCTCCTGAGCACTGTGTACATGAATTCAGCCAGACAAGGAAATGATGACAAGGGAAGCAAGCACTGGGTATCCAGCCATTCTCCATGCCACCCATGGGCCTTCATTAATCTGGAGATGGTTATCACCTAACCATCCATCAGTTATCTCCATCTCCTGCTAACCGTTCTCTGAATCTGGATTAATTTTCCAGAATCTAGCTTGGCCAGAATTCTCTTCTCTGAATCTGGATTAATTTTCCAGAATCTAACTTGGCCAGAATTCTCTTCTTTGAATCTGGATTAATTTTTCAGAATCTAGCTTGGCCAGAATTCTCACTTCCTTCACATCACAATGGATAGGGCTGCTCACAGATTTATTTTGTATCTGATAATATCCAACACCCTTCCTGGAAAAAGAAATGGGCTCTCTTTCATCTCAGTCCGAGAAGCCTATTAGAAAGGAAGCTTTTCCCTAAACATTGAAAGTGCTGTCTCTGTATTTTGCACTATCAATAACTAGTTTTGTGACTGAATCGACTCCATCTGTCTCAGCTACTGAAGGACAACTATGACCCCTGGCATCTCTCTATCTCCTTCCTGCTATGTTGTAACTTTGTGTCTCCTTCTATTCCCCCCGCACTCATTTACAAGGGTGTTGAAATGATAAAGATCACTTACAAGGATGTACCCATCGCCTTTCAGACCACACTTCCACCAGAGTACAGCATGGTTGGGAAGACAGCTGGACTCTCCACTACAACTATAGCTATGGCTCATTGACCACTGGAAGTAGATTTTTAACTCAGCTCTCTCTCTCTCTCTCTCTCTCTCTCTCTCTCTCTCTCTCTCTCTCTCTCTCTCTCTCTCTGTGTGTGTGTGTGTGTGTCTGTGTGTGTGTCTGTGTGTGTTTGTCTCTCTCTCTCTCTCCCTCCCTCCCTTCCTGCCTCCTCCTTCTCTCTTCCCCTCCCTCCCCCCTCTCTCAACACCCACCTTTTCTTATTGTCACTAAGGCTCCTTCACTACTATACACTGGGCCACACAGTCCTCTTTACTCCATCTGTTAATATCCATCTGTTAACGACATCTGTCAATACCAAGGCACAGACTCTTTCCTTCTGCAGGGCCTCAGGTCCCATAGTCATGAGTGAGAGATAGCCCCTAAATTGCCTATCTTATTAATTCCCTTTGGTTAGTTTTGGCTCTACCTTATTAACTTATTTCATAGAATTCTGATT
This sequence comes from Micromys minutus, assembly GCF_963924665.1. Taxonomy (NCBI): domain Eukaryota; kingdom Metazoa; phylum Chordata; class Mammalia; order Rodentia; family Muridae; genus Micromys; species Micromys minutus. The sequence goes on from NC_137974.1 coordinate 30,055,102, forward strand.
ACTTTCTATTACCAAATAAATGAAAAATAACGTTTCAGAAACTCAGCAGGAGATTCTGCTCAATGGGTACATATCTCTGTTGTCCACTTGCATACAAACATGGTGAGATAATGTGGGTATGTCTCATGGAGAAGCCAAAGTGGCTGCCCTAAGTGGCCTTACTTTGATTAATAATGAAGGCAACTCTCATGAGAAAGGGTGTATTTGTACAAAAATAGAGAAATGGGGAGGAAACATATCCCATTTTCATTCTTTTCCTTTCTTAAAAATCTCTGTAAGTAAGTGCTGACTTCTTAGTTGAAATGCACTGCCCATGCCATGCATCTCAAAAGTAACAGCAGAGGCATCAGTTAGTCCAGGCGCATGCGTGGATGACTCTCACCCCTTTTCTGTCTCGTTCTACCATCTCCAGTTTTCCTTGATTTTAAAAATCAAGCAGCCCCTCCCTATTCAATATTACTCTTTAAAAAATTTTGGTAAATGTATAATTTTAAGAAAAACTTTCCAACTTAATAATAATATACCGTTTGAGACTTCTCTTATAACGTTTTGGTAAAATGTAATATGGGTACATGTACCTTTTGCAACCAACAGCTTGAAACATTTATCAATATTTTTTAAAAACACATATACCTGTAAAGTAAAAGCATTGAGTTTGTAGTATTTTATCCTAATAAATGTAAACTTGAATAAAATTATCAAGTTATGACAGTATATCATCAAATTTTTAAGCTAAATTAAAAACAATATAGAAGTTACTGTACAGCCTCAAGCATTGTAATGATTTTTTAAATATTTTATTTCTAATAAAATACAACAAAAATAAATTACCTACCTAGAAAGATAAAATATTTTATATGTAAAAAAATAAACATGAGTGTTCAGCCCATTAGAATTTAAATAGTCCCTCTTTTGATAATAAAACATGTGGATGAATTACTGTATTATTTGTTTATCTATGTTTTCTAGTTACTAACATGAACATGGAATGTTTAATTTCATTAAACCGAAAGTAATGGGGATTTGACCTTTAAGGAAGAAAGATTGGTTACCCTAAGTTGTGACTCCATGGCTCCATTACTTTAGTCCATTTGTGGAATACACATTCTTTCTTCAAGTAAGAGACTTCTAGCATGAGTCATGTGCAAAAGGGTCTCCTTGACAGGAGTCCTTTCAAGGACATAGAAAGAGCTACTCAGAGGCCCTGGCATGCGAAGGCTGAGGCTTGCCATACCTGCCTTGCATTTGGAAACTTTGGCAAAGAGATTTATATTTACAACTCCACGGCAGTGCAGCCAGCTTCCTGCAGTCTGTGCTCTGTAATACACAACATATTCTTTCTTTACTTGCAGATGGTCAGCTGTAGCTCCTCTACACAACAAAGAAACTGTAAGAGAAGAAAAAATTGCCAGGAGTGTTGTGCCTCCTAAAAGAGACTTCCAAGGTCATGAAAACCAGAGTCTATAAGTGAGTTCTATGTGTTCACTAAAAATCTATGTGTCTTTTAGGTTGAGCCTGCAAAGCCTGACTACCTTCTCGAGCCAAGTTTTCTACACTGTTTTCAAAACCCAATTTAAATATGTCTTTTCACCCTGAACAGGGCCCACAGGGCAGACTCAGAATTAATCTCTTCCTTCTGTGCACAGCCACCACACTGTTTTCATATGGTTAATACAGAGTGGAGCTCACTGCAAGATGATAGATGGCTTGCCCCATTATTTTCCTTTGCTCCATTAGGAGAGCAGGGAGAAGAAAGATAGGACACTCATATTTATTTAGCCTCCAGTGTTCATTAGCATCATCTGTAATTGGTACTTTTAACCACAAATGTTATTATCAAACAATCTCAGATGCATATGTTATTTATCCTCTCCTCATAATAAAGAAGGTAATCTTTTAGTGGGGCTACAACACTTGGTCACAGGAGCTGTGCGCCGGACTGTGTGCTCCCAAAGTTCTTATATGGAAACCCCCAGTGATACTTCTGGGAGACAGGGATTGTGAGACAGTCAGGTTTAAATAAGATCATGGGGGCGGATTCCTTATAAATTAATGTCCTTTTATTTTAACCTGTGTTTTTCTCCCCCTTCTGCCTCTCTGTCTCTTTCCATTTCTCTCTGTCTCTCTGTGTGTCTACCTCTGTCTTTTTCTGTGTCTCTCTGTGTCTCTCATGCAAGCACACATACATACACACAAACACACATACACACACATATTCCCAAAAAACACTTCAAGAAAGCAGTCAACCAGGAATTACCATTACTATTACTATACCATACTATACTGTGTGGTAAATTTCCATATAGTACCACCACTTGAGAGGAAAGAGGATTGGAAAAGGATGCTGCTCATCCTTGGGTATACAGCAAGTTTAATGTTAGGCTGATCTACATAAGATCCAGTCTCAATGTTACAATTCCAACCAATCTTTTTTTTTAATTGAATTTAAAGCCCACTCCACAGACAGAATGCATGTCTGTTACTAGTAATATTGACTGAGCCAAAAGCTCACAGCTGATGACTAGGCCACATGCCATGGGAGAGAACCTAGTTCTGTTAAAGGGACATATTGTTAAACTGCTCTCAATAAGCATCTTTTAGCCCCAATCAGAAAAACAAAGTTCCTTTTTTTGCAGTAGATGTTAATACAGAGACCTACAATTGGTCAATATGCAGAGAATAAGACTCCAGATTGTTCAACTGTTAACCGGGAATCTATACCAAAGTCTCAGGTACCATCAAAGAAGGAGGGTGGAAGTGCAGCAAGATCCAGAAGATGAGTCTACACCCATGCACACACAGGCAGAACTAAGTAGAATCACTGAGTTTAAAACAAAACAAAACATGGAGTTGGGATAGAAAGTGGTGAAGAAACAGGAGAAGAGTTTGAGAGGAGGAAAAAAATATATGTTTTTTTATCAAAATGTATTATGTATATATGAAATCTCAAACAATAAAGTAATAATACAAGAGAAAGAAGAAAGAAGAGAGAGAAGCAAGAAGAAAGAAAAGGGGGAAGAGGAAAGGGAGGAGAGGAGGAATGGTGGGGGGGGAGAAGGAGGGATGGTGAGAGGGGAGAGAAAGGAGGAGAGGTGGTGAGAGGGGAGGAAAAGAAGGAGGGGTGGTGAGAGGGGAGGGAAAGGAGGAGGGGTGGTGAGAGGGAAGGGAAAGGAGGAGGGGTGGTGAGAGAGGAGGGAAAGGAGGAGGGGTGGTGAGAGAGGAGAGAAAGGAGGAGAGGTGGTGAGGGGGAGGAAAAGGAGGAGGGGTGGTGAGAGGGGAGGGAAAGGAGGAGGGGTGGTGAGAGAGGAGGGAAAGGAGGAGGGGTGGTGAGAGGGGAGGGAAAGGAGGAGGGGTGGTGAGAGGGGAGGGAAAGGAGGAGGGGTGGTGAGGGGGAGGGAAAGGAGGAGGGATGGGGAGGGGAGGGGAGGGCAGGGGAGGGGAAAACTGAATGGAACAGAACACAAGTGGAGAGAAGAGAGACCATGTTTCATCTCTATGTGCTCTAAGGTTACAGAATTCACCACGTTTTTAAGATGCTGTCTTAGATATTTGTGGTGCTATTTTGCTTAAGCCAAAGCATTTGAAAAGGCTTCAAAAGCTGTACTAGGCTTTTGAGATTAGTTACTGGTGTAACAGGCTTTGATAGTGTAGACACAGGAGACATAGGTTATACACAATTAGGCTCAATTAAGCAATCAATTTGAGAACAGTAACTGCTATAAAAGATTTACTTAAGTAATTTTGTTCAAAGCCCAACTGGAATCTCAGTGAGATGATGTTCAGAAATGTAATTCTTATACATATTATACATTTACTTTAAATATGTATTTATTTTTGTTTATGTGTATGAGCTCATTGACTGCATGTGTGCATATTCGGAAGGCATGTATCTGGTGTCCACAGAGGCCTGAAGAGGGCATTGAGTCAACAGAAAATAGAATTATAGGTGACTGTGGAACACCATGTAGGTGCTAAAAGTCAAACCTGATTTCTCTGCAAGAACAGCAAGTGTGCTTAACTGCTGAATCTAGTCTCAGGTCCTAAATTGTATACTCCTGTGAAAACACAGATAAACATAAGTTTCCTGGGAATTTGCTCATGGGTTCAAGCAGAGAAGGAAAGCACAGGTATGCATATATCCTTCACCCCAAAATAGTTCTCCTCTACTGGAAGAGTATTTTTTCTAGGACCCACTCTAGACAGGGGTGTAAGTAGAACTTAAAAATAAAAGGCAAGACCAGCCACCCAATCAACATGGTGATCAGTGGAGGTAGAGAAGAAACAGCCAGATGGACCTCACGTTCAGCAAGTTTCTTCTCTTTCATTATCTTGTAGCCTTTACATTGGTACAGAAACATAAAAATGGGAAAACCATTTTCTTCTTCAATGCTTTGGTGATACAGCCTCAGGCTCAGTGACCTAACATCCATCCCAAAAACAGAGCAACGACACAGGCAACATTGTCTTCAAGGTAAGAAGTAGTAGAGACCTGGCCAGTTGGAAAATTTATAACTTCCAAACCCAGAGGTTGAATTCCCATGTTCTCAGAGTCAAAGTGAGAAGAGAAGGCTCTTCCCCTGCCCCACCGAGTCTCATGGGATCCTACCTACCCTTTGTTCAAAAGACAACAGTTTTCTTTAACTCTCATATCTCTCTGTCATCTCTGGGTCCAGACAAAACTTCTCCCTCCACTGAGTATCCACAGTACTTTGTTCATCTGCTAATACGGAATGAATCAGGAGGAGCTGGAGCAGGCACTTTGGCAGCACTGAACCCCTTAGTCTCATCCTTTCTCCTGCAATCCTAGGAGATCACCATGCAACTCCTGCTTGCAGACTAATAATTATTGAATAACATTGAAAATGAAGGTACCCAGAGCTCAAGGCCTGTCTGTCTGTCTGTATGTATGTATATATGTATGTATGTATGTATGTATGTGTGGTGTGTGTGTGTCTCTGTGTGTGTGTGTAAAGCTCAAAGCTGACATGGATAGCTTCCTTGCTCAGTTACTTACTGTGACAGAGTCTCAATTGAACCCAGTGTTCTCTCATTAGTCAGTTAGCTAGGGATCTTCTCCTAAGTATCCCAGTCTATCTTAAAAGATTCTAATCTGAATGTTGACCTATGCTTAACATTTATTCCCCTTTTAGAGTGATTGTTATACTATGGCTTATTTTGTAACTATATCAAATCATGTTTCACTGGCAATTTTGGTTTTAACACATTATTTACAACTGCTCTTATATATAAACATTACAGGAGCCAATTTTCAAATTTTCCTTGACTCCATTATTTGCTGTAATCTTTAAAGATTTGCTCTCAAAGAACAGTTCAGAAGGAGTATTTCCAAGTGGTGTGTGGGTTCTCCTGTCTCCTCCATAGCTTGCAAGCTAAAAGCAGTCTCTAGTTCAGACTTTAAGACAGTCTTATCAGAAAAACTTATGACTGCCCAAGACAGTGGCCAGAGAAAAATCTGTGCACTGTTCATTCCAGCAAATCATTATTTCCTTTTATGTGTGTTGGCCAAATTCTATCTCCCCAAAATACTTATGTCCCCTGCTCAAAACATACACAACTAACATGGGACAACCTTTTTCTTAGTTCTAGAAATGTGTCACTGTGCAAGAGTGTTATTAAATCCTACTCTGTCACCCAACATATTTCTAAGGATGTAAATGTAGGAAACCATATAAAAATAAGTAGATAAGAACCTTGTATAGGAGCCATTATGGGACATTGCTGAAAGATTAGAGGTAAATATATATTATGAGACATGCTAATAAGGTGGTCATACACTCTTGAAATTAAGTTGAAATGTAATATAGAGAGATGAAAGGAAATTAAATAGGAAGCCCTGAGATACTTATTAAGCCATCAGTGGCAAAGATGATGATGATGTCACAACCAGAGGAGAGGCGACCCATGCAAAGTTGGACGAGATCCAGTTTGTGCTGTAGATTTATGCAGTTAATTTTGTCCCTTGACTGCATTCAGATGAGCATTTCTCCTCGACATACACCAAGAAAATTGCTGCATTATAGCTGTGTTAATGGTAATCAGCATGCTAATGAGCACCAGAAGGTCATTACAGCAAAGAGAGGTTCAAAGATGTATAACCTACAGGAAACGAGAATGTAATTCTTCAGGGACCGTGAGTGTCTTGTTTGTAGGTCATAGATTATTTGTTTTGGTCACTGCACTGCACAGGGAGTTTAATTTAAGCTGGGAAAAAAATGAAGCTTTTTGAATTGTGGGAGCAGCCCAGCTTAATTAAGAAAAGTAATACCAGATAGCATTAAATTTGTGGTTTTTAAAAAAAAATACATAAAAGATTCCAGGATAGTAGTAAATGATGCTTTCCAATGTGGAATTAGTCTTCTATGGTTATGTAGAATGTGAGGTTTGTATTTTTTTTCTTTTCTTTTTTTTTTTTTTTTAATGTCAGCAAGTGCTTTGTGGCTTGCTGTCAAGAATGGGGTCAAAAATATCAGAGGTGAAAAGGGGCAATATTCAGAAGTTAAACCGCATTATGTGCAAATAATCTCAGAGTCTCGGCCTTCTGGGGGAATTAAGAGATATTTCATTGTTTACTTCAAATGTGTGTTTGGCTTCAAAAGGTTAAGTATGTGTTGATATTGACAAAGGGGGGTACTCAATCAGAAATACTGCTCTTCTTGCTTGTTAAAAGGCTCAAGGACACAAATGCTGTACAGACTCCAGGTTAAGCTGGGAAGCCCTAGAATGCTCCCAGAAACTTTCTTTTAAGCAAATATTTATGCATTATATTCATAGAAAAAAATTCCCTAACTACTGCTTGTCTCTATCACGTAGATTTTGTTTAAATGTCCCATTTGGCTAATATGCTCCTTGTGTGGGCTCAATAAGCCAAAAAGACACTTTAGGAGTGAAAAGCAGTGATAACCCGCAGTTTCCTTATCTGTAGGCACCGGGATTCATCCCTGTACTTTAAGAAAATATTTTCCTTTCCCAAAGAGGACAAAGAAGATGTTCCTCACACTCACCTACATGCATGATGGTAGATGAGTATAGAGACATGAAGGACACACTTATGCACATGCACACACACTGACACACATGCACATACACACATGCACAGAGAGGGAGAAGGAGACAGACAGACAAACAGACAGACAGACAGACAGACAGACAGACAGACACACACACACACACACACACACACAGTGGTGGGTACTCCCAAAATAAATAAATACAAGGAAGAAAGAAAAACATCAGGAGAGACACATGCTGGCCTGACGTTCCTCATGCCACACAGTGGGAGGTTTGATCTATCTGATACCATAGAACCCCTGCTCTGCTTGAGCCCCTAGAACTGGAGAACACAATTAAATGGAGATTGCTGACATCTCCACAAAACCCTTTGGAAATTCAAGGCCATCTCATGACATCTGATTTTATTCACACAACTCCTTACACATGCAAAGCCAGCTGATTCTGTGTCACCAGAGAGAACAAACTTACCTGCTTTAGATGCAATTCACTAGAGACTTCAAAAATCTCAGTTCTTTTGTGTCCCTCACTGGGATTTAATATACTTTCTAGTACTTAGTATTTATTTGAGTACAGATTGTAGCAATTGGGGGTTTAGTCCTTCTCTCAAAATAATGTTTTTGAGTAAAGACTTCCTGAACATGAACATTTTCATTTTCTTAGCTTATCAGCTACATTATCAATGAATAGGGATTTATGAACAGAAATTTTTAAAAATTGGTTTATAAAGTGATGGGAGGGACCATGCAGATATGTTCTGCACCCGAGCAAACATGCTGGAAATGTTTATGTCTCACTCATCAACTTGTTCTAGAGGATCAGAGACATCAGTAAGGAAGAATTATTTATGAAAAACCTACCATCTCAGGGGTCTATTGCAGACCATAAACAATGTGTTTGGAGAGCAACAGTTCTTAGTCTATTCTAGGGCTATAACAAAATAACCATAGACTGAGTGACTTATAAGCAAGTTTATTCTTAACAGTGCTGGTCCCAAGATCAAGGTGCTGGTGGGAAGGGTGAGTTCATCTTCCCGGTTCCTGCATGATTGCCTGTTCATTAGAACCCTGATTTAAAAAACTAAATAATAATAATATAACTAATTTCACTATTATTTGTCCTGTGGTTTTTCCTGTGATTGGGTGACTTCCAAAATACTCCACTTATCAATCTGTCTAATTTAGAAGTTAGGGATTCTGCATGCACACGTTAAAGGGAGACAGGCATTCAAGCCACAGAAAGGTGAACTTACATTTCCTCTTGGCCGGTTCAACTCTCAGAAAAAGTTCGCCTTGCTTCTCCCTGGAAGACTGTGTGGAACTGGTGGAGGATGGGGAGTGGCCCTATTTCTCACGCTCTTTCTGCCTGAGCTGGCTGTGCCTGCTTGTGACTCCCTGAACGCTCAGTCCACCATCTCTGAGAAGTCCTGTCACCTGCAAGTCCTACAGTGGAGAACTCAGTGTTATTCGCTGGGCTCCCGGGAAATCAGACTCTCTAGAGTATATATTATGCACCGAATTTAGCTCATGTGCCCCTCAATTTTTGGCTGGGTTGTCTCCAAGACAGTATGTGTCCATGAGAATTCCAGACTGTACAGACAGGGAGAAATCCTCAAGGGTTCTATCTCAGTGTGTGTTCTCTCTGACCACCTTTCTGTTCCTTCCAAGTGAGGCTCTAGAGCTCAGTGTCCTGCCAGATTTCCCAATGGGGCAGTGGAAGGTGGGCACTGAGCCCTTGGTGCTCGCCCACACCCATTGCCTAACCAAACCCAGGATGGGAAAACAGGATGATGTCACACTGTCTTCTCTCTTCACATGTTCCTGAAACCAAAAGGATGATGTCATCTACTTCCTCTAGCAGCCCGAACCACCTTTACAGAGAACTCAGCCTCTCTGGCCCTGCCTTCCATATACTAGAAGAGCAGATAACATGAGAAGATCTGGACTAATGAGACAGGTAACACTGAGGGCGGTAAAGCAGAGAGATGGGAAAATATATTCCGGGACATGGACATTGAGCTACTGGGTAGCCACGTCTGTAGGGGGGCTGGCTTAGCTTCTCCTCTGAATTAATAACACTTGCTAACTGCCCCAGATGTGCTTTCCTTCTGAAACACTCCTAATGTCTACCAAGATTAGATGACTAGCCTGGCGAGTTTGGCCAAGGTGTTAGAAGGCACTACTGACATTAGTGCCCCTAGGGTAACGAGTGAAACAAGTCCTCTTCTCGTTGCCCTCATTTCTCTTAGCAATTTGGAATAACTGGTTGACCTGCCTCCATGACAACTGCTACTCCCCCACCCCCACCCCGGGCCATTCTTTGGTCTACAACTAAAGCCAAAATTGCATGTGATTCTCTACTGAAACCTTTTCATCTCTCCTTTGGCCTGTGATGTAATTCATACTTTGCATGATTTATAAGATCATGACCTGGCCTTGCCTGTTTCTTCAGCTTCTGCCCATCTTTGCTCTACATTCATTCCCAGATCTGAGAGCCCCTGGACTGAGTCCTTTCTTGCCTTTGTGCTTCTTTGGTCTTTCCTTAGAATCACTTCCCAGCATTAAAGGCTAATAAACCCTCATTCCTCTTTCTTTAACTGCTGGACTCACTGTACCCAGAAAACATCTTCCACATCCCCCACATATAACCCACAACAACGTGTTTGCACGCACATGTATGTGTGCCGGTTCACATGGAGATCAAATGGGCACTGAGAGTCTTGACACTGAAGTTAGAGGTGTTTGTGAACCGATGTGGGTGCTGGAATCCAAATCCCAGTCCTCCAATAGAGTAGTAAGCAGTCCTAACCACTGAGCCCTCCTACCATATCTAGAATGTAGACATTAAGTATGAGCTTCAGTTTGATCCTGTAGATGCTGAGGTGGTATAAGGATCCCACAAGCATGCAGGACAATGGAGTTAGTAAACAGAGCGTTAACTGCGTGTCACATCTTTCTATAGTCAAGGAAGCATCCTACAGACTTCAGAAAACAGTCATATGATCTGCAGTCATGAGAAGTCACTGACTCTTACTGACCTCCAGTTCATGTGGGAAAGAGACATCATTTAAGCCTGCTCTACCTATTTCATGGGGCAAGGATGTGAAATGGTTCCCTGAGGCCTCACTTGGTAGTGCATGCTTATGACAGCAGTACGGACGAAGCTGACTGAAGAACCACAGATGTGAGACCTGCTTGAACTTTAAGGACTGAGCCAGTGTCATATACATAGTAAGCTCTTGTCTCACAAGAAAGAAAAACAGGAAGGAAGGAAGGAAGGAAGGAAGGAAGGAAGGAAGGAAGGAAAGAAGGAAGGAAGGAAGGGAGAAAGAGAGAGAAAGAAAAAGAGGAAGGAAGGTAGAAAGGTAGGAAGGACAGGAAAAGCATAAATCAGAGCACACAGGTTTCTAGAGCCTTGCTAATTTCACCATCAAAATACTTCTCTGGACACATTAGCATCAGCTCGACCTATAGAAGCATACCAGCACAACAGATCTCACATCAACATACTGTTCACACATGCATGTGCACATACATTCAAATGTATATGTATATGTGTGGATGCCTGCCTACTCTCTGTACTGTGCTTTAGTTCATGCAACTTATTGTGTTTGTAACAGGAGCAACATAAAAGCATTTTCTGCAATGGGTACCAGGTAGAGGAGGAAAATTAGCCTCAAATGAGCATGAGAGAGCATAATGTTGTCGTTTACTGGAAACCAAGGAGACGCAGAATATCCTGCAGCCTTTCCCTTCCTTCTCATTTTTTGTGGTGAAGCAGAGAATCGTGCCCTTAGGTTTTATACACTAGATATGTAGATGGGAGCAGAAAGCAGCATCGTGGTGTTGACTCAGAGACAGTTAAAAAGACAAAGGGACAATCTGATTACCCTGAATATGCTGCATCTTTCCTTCAAAGTCACCACGAATCCTCCATCTTCGAATAATGTAATTCCAAAAAAAATATTATTTTAGGCATAAGAAAATTCTATAGACAGAAACATATTGGATGAAGTATTGCTTGTGGTGTAATTTTAATTCTGAAAGATCTTGCTAAGAGGGCTTATTTAAATAGGCTCTCCCTGAGATGAATATTTAGGAGAAAAAAATTCCTACAGGATGATTTATAGCAAAATTATATGAACAGAATGAAGGACAGAAGAATTTTATTAGAAAAGGGTCTCATTTCCACAAAATATAAATTATACCTTTTAGAAAATATATTGAATTTTATTAATATTCTGTAGACAGCCTGAAGTGTTAATCTCCACCCCTACCTATAAGACTTTCATTATGATGTACAAGGTGTATTTACCCTTTAACCAAATAATTTTTTGAGCAACTCTGTGGAGTCTCCAGTTTACATACCCTACAAAATATTTTCATTGCATTTACAAAATTTATATTTTTGTATTATTGGCAACATTTAATGGTCTATGTGTGATGTGTACATTTTATAGATAAATATTCATACTTTTGGCATTACCATGCATGCACATATATTGAAGATGAAGATACACACATCTGATAACTGAAGAAAACTGTTCGCTGAACAGCTACTGTTAATGCTATTGTCATAATAACTACCCTTAAATTAGGATATAATTTGACTTAAAATTTTGCCTTTTCAAAATTTATAGTCAGAAGAACTGCTTGGAATATTCCAGTCATCACCATATTTATGTCTGGCATTTGAAAATGACCTCATTTAGACCTTGGTAGCTAATATTTTTGATGAGGAAATTGACTTATGATGATGTAAAGAACTTGGCCATAAATTTTTTCCCAATCTCTATCAGTCAGGAAAATTGAGCTCCTTAGGTTGATGACTTTGTTGTAAGGAATTATAGGCAAACTGATCACTGACGAAGTCTAGGCTTCAGCAAGGACAAATACGAATTTAGACTCTGCAGCGCTTGCAGTATGGTACCTTCTCCTGAAATTCCATCTTGTCTTTATTTGTTTATGCATTTAGTTAATCTCACTTGATTCCAAAAGTAACTTGAGATGACTCAGAAGCCAGCTATCCATATTACCAAGTCTTAACACATGCCCGTCAAAAGCTAATATTAGAATCAGGCCAGAGGACAGCATTACCGGAAGCTCACACACGCAGACTCCTTCTGTTGACCCATCAGCACTGCATGCCCCATGATTTGGGTAAGCTAGGAATGGTGGCGAAAGTCTGTAATCCCAGTTCTAAAAGTCAAAGGTAAGGGCAAGTCTGCACTACTGGGAGTGTGACACAAACAAAATGAAGCAGATGTGGCATCACAGGTTACTAATATGACATTATTTCTTACCCACCAGACCAGAATTGCCTCGCTTACATTGCAGACATCTTCATAGATGTGACCCAAAATGATTCAGCAGTGATTTCTCCTTTCTAAGGTTTCCTCTTACATGATGTCTAACAGTCTCTGTGTGTGTGAGCATCTGAACCTCCGTTGTACCCAGCTCTATCGAAACCCCTGCTCTCCCTGCTTAATATTCAGTCACAGGCTTTGGTCACTCAAACTATTATCAGTGTGGATATATAATAACAAAAGAAGAAACCGGAAGCTATTCTCTTTAGCAGCCTTAGGTGGCTTTAAAATAAAAAGCCCCCATAATTCCTGCTCTACAAGCTCAAAGCAGCACTTTCTCTGGCATCCTTTCTAATGGCCTGAATTGTCGCCCTCCCTCTCTTTGATTTATCCTCTGCTGGCCCTGCAGGAGAGCATCATCTCCCCCTGCCCTCTGTCCCCTATATTTCATTCCAGGTGTCCATCGAGGCAACAGAAGATAAAGCTCTCTGCCCTCCCTTGCACTAAAGTTCTATATGGAATCAGTTCACCTGTCTGTCACTCCTCATTAAATTCTTACCCTCTTCATTCACATCCTGATCTTTGCAAATGAACATTTGCTTAATAAATGTTCCCAAGACTAACAGTGCAGAGTGAAAACCCCACACAGCAGTAAATTATTAACTCAGTCACAGAGGGAGCGCCACATATGACTTTTCAGAATGAGTTATTATGTGGATCATCATGTAATTATGAATTTTTCAAGCCATGATAGAGGAAAATTGAATATTTAATATTTTATGGACATATTCTACACTGAGGACATCTTTCAAAATTTTATGATAATTTTTGGAGTGAGCGAAGAGCAGAACAAAAGTTACAAAATAATTGCAAACTTGAATATTTAATCACGAGGGACGTTGTTGGTTATTTCTCAAATTATATAACGTAACCAAAGCTCTGAACTTTTAATCATAGTGAATTCAAGTGGGAAAAAGAGTACATTAAAACCAACTGACAAATATGTTTTAGTTGTTTAAGAAATCAGGATACAGGGCTTAGTATTGTCAAGTCAGATCTTGGAGTGTGACTATTCCATTTGTATGAGAGGTAATCTTTAATGATTTGTTCTATGCGAACTATTGTTGAACAATAAGTTTGTTAAATAAACACTTTAAAAATGTTTGAAACCAATACTAAGATACAAACTCCAAAGCCATGTAAAACTCTTTATAAGAAAATAAAATTGGCATTTGCAAAAGAAAAACTATTTTCAGCTTTGATTAAAAAGAAAGATTAATAAGCCCGTGTGCAATAACCCACAGCAGCCTTCCCTTCTGGGTTCCTCTTTGCAGGGTCTGTGGACTCATGCAGCCTGTTACAGTACAATATTTAGCACTTCAATTATCACTCTTGTTTTAACTTGGAAAGCTAGAACATTTTGTGATTTCAAATCATTTCCCGTAGGTTTTTCTGCTTGCTGAAGAGAGCTGTTTCTTAGGCGCTAAAGCAGAAAAGTTGGTGGCTATTTAAACCTGAGGTTCTGAACTCTGCTCACACATTTATTCTGCCTCATTCTAGTCTTGGATTCTAAATTGACTGCTGAAATGATGCTGGGCATATACATATACATACACATACACACACATACACATTATACATACATATACATATTATACATACATATGCACATACATATACACACATACAAATTATACATACACAAACTATACATACACATATATATAGTTAAAGTTTACATCATTTTGATTTTCATCCAGTGCTTAAAATCACTGTAACCTATAAGTCTATCTACCATCCTGTTTCTAAAGATGAAAAAACAGATATCTAAATCTCCCAATGTATTTGGAAATATCAGTATGAAAACACTAAACATACAGAGAGAATTAATGACTCATCAGTACTGGCCCTCAAATTGCCCATTCTCTAATAAAATGCATGAACTAACAACCAGAATTCAGCACAGTTGCTGTTGCTAGAATAGTAGCATATGTCAGTAGTACAGAAGGCAAATATCCAAAGGAGAAAGATGAGCTTTTCAAAAACTGAATGAAAAGAAGTATGGTAAGATTACTTCATTCATTCATTCATTCGTTTACTCATACTACTATTTAGGTAAACTTTCAATGGCTGTGACTCCCACATTTTGCCTTCATGGGGTACAGAAAATGACTTAACAGAAGTAGAAGGCATTTGTTAACCATTGCTTTGTAACAAGATGCCACAAAGCTTGAGTGACTTAGAACATCATCTATTCATTTGCTCATGATTTGTTTGGATGCTTAGACTGGGCTCAACAGTTTCATCAGAAAAAAAATTATGCATTCATATTATAATCATTTAAGATCTTTGAAGAAAGTGAAACTTGGCATGCCCCTATACCCACCCTTGAAAATAAATACTTTTGGTAAGGTAAATCTTTTAATAGGAATGTTTCAAAACTCAGGTTTATTTCTCGCAGAAATGTTTTAGAGACAGAAAGTCTGATTAGATTCTCAAACTTCGGGACTAATTGTTCTTCTCATTCTTTTTCCAGTATTGTCCCAAATCTGTAAATAAAGAGAGATATTAGTTATTCTTCACCTCATATAATCTTTCCACTACACACCGCTTTTTTGCTTGTGAGAACACCACCACCATAGCAGCACAGCCTAAAACCAATTCTCGGGCTCACAGTAAACATAGAGGATGTAGGAAGAACAGGTCCACAGCATAGGAATTCCTGCAGGTCTGCGGCTCTTTGTGTGTGCCTCTCTTCCATGGAAACCAGGGACTAAAGAGGGGCACATGACAGCACAGCAGGACGGAAGTGGTAAAAACACCCTGAAACATTAAGACTGCCACATTTTAACCCAACTGAAGACTGAAAAACAGCAAACCCAGGAAGCTCAGAGAAGAAAACCACCAGGGCTTTTACAGAGCCAAGACCAGGGCTTTCCTCTCTGGTGGGAGTGACCACGTGTCTAAGAGGAAGTTAATCACAGTACACATGATAGCTCATCCCAAATCTGCTTCAGATGTAATGTGTGTCTAGTTCAAGTGAAAATTTTTCTCAAAAGGCACGCAAACTCAGCTGAGAAAGTACTTCAAGACACAACTAAATTAAGAACAAAAGACAGGAATATGGGTACTTTTCTTTCTTCTAGTTTCATAAAAAATATAGTTTCTTAAATTATAAAAGAATTCTAATATATTGCATGTTTGATAATTAACTACCTGAAATATATTAAGTCCTTAACATATGCAGATATCCTGTTGAACTAAAAATATTAGTACAGGGACTAGAGAAATGGCTTGGAAGTTGAGAGCATTTTTCTGTTTTTTCTTACAACTTTACTTTTTTAAAAAAAAAAGCAGCTACATGTACAAATTTTTAAAGGCATTTTGGCATAAAACTACATGAATATATTTTGTCAGTACTTGATTTTTAAAGGATTGATAGCATGCATTAAAATCTTACTAGTTACAATAATCATAAAGTACATGTAAAACAAAACGTAACATGGAAATAGTCAAAGTTTTCTTGGTGTGCATAGATTAAACATAATAATTTTTAAATACCAAAAATTGCCACAGGGTTATTTTCTTAGCTCTTGAGTTATTAATGACTTAAGGTCCGGGTGTACCATACTCTGAGAGGGTGCTATACACTTGTTTTTTTTGGTTTTTTTGTTCTTTTGGTTTTTGGGGTTTTTTATTTTCTAAGAAAGTCTGAGGCTTCTGCTTTTTGGCCTTTCTTTCTTTTTTTTTTTTTTTCTTTTTTTCTTTTTTTCTTTTTCAGCTTCATATAGTCTGTGAGTTGTTTCTGGGGTGTTCAGATCTTTCTGTCGCTAGTATCCAATTATCAGTGACTACATATTATGTCTGTTTTTTTGTGACTGGGTTATCTCACTCAGGATGATATTCTCTAGATACATCCATTTTCCTAGGAATTTCATAAAGTCATTGTTTCTGATAGCTGAGTAGTACTCCAGTGTGTAAATATATCACAATTTTTGTATCCATTCATCTACTGAAGGACATCTGGGTTCTTTCCACCTCCTGGGTATTATAAATAAGGATAAGGCTGTTATGGACATGGTGGTGCATGTGTCCTTATTATATGTTAGAACATCTTTGGGGTATATGCTCATAAGTAGAATTACTGGATCTTCAGGTAGGAGTATGTCCAATTTTCTGAAGAACTGCCAGACTGATTTCCAGAGTGGTTGTACCAGCTTACAACCCCACCAACAGTGGAGGAGTGTTCCTCTTTTTCTGCATCCTTGCCAGCATCTGCTGTCATCTGAGTTTTTTATCTTAGCCATTCTGACTGGAATCTTAGGGTTGTTTAAATTTGCATTTCCCTGATGACTAGGGATGTCAAGCATTTTCTTAGTTGTTTCTCAGCCATTCATATTCCTGAATTGAGAATTCTTTGTTTAGCTCTGTACCCTATTTTAATATGATTGTTTGATTCTCTGGAGTCTAACTTCTTGAGCTCTTTTTATATATTGGATATTAGACCTCTGTCAGATGTGAGATTGGTAAAGATCTTTTCCCAATTTTTTGGCTGCCATTTTGTTTTCTTGACAGTGTCCTTAGCCTTGCAGAAACTTTGCAATCTCATTAAGTCCCATTTATTGATTCTTGATCTTAGAGCACAAGCCATTGGTGTTCTGTTCAGGAAAATTTCTCCTGTGCCTATATGTTCTAAGGTTTTCCTCACTGTCTCTCTAATAGTTCCAGTGTACCTGGTTTAATGTGGAGATCTTTGATCCACCTGCACTTCAGCTTTATACAAGGAAATAAGAAAGGGTCTATTTTCATTCTTCTGCATGCTGAGTGCCAGTTGGACCAACACCATTTGTTAAAGAGGCTGTCCTTTTTCCATTGAATGTTTACAGCTCCTTTGTCAAAAATCAAGTGACCATATGTGTGAGAGTTCATTTCTGGATCTTCTATTCTGTTCCATTGATCTATCTCTGTACCAGTACTATGCAGTTTTTAACACAATTGCTTTGTAATATAGCTTAAGGTCAGGGATGATAATTCCTGCAGAAGTTTTCTTGTTGAGAACAGATTTTGATATCCTAGGATTTTTGTTATTCCAGAAGAATTTACAAATTAAGAGAGCATTCTTCTACTCCTTTGGAGGATTCAGGATTACTTCCCAGTACACACACGATGGTACACAACCATCTGTAATTCAAGTTTCAAGGGGTCAGTGTCCTTCTGGCCTCCACAGGCAAGTACATGGTGCCCATACATACACATACATATTCATGAAATAAGTATATGTTTGTATGCATGACTTTAAATTGATGTAGTTAAGCCTAACATGGAAGCAGAGACTACACACATTTCTGAAAATTGAAAGGTAAATAAGATACTGCTGTCAAGAGAATTACAATTCTAAAGGTAACCAGAGTAGTACCATACAGTTACCATATGGTACACTGGTGGGGTCTGGTGATTCCCACAGGGTCTTATAGAAGTATATGGAAGGGGTTGTACCAGCAAACCAGCAAGGAGGACACAGCACAGAGTTGGTGGATTTATTAGCTTAAAGGAGGAACTGTTCTCCAGTAAGGTCACACACAGCTTTGGCCAGTAAATCAGCAGGAAATATACAGAATGACCCGGGAGGAATCCCTACAATTCATACAAGGATACAGATGATAAAGGGGCAGCAATGAATGTGCCTTAGGAGTTCATGTTAAGAGGACATGCAAAGTGAGGCCAAAGGGCACTAAGATGTCAGCCCTAACTCCATTCTGTGAGATGGGCAGAATCCCAAGGGAAGACAAGCTGTGTTTGCATGCCAGTGGCAGATGCAGTCCTGGGAGCAAAGTGTGATGAGTGTCAGGCCCACTTTAATATCAGTCAAGAATCCAGATAGTGGGTTTTCTCCCCTTTTTAACTTACAGAGCTGTAGGGACGAGTACACCAGACAGGCTCTGAAATTGGCCAGGAAAGGCTACTCAAGATGGTAGAAAGATTACATACAATTCAGAAACAGCTCTTAGGTTGGAACAGTTTCAAGTGGAAGAAAATTTGCATCTCAAAAGGGCTGGGAAGGAATTTACAATCCACTTCCTCTAAAGTAAAACTCTCCCAGAAGGGATAGAGACTCTGGAGCCTGAGGGAGGAGGGGGCATATCTCAAGGTGAGAGGCAGAAGGGGCCACCTTCCTCAGAACAATCTTAGGAGCTGCTCAGCTAGTCCTGAGACTGAGGAAGGGGGGAGAATGCATCCTTCCTAGAGTAAGGAACCCAGTGTCTTACACTCTGGGACAGGGTGAAGTTCACCGTGCTCACTGCCACAGCCCGTACTGACCCCAGTGTTCCCCACTTATTCATCATCTGCCTTTTAACTAAGATCCTCCTGGGAATGCAATAAAGCAAAAATGGTCTTGGCTGATGTGCCCGTTGACAGCCTCCTGCCCTTTTGAAGAGAGTGGCCCCTTGTAATCACCTCAGCAAACCTAAGCTAGAAAGCTTAAATTGTCTACAACTAACTCTTCCTTCCCGTCTGAAATTTACCCATTCACCCATTCATTTACCAACTGTCGGCCTTGTTTTGGGCAAGAGAATTACTATCTAGCCTTTCAAAGTGCATAAGCTCAGCATTGCACTTATTAAATACACAACCTCTAGACATCATAGGTTACGATGTTATCTTCGCTTGGTTTCTAGTGCTGTGATAAATAAACATCATGACCAAAGGCAACTTGAGAAGAAAAGGGTTAATCTCCACTTAACCCATCACTTAGGGAAGCCAGGGCAGGAACCTAAAACCAAATATTAGAACAGAGACCATGGAGGAACACTGCTTACTGGCTACTTAGCTACTTTTTCATGTGAAGACAATGGGCTGTAACCTCCCACATCAGTCACTAATGAAGAAAATGATCCATGGACTTGCCTATATGCCAAAATGATATAGGCAGTTCCTCAACGGACGTGCTTTCTCCCAGATGATCCAATCTCCTGTCAAGTTGACAAAACAAACCAGCACGAATATGAATTATTACCTGCGTCTTTCTTATCATTTTATCTGTGCTCACAATTGTTCTGCAGCAGCAAAAGGCCACTTTGCTAATGAGGATGTGCCAGGGCAGAGGAATGAATCTCCCATGGTCATGTGGCTATTAAGCAGAAAGCCGGGATTCTGAGCCAGGTCTGTGTGAGTCTAAGATAGTACCAAGTGGAGTACTATACAGAGCATCACATAAACTCAGAGGACCCACAACACGGTGTGAGAAGTGAGAAACTGTTGGTGGTGATTCTTAAGTGGTACCAGCATACTAGGCTTAATGTTAAAACTCTAACACATCCACAACCTCAGCAGAGCATACAGTTCAATGAGGCAAAGAAGCCTTCCCCCGAGCTCTTGCCAGACACCATTTCAGGCACCTGGGGCAGAGTCAAACACCTAATGAAGTGTCTGTGTGTCCTATGTCCCCAAATCCAGACCATAGCTACAAGTTTCACTATATTCTTGTAGCATTGACCTAATGATATGTTCAAGATTTGCAAAGAACATTCACTGTAGTCATCTCAGAGAATGGAAGGAAGGAAGCAAAAATTGCCCATTGCTATTCACTGAAATGGGTATAACACCATCACAACACGAATTTGTATCTGTGTGCTACCTATGTTCACCTTGAGTACCTCAGTCTTTTTTGGTTTCCTCTTCCACACCCTGCTTCAGACTTCCTTCCATCATTTCTGGATGCAGCCATTCCTTTGGGAAAATGTTCTGGATCTCTGCCGCTCCCTCCTGCCATTTCATCCTACAGGATGACTCTCCTGGGAGTTGATCATAGACCAGTGGCGGTCAGTCGTTAGAAAAGTGCTTGCTGGGAGGTCCCTGATATAGCTGTCTCCTGAGAGGCTCTGCCAGAGTCTGACCAATACAGAGGCAGATGCTCACAGCCAACCATTGGACTGAGCATGGGTCCCCAATGGAGGAGTTAAAGAAAGGACTGAAGGGGCTGCAGGGGTTTGAAACCCTATGGGAAGAACATCAATACCAACCAACCAAATGACCCAGAGCTCTCAGGGACTAAAACACCAACCAAAGAGTACACATGGAAGGACCCATGGCTCCAGCCCCACATGTAGCAGGGGATGGCCTGGTCAGGCATCCATGTGGGGAGAGGCCCTTGGTCCTATGAAGGCTCCATGTCCCACAGTAGGAAAATACCAGGGCAGGGAGGCAGGAGGGAGTGGGTGGGTGGCAGAGCACACTAATAGAAGCAGGGGGAAGGGAGCATGGCATAGCGAGTTTGCAGAGGGGAAACCAGAAAAGGGGGTAACATATGAAATGTAAATAAAATATTTAGTAAAAAGAAAAAGAAAAGAAAAGTGCAGTGACTAAGAACAAGAGCAAATGCTTTGCGGGGAATACCTTGTCAACCCTCGCAGTTACCTGCTGAATACACGTTTATTCTGTGAGAGTAGATGTGGGGCTCAGTAATTCACCAAAGACACCACAGTTAATAGTCTTCAGGTCTGTGTGCCTCCCAAGTCTATAAATCCTAGAAGAGTCATTTCACCCAGCAGTATTGCTGGCCTCTTCTGAAGTTCACCTGCCACTTTGTCTTTTTAGGCATCCTTCTAAGAAAAAAACAACACAAACCCTCTCCCCCTCTTTATATTTCTCTCCCAACTAGCCCACTACCAAAATGTTTCTGACAGGTGGCTTTCCATTGCCTACAGAATATAGAATAAAGCTCACACTTCTCACAGTAGTCAGCAGTCATCCTGATCTGGTTATAACTTCTCTCTCACCTGCACTCTTCCTCCTCACCCCATGGTCTTACTACATGCTACCCATCCCCCTCAGGTCAGGCTTCCTCAATGCTCTGAGATGGGTGTCCACGTATACCTTAGGGTCAAAACAAGGTTGTGACAAGCAATAGATCAACATTCAGATTCCAAAATCTGGCAGGTTGGTCAGGAACTTGTGCCTCCTCTGTTCTCTTGAAGGTAAGAAACAAAATATGGTCTTCTGTTGAAAGAGTTGAAAACTAGATACCATAGCCAAAGCACAACACAGTGCTGAGCACTGGGCACAGAAGGGGGAACCTGGAAGGTACCTGGATGTGTGCTACTGCCCGACTTGTGCTCAGGTCGCTGATTGAAAACTACTGCAGCTTTTTCTTCCTCTGAGGTGTTTACTCAGTCTTTAAGCTCCTCACCCCTCTAGGCAGCCTGTCCCAGTGTCTTCCATAAATCTTCATTTCTCCTTCCCATGACCTCTTCAGTGCTCAGCTATGACCTTCACTCTAACACTTTAAGCTAGATTTCAATGCTCTATCGTCTATTAAAGCCATGAATTCTGCTGGAGCCCATAGTATTATCTTTAAAAAGAAGAAGAAAACTTAGTACCCAGTGAGCTTACAAATGTTTGTTGACTAGCTTCATGTTTTTCTCTACTTACTAGATTATCACTAGTGTTTGAATAATATTTTGGTATAAAAGCGGGGTCAATGGTGTATAGAAGGGGAGACTTTTTTTCTCCTAAATTCCCCAAAACATCCACTTTCCATATAAAAGCCATTTGGGCTCCAGAATCTTTGTCTGAAGATTATATTGGTCTTCCCTTAGAAGCATGAGGGAATTTTTATGACAGGCAAAGCTAATGCTTACAAAACCTTTTCATTGTAAACGTTGATTATTTATGAACTCTTACAGGAAGGAGACCCTCTGGACACTGGCACATGGGAGAAGCCATCCCCCCAATTTATAATGAATGAATGTTGGAGTAAATCTCTTCATTAACCAGATAAAGAAAGAAACTTCCACTCCCAAGTAATCATCTCTTCAACCACAAATGCCCCATAGACTCCACTTCCTGACCAGTCTCTCTCATGGGACAGACCCCTTTTTCTGATCTGCTGAGTGCAAGGATTATGGTAACACATAGACCCCCCATAAAGCCGGTAACCCAGAGCAAACCCAGCCACAGTTCTGGAAACCCATGGGTGGTCTTGGCTGGTGAAATGCAGTCCTTCAAGCAACTGAGGCAGGACCCCATTAAAGTTGTTAATTTTACATGATGTGACACAAGTTTATAAATAAATGACAAATGACCCCCAGTTTCTCCCTCTGCATTTCTGTGTACCCACTGCAAGCTTGGCCACAGGGGGATCCTCCTGATGACTACCAGTATCACCCCCCTCAACACACACACACACACACACACACACACACACACACTGGGAAACATTTCTGTCACTAAGATATGAGGACTTCTGACACCTTGAGCACTGAGTCCAGCCACCTTTTGGAAATTCCCTTCAGTCTGTCTTCTGTGGCTAGATGTGCTCAACTTAGGATTATCATTCTAAACTGCAAGAGCAAAACACAGATGTTAGAATTTCAGAAAAATGTACTGTTGGGGGCCATTAGGAAAAAAATACTGTTTAAAATATAAAATATATGTAACTATTAAATGCATAAAAATCTCATGTACCAAGAGGCAAAAACATGATGAAAGTTGCTGAATATTTTAAGTACCTATATTGCTGCATAAAATGGTTTTGTGCTGTAGAATTTTCTAGTGCAGGAGATTTATGAAATTTTGTCAAAGTGGTAGATCATGCTGAAGTCAGGGGAAATACTAGCATGGTTTAGGGTTGCTTTCTATTTTTAATTAAGTCTGAAACTGCATCTTTGCACTTGTGAGTGTGCACTGAATTAATAGATGTAAACACATATGTGATTAACACCAATGCAGGTCTGCACAGTGTCCAGGTCTACTTGAAGCTGACCCCTCCCACTGTAGCCCACTTGAGGCTGGATCTGTGTAATGGTGATACTCGGTGTCAAATGAGAAAATTCCACCTCCATAGTCACCCTCACTCATGCTAAGAAGGAAGAATGAAGTTCCCAGGGAGTGCTTCCTGGACTCCCACCCACCAACATGAGTTGGGGGAGGTTGTTTTTAGAGAATGGCCATGTTTATCCCTGTTCATAAAGATGGAAACAGACTGAGCTTTAGTAGCTAACTAAAATCTATCTGATGCTAATCCCATAGTCTTGCTCAGAAGTACTCTGGAGAGTTAAGTCACTCAGGAGACAAAATACTTAGCAAAGCATGAACTACAGAAACAAGCCAACCAATAGCAAACAGCTCAGGTACATAGCATTGGAGGCCTGGGGTGAAGAAGAAAAGCAAGAACAAAACCAGAAAATCCCTGAAAGACACAACTCAAGCCCTTTCTGACCATGAGCTGCCCTGCTGCATGCTACCATCCTTCAGGATCCACTCCCAATCGCTACCTCTGGAAGGCTTCATGTATAACTTGACAGGTAACTGTACTCTTCCGCTTCGTTCCTATTGCTTCCTATGAGCTGCTTTCGTCCAACACAACTGCAATCCAGTATCTGGATTTTCTAGCACATGGCAAAAAACAAACTGAAAGGGAGAAAAATTATGAAAGCTTCTTTTATATACACATTTTGCCACTAAGCTTCTTTCTTTTATGAAAAGTGTTGCTGTTGTTGTTGTTGGTGGTGGTGGTGAAGGTTTGGTTTGTTCTTTTAAACACGCAAAGGAATGTTTTAGTTGAATTACTCAGAAACTGTTGGAACTCACTATGATTTGACCTATTCGATTGGTTGATGTGGGAGATAGGTAACGTACAATATATTTCAAAATTCTCTTCTACGGCTTAACTCACTACTAAACCAAAGCAAAAGGACTACCTGTAGAGATACACAAAGGGATTTTAGCACATGGAAAACTTACACTGTTGCAATTCTGAGTTACTGTCTTGGCGCTTACTATTGGTGTTTCAATGTTCCATGACATTTTGTAACACTTAGAGGATGACTGGCCCAGAACCCCTCAAACCACACCCTAACCCCTTCCTTCTGCTTCCTTAAAAGGCAGCCAGCATCCCAATGCCTAACTCTGCTGGCTATTTTGGTATTCTGACAACTCAATGCCTCAGGATCTCAGATGCTTCATTTGAAACAAGGAAAGAATCCAGAGGACTTTTAGGATCTTAGACATCTTTTATTCTTCACATAATCCTCCTCCGAGGTGAGGGAAACTATCAGGTTAAAAAGGGGGGAGCACCAAAAAGAAGCCTGAGTATATATCTGTACACAGACAGGGTGAAAAGAAACAGAGACTTAATGCTCAGGAGGGTTGTGAGAATTCCTTCCCTAGGGAGACTTGAAAAGTGCTTACCCTTCTTTATAAGGCTCGAACACCAACACTGTATTTAATAGGTGTCTTAGTAAGGGTCTTTATTCCTGCACAAGCATCATGACCAAAAAGCAAGTTGGGAAGAAAATGGTTTATTCAGCTTACACTTCCACATTGCTGTTTATCACCAAAGAAAGTCAGGACTGGAACTCAAGCAGGTCAGGAAGCAGGAGCTGATGCAGAGGCCATGGAGGGATATTACTTACTGGCTTGCTTCCCCTGGCTTGCTCAGCCTGCTTTCTTATAGAACCCAGGTCTACCAGCCCAGGGATGGCACCACCCACATGTGCTGGGCCCTCCCCTCTTGATTACTAGTTGAGAAAATGCCTTACAGCTGGATCTCATGGAGGCATTTCCTTAACTGAGGCTCCTTTCTCTGTGATAACTCCAGCTTGTGTCAAGTTGACACAAAACCTGCCAGTACAAGAGGCTCATCTACAGAGCATGGGTGAGGAGCAATATACAGGAGTGGGGAGCGACCATTTCACTCAGCAAACATGATGGCTCCCACGGAGCCTCATAGACTGATCTCTTTCCTTTAATAAACTTTTCCAAGCCTATACACTCTAGCATCTCCAGACAGGGATGAAATAGAAGAGGCTCATAGGGACAGCTACATTCTCATCTGAGAGCCTAGGTCCTTTCCACTCCCCACATCTCTGGGGAAGAAGTTCGGTAAAGAGGACAGCTGTCTTCCTCAGAGGATTGCATTCTACAACAGCTGTAACTACTAATGGGTATATCACACTGGTCTACCAGACAGCATCACCTCAACACCCATACACCTGCAAACACTGAACCACTGTAGCTGCCGCAGAACCTAATACAGCTGGCTTTTGAATTTTGTATAAATGGGACCAGAAAAGAGAAATTATTTTCAGCCTGGTTTCTTCAGTTCAAAGTAAGGTCTGGGATATTTTGTTTGAAAAGGTAATTGCAGTTCATTCATTCATAGGTATCTATGTGTTAATAGAAGCCCATGAAATAAACACATACCAATCTATGTTTTCTGAGTTGACTAGTAATGGCTGTTTAGCTCAGAAACATTACTTCCCAGGATATTTTTGTCACCTTGTAGACAGAAAATGAGTCACATGTGAGCAACACTAATTGTAGAAGCTAAAGTGTGATGTGGTGACTTAATGGGGGTTACGAAGGACAATTACCTAATGAGAGCTGGAGTTGGCTATTTCCCTGAGTAGCCAACACTGCAGTTCAAGATTTGAATCCAAGTCAATTTGCCAACAGGAGACTAGAAATGATGATCTTAACTGCACAGATAGAAGACAGTATTCAGCAATGTCCTCAAGGTAGGGACCTTCCTACCCATTGTGTGTGTGTGTGTGTGTGTGTGTGTGTGTGTGTGTGAGAGAGAGAGAGAGAGAGAGAGAGAGAGAGAGAGATTCAGAGTGATGAGAAGTTTATCAGAAGATTCAGAAACCTTACCTGGCAGTCAGGAGACCTAGGTTCTGTGTTAGTTCTGTCTGTAGGATAAATAATTGCATATACACACACACATTCAGGCTACTCATCCGAAAATGACAGTTGAAACAAATAGCATCTGGATCAATACATCCGAAAATAGTTATTAATCTTTCCAGCAACTATGGAGAACAAAATGTGTGTGTGTGGTTGTGGTGGTGTATTTGTGTGTGTGTATGAATGTGTTTTATGTGTAGGTATGAGTATATATGTGTGCGTGTGTATGCCTGTATATGTATGAGTATATGTGTGTTTCTGTCTGTATGTGTGTGTGTGCTACACATATCTATGTGCCTGTGTCCCTGTGCATGTGTCTATACATGTTGGCTATACTGTAAGCATGTGGCATGAGATCTGGTTAGTATGGTGCTTTTAGAAAGACATTTTAAAACTAGGTCCAAGTTTCTTAGACTGTGGAAGAATCTCAGTTGTTTACAGTTGTTAACAGTATTGATAGGCATTCCCTAAACTCACCTACATAGACTTGTTTAACCTTTAGCTCCTAGAGTGTACACGGCATCACTAAAGCAACAAGCAAAGAACAGAGGTTCTTCTGAACTATTTTAATCCACGGAAGAGACATTTCATGAGCCCCTCAGGAGCAGTGAGTTCAAACGCCAATTGTTCTGTCTGGCTCAGTTATACAAATGAAATCCATCTTTCTTCTGATGGTTCTTTGAAAGTACGTGATTAATCATTGACTTAAAAACAAGTTCTGGGCTGGAGAGAGGACTCACTGTTTTTGAGCACTGGGTGCACTTCCAGAGGTCCTGAGTTCAATTCCCAGCAACCACATAGTGGCTCACAACCACCAGAGGAATCTGATGCCCTCTTCTGGCTTCTGGTGTGTCTAAAAACAGCGACAGTGTACTCATATATAATAAACAAACAAACAAACAAACAAACAAATAAATAAATAAATAAATAAATAAATAAATAAATGCTAAAAACAAGGTCTGAGAGCACACTGCTGCCTTGTATGTGAAATGTGCTCAATTCACTAACTGAATATTGGGCAGAAGTGATCGCTTGGGCTGACTTTGTGCTCTGGCTTTCTGTTTCTGCTCTATTCCACAGTGCTGGATTCTGTCAGTGTAGACATTACCATGAATTGAATAGCCCCACTTCAAAAGGACAGAGTCAGCCTGTGTCTCAAAATCAAACCACACATAGAAAATACAGGATCAAGCCTTACACTCATCTCTCTGAGAAAGTTGTGTTTGCTTTTGACATGTCTGCCCTTTAACCACAGTTCTCCCATCTCCACAGATAACATTTTGAAAGCCTTCCTGCACATAAATTGCTTGTGTGTTTTTGTGAAGAGCCACCCAACTTCATAGCCCATTCAAACTACAGTTCAAAGACAGTCATCTAATCTATTTCTTCTAAACAATGAGGCTCGTTTGACTGTAGGTAAAGAAAATATTGAAGAATCTTCTTTGGCTTTGAACACTGCCCAGGAAAAGGGCGCCTTCAGGGAGACAGTTGAGACTTTGAAAACCCTAAGGAGCTTTGTAGCTGGAAAAGGCCTTGTAACCTCCTTCATGGCTTTTTGCAAACAAAGACTTTCAAGCTTTACCTAAAAGAGAAGTGAGCAACAATTTGAAGAATGGGTTTTTTCCTTTGTGCCCAATCATAGAACTCAGCCATTCCGACCTTTTTCTTATATTATATTTCTGATCTAAATAAGGAATTATTTATTACCTGAAAATGACGATATTCAGATCACAAGTCTCCTCTGAGTATATTGACTTTCATCCCCAACTGTAGTCAGAGATTTGGGGAGGACAGTCTTTTTATTTGGAAAGACTCTAAAAGCCATTCTCAGAAGTTGTTTTTCTAGACAAAAGGTACACTGGGCTCTTGTCATTGGCAAGGAATCTCTTTTACAAGTTCTTGATTTCAATTTGTTTGTGTAACACATGAGCCCCAGACACTTTATACCTTATTTTATTTTGTTTTGTAACACAGATGAAATCTTGACAAGAAAACAAATGAACATTTATCAAAATGTTGGGAATAGGCAAGAAAACACACACGTATAAATGGAGCACTTTGAAGGCTGAGGCAGGGTGATCACAAGTTCAAGGCCAGCCTTGATTACAAAGTGAGTCTGAATCCCAAGTTTCAAAATCAAACTACTCTGGGAAAATTCAGGATCAAGCCTTACCTTCAATTCTGTGAGGAACTTGTGCTTACTTTTAACACAAGAGCTATAAAAGACTACCTTAAAAAAATAGGAGTTTTAATCCCATGCAAGTGTCTGCTAAAATCCTCGGGGCTTGTATTCTTCCATCAGTGTTGCCTGGCACTAAAACCTAGAAAACCAATACTCAGCATGGAGCAAAATGGAATCTCCTCAATGCACCTGCTGCATGGTTATTTGGTGCCATTGTTAACATTTAGCCACAGAGTCGCCTAAAACTTTAAATACAGTAGCTGCACATTATAATTTAAACACAATCTCTCATATTCACTGAACACTGTTTTGGAAACCAAGTATCCCCTGTGTACTGGGAAATAAAGTCCTTTCAAAGTCAATGTAAATGCGACCACTGAGCTTCAAACATGGCCCGACACAGGATGGAGAGGGTGTTAGAGGACAGAGCAATGGCCAATGGGTCTAAGAACTTGGAAATCAAAAAGACATGCCTACAGAATCAAGCACGTGACACAAGACTGAAAGATGAATCTCCAATAGTTACTTTGTTTGTGTATGACAAATTCTTAGCATAATTTGCCATGTTTTCGTAACCTATAGCATTAACAAACAAATTATTACACACAGGAACTTTAATCAGAAGAGGGGTGGGAGGGCAGAATAGGCATTGTAGCTCACAGCTGTAATTATGGCTGAGACAGAAGGACTTCACAAATTAAAGGCCACCCTGGGCAGCACAGTGGGTGTCAGGCCATTCCGTCCTACATAATAAGATTCTGTCTCAAACACAGGGCCAAACAAAAAGTAAGAACGGTAAGAGCAGCAGCAACAGCAAAGACTCTGACATCAATAAGGAGGCAGCTTCTTGTTGACCATAGTAGACATGGCAATATAGAAGCTTCTAAAGCCCTTCCAGTTGGGTTGTTTGATAGTCCTTCTGCAAACCAGAACCCCTTTCTGTAAACAGCCAGCGAGTCAGTCTTTCAGGCTGAGCAGATAATATGGTGTCTGTTATAGCAAGAAGCAGCCACTGACCATCTACAAAGGAGTCTGTGGGACTTGTTTGAAAGGTGGATGGGGCAGCCTTGCTACAGTTTGGAATCCTCTGGGATAGTCAGTGGCATCAGATACTCAACCCCTCATAGGCAGCAGTGTATTAAAGTCTAGAGCTGTAGCTGATGTTGATAATCATGGTCTTAGCACAACAAGACATGATGGGTATACTCCATGCTCTCTCATCAAATTAAAAAAGTGATAAATGATGCTCTAAAGAGTCAATCTAGAAATAGAAAAAAAATATTGGGGGTTATGGAATAAATGCTAAACTAACTGGAAAAAAGTTTCTGAGAAATAATACATTTCTCATATATGTGAACAGCTGAATATTTTCCGTCTCCCTCCCTCCCTCTCTCTCTCTCTCTCTCTCTCTCTCTCTCTCTCTCTCTGTGTGTGTGTGTGTGTGTGTGTGTGTGTGTGTGTAAGCATGTGTATCTGTGTGCACATCTACATAGTTTTGGTCAGAATCAGCACTGTTCAGCACAGTAACTCTTAGACACATAGGGCTGTGGAGTAGTTGGTAAAGCTGAGGACTTGAATAATTAACACTGTTTACTTCTAACAGAGTTAATTTTAAATTTAAGTAGATACTATGATAAATGTTTGAAACGTTTAAAGCATGTGTAACAAAACTTTAAACTTTTTGGTGTAACCATTTTGGATTTCCAAATACAGATCAATTGTTTCTAATGAGAACTTAGCTTGAGATATGCTATTGCACATGCAATGTTCGTGAATTTCAAAGCCAATAAAATGACGAATGGTAGATCCTGTTCACCACTTTCATATTTATTAAATATTGAAGCAATAATGTGTCTAATTAATTAAATAAAGTACTTGTCCTGGATTAAGTAAAATACATTTTAAATTAATCATATTTCTTTTTATTTTCCTTTTAATACAATTTACATGTATGAAGCTCTTTATATTTCTCTGGGACGAACTATCCAATATATTTTTATAGTTGAAATATCCTAGTGAGGTCAAGCTAACTTCCCTTCACTGACCTAGGTAGCTTTCTATCTCAGTGACAAATACCATGACCAGAAAACAGTTTGGGAAGGAAAAGGACTGGTGGGCACACATAAGTCATATTCTATCACTGATGAAGTCAGAGCAAAGACTTAGAGATCGTGGAAGGCTGCTGTCTATTGGGTTGATCTCTGGCTGGCTTGGCTAGCTTTGCTATACAGCCTTGGCACAGCTGCTTAGCCCTGGTCCCACCCACCATGGACTGGGTCTCCCCACTCAGCAAAGTCTCTCACAGGCCCATCTGCAACAGAGGTCCTCTTCCCAGGTTATGTCAGGTTAAAAACTAAAGCAAACTCAACCAACCAGTACAGCTGCTATGTGTGAGATGCTGAGTAAGATTAGAACACTAGTTAGTTGGGGATAAGTAAGTAAACCCTGAGTCCTGGCATTTCAGTGCTGTGGCCCAGCTTGACCTGAGATGCCTTTCTGGAATCCAACCCCTCCTTAGACATCTTTAAGTCTCCGTCATTTGGCTAATGTCTGTGTTAGGTTCAATAGCTAAAACCATCAATTGGTGCGTGCCCCTAGACCTCCATAGATCCAGAGACTAAAGAGTGGCTGTGAAGAAAGTTCAAACAAGCATGCAGCTCTGTACTGCTTTGTTTGACTATCACCTGGGGGAGAGGGTGTGTGTGCCACAGGACCCATGCAAAGGTCAGAGAAAACATTGAAAAGTTGGTTTTCTCCTTCCTTACACAGCAGGCTTACACACTGCCTCAGACACTTAGCAACTTGCAATGCTCTTGAGACAACATTCCCAAGATTCCACAGAAGCAAACCGTCTGGTGACAACACTGAACCAGACTGGGGAATTCCAATGATCATCTCTGTTTTAATTCTCTCTGCTACATGTTTCCTTTTCCCCAACGAAATACACACAAAAGAGAAAAGTAAAAATAAATAAATAAACAAACAAATAAATGGAATATAGAAAAGCAGGAATCAGTTTTGTTCACTAAGTTTGATCTCCAGTTCTCCATGTGGGGGTAAAATTCACACATAGTACATGTTTATAACCCTGAGACTGGGGAAGCACAGTCAGTCAGGGTCTGGGTGCTGGGGCTCTCTGACCAGCAACCTTACCTTCTTTGATTGCCAGGTTCCAGATCAGTGAGATCCCTTGCCTCGAACAAACTAACTAACTAACTAACTAACTAACTAACTAACTAACTAACTAACTAACTAACTAACCAAGTAACTAACTAACTAACCAAGTAACTAACTAACTAACCAAGTTACTAACTAACTAACTAACTAACTAACCAACCAACTAACTAACTAACTATGGTGAACAGTGACAACACAGTTGTACCTGAGGTGATGCTGCCTGTGCCTTATATATTCACAGACACGCAAACACACACACACACACACACACACACACACACACACACACACACACACACTGGGACACATTGAAACACTGGAAACTGGCAATACTCTACTGCTTGCCAGCTGACATTCAATGTTGAGTATCGAATACTGAAAGACCCCCGGAGGGTATCTTCCGTCTGAAGAGACCCCTCCCAAGGAACAATGAGACCACTCACTTCGGATGCAAGTAGCAAGAGGTTTATTTACACAGGTACCTGTGGGCACACAGTCTCTCAGAGGACTTGTGCACCGGACAAAGGGGCAGTCCCCTTTTTATAGGGCTTGGGGGGCAGAAGCAAGGTACAGAAGCAGAAGCATAGCAACAGGGTTTTAATTGGTTAATTTAAATGAAACTAGGGTGAACTGGGGACAAGCCTCAAGTTCTTCGGAAAGGGTGGCCTTGGCCCCTCCTCTGGGACAGGGTGCTGTTTTTCGTCCTTGTCTCAGCATGTATGGCAAAATATTGTGTCTTTACCCCGGTCCAGGTGGTCAACTGCAGACATCTTGTTTGGCAGGGACTGTGGCAGAAATATGGCTCCAAGGACACAACTCTTGGTACCAGTCGGGGGCTGCAGCTTATCTGAAAGCTGGGCTTGTCTGAGTGTCTCCCTTTCTTTGTCTATTGCAAGCTGGCCGCCCACCGGTATCTTGCTTGGCCACCTGGGACCCTGACCTAGCCTGCCCCGTGTGTGCACAGCCTTACAGACATGGCATTTACTGTTGCTAAGCTGGGTCTTTCATTTCAACTACAGATATCTTGTTTTGACAGGGACTGGGCTGTCCTCTGGCTCACTCTTGTTTCAGTATTTTTCCATTCCTGCCTGTTCTGGGCCTAGCACAAAATGGCGTTACTGCAGCTAAAGCAGGAGGGGGTTTTTCAATACAAGGGAGAGTTTGTTTTATGATAATGTATTAAAAACGTACCATGACACACAGTTTTTGTATATGTGTTGTATTCTTTTAAAACAGTTTAGAAGCATGTTTTACAATCATTAAAATATATTAAGTTCGATACTGAGTAACCAGAGATGTTCCTCTAGTGCAGTCATGGCATGAACTCCTTGGTTTGATTGAAATGTCGCACTGACACACTAGTGGAAGTCTCAGGATGACTATGCCGATCAGCAGACGGCCAACACACAATGAACTCAATAATATTTGGGAGGTTGCTTGTCTTCTTGTTTTCATTTTGGGGGGGTTGTGGAGTTGTTTGTTTTGTTTTTGTCTCATAATGGTTTGTTTGCACATTTCATTTTTCTTTACTAGCTTTTTGTTTGTATGGTTTAATTTCCAATTTTGTGTTTTTATGGGTTTTGTTTGTGTGCGTGTGTGTATGTGAATGTGAGAGAGTGTATCTGTATGTGTGTGTGAGTGTGAAAGTGTGTATATGTGCCTGTCTGTGAGAGAGTGTGTGCCGCTGTGTGTGAGTGTGTATGATTGTGTATCACTCTGTGTGAGTGTGTATGAGTGTGTGTCTGTGTCTATTCATGTTACCAGTGTTTTTTATTGCTTTTTGGGGGATTGCATGTTTTTATTGAATCTTTGTTTACAGAAGAAAGAAAGAAGGCATGCAATTGGATGCAGATGTGGGAAGGAGATGGAGAGAGAGAAATCATCATTAAAAATACTGTAAAAAATATTTTCAATTAAAAAATCTTCAAAAAAAGGTAGGAAGCAAAAAAGGAAGAAATCATCAAAGGAGGGACTGAGGTAGGGGTGCTCCTGTGGTTTACAAGTCTGGGAGAGAAAGTGTGTGGCAAGTTACTAGCGGCTAGCTCACCTCAGAGTAGAAATATTAAACACAAGAACTCTGGACTCACAGTGGCACGCATCCCACCTTCTACTCCTATGGGCTATCCCACTGACTTTTGATATGTAACCAACAAGCTCCAAAATCAGAGAGTCAAAACACAACCATTGCGTCTTGCTCACTCTCAGATTCTGTGGCTCATGGGTTTGTGGAAGTGTTTGTTTGTTAGGCTTTCGTTCACATTCATTCATTCATTCATTGGGGGGGGGGTGATACACACCTACCACGGTGCACCTGTAGAATTCAGAGGACATCTTATGGGAGTATACCTTATTCTTTCACCATGTGGAATCTAGGAATTGAATTTAGGTCATCAGACTAGTGGCAAGTACCTTTGCCCACTGAGCAATCTTTCTGGCCTTCACGATACTTCTGCATCTGGCACTTACAAGGTTCAGGGACCCTTGGCTAGAGTATGAGCCAGTCTGGAGCATCTAACACTACCCAAAAGCTAATGCCACTGGTCAGAGCATGGAACATAACTTCCTGTGGCTCAGCTTTTATACAACACAACCTCAAGGTAATTTACCCTCCCTAGTATCCGCTCTGTGCTCAGAGTGGAAATGTTCCAAAGATCATAGTAGAAGTCACTATGCCTTTTACTTCCAGTTCAAGTCCTAGCAGACAAAGTGTTAAGAGAAGTTACCATTCATTCACACAGATACTCTTAACAAAAGACTGGAGTAGTCACACTAAGTAAGAACATGCCAGAACTGTTGTGATATATTCTATAGAAATTGTGTGTGTGTGTGTGTGTGTGTGTGTGTGTGTGTGTGTGTGTGTGTCGTGCCACATGTGCACACTCTGGTACAAAAGCACAAAAACAATTAAGCAAGTTCTCTACTGATGGATACCTCCAGCTCTGGTTGGCTCTTTTATTTATTTTATGTGTATGAGTACTCTGTTGCTGTCTTCAGACACACCAGAAGTAAGCATCGGATCCCATTACAGATGGTTGTGAGCCACCATGGGGTTGCTGGAAACTGAACTCAGACCCTCTGGAAGAGCAGTCAGTGCTCTTAACCACTGAGCCATCTCTCTAGCCCTGCATCATTGGCCCTTTGAAATTCATAAAGTCTTAATTATTGCGGATGAAGAAACAGTGATGAGCATCGAAGCCAGATCATGAGACTGTTTTAAGCGACGATTTTAAGAATGCACATGCTTGGTACATTGTCAGGTTGTAGGAAAAGATAGAGAAGCATGATCTCCTTAGTTGCTATTAAGATGGCAGATACTGAGCAAAAGTAGAACAGAACAGAAAGGTGACTCCAAGAAGAGTCAGGAGTGAGATGGAATGACACAGAGACAATGGGGAGGACCATCCCAAGATGTGGCACAGGAATCAATGTTGGCCACTGGCTAAGTGGAAGCATTCTCAGCTGCTCAATTTTCCCTAGAATTGGCCTCGGTATTTTGTCAAGCAAGCAGTGGGAGATGACTTGTTTATAAAAGTCACTTTCATTAGAGACATCAGATTGTCTTCATTCCTAGGGTTAGCAAGTAAAAATAAAAGAGGGACCCCACTTTTGACACATCCTGACACTGTCAGCAGAGAGTAATCTTTCTTTCGTCTCTAAACAAATGAACACCAACCTTTCTGGGCCGTGATGGCGCCTTGGGATTTAGCACAGAAATGGAAGTATGTAACAAACTTTAAGTGAAATAAATGGATCTCATCCAAACAACTCCCCAATGGGCAGGTAGAAGGGATCGGTATTACAGAATGCTTTATTAATACTTGATGGAAAGAGCCTAAATCCTCTGCCACTTGGCAGTTTTGAAATAAACCTTTCTATAAAACCATGAAAAACAGGAAGCTATGTAAATTAACACTTGGCTTGGTCCTAAAGCAACATTTTATATTGTAAAACCATTTTAGGGAACTTCAGTTGACAGCCAGTCAAATGATGTTTTATCCCATTTTTAATTGCAAAAAAAAAATGCAGAAATACATGAAGGATGGGATGTTTAACAAGCATTACTGTGCACTCTCTGGCCAGATTTAATGTCAATTATTGAATACCTACTAGGTGTTAAGCAAGTAATTTATGGAAAGCATGATAGGTCAACTACCTCTTAATGAACACAAATTCATGCATTCCAAAAGTCACAGTGAGTTTCACATGGAGAGAGTTGATTAAAGTCTTGGATGTTGAGCTTTTAATTCAATGACTACAAAGCTGCCCGTGAACAGGTATTTATTTTCTAGCACAGGAATGAGCCTTGATAGACACAGAGGGATGTACACAGTTAAATAAGAGGCGGTGTCTGTTGTCCTCAGTGCCACCCTTTTGTGGAGCACAGAGGAGTATACATCAATAACTATTATGATCTCATGAGGATCACATATCATAATAGAGCTAAAGCATCATTCTTTGGGGGGTGATAGAAAGAGGCTGACTCGGGATTATGGAGTCTAGAGAATGGAAAAGGTTTCTGGAAGAAGTGGAGTTAGAATGGGGGTCTCAGATAATGAGCAGAGAGCACATAGCTAGTCTGATACCACCAAACAGACACAATACATGAAGAAAAGCTCTAGAAGCAAAAGGGTTTGAGGAATATTCCAGTAAGAGGCAAATAATTACAGTGAAAGGTCTATGAAGCCAGGGATTCCCTTCACACATTTCCTGAATCCCAAAAACTCACTGAATGTTAAATACGTGAAAATTGATCAATGTTCATTTGCATCATGCAATGGGTGTGCAACTAAAATGCTATATTTAAGTAACAATTTAATATTAATATCAGATTCTGCCAAAATTGCAATAAGTTGTTTATTGTACACACTGTTGTGGGCAATATTATTTGGTGAAATTCATGGCAATCTTAACATGTAACATAAGAAGCCATGAAAACTAAAATGCATTAAAAGCAGAAATGGGATAAAACGTGTAGATTTAACTGTCAAGGCATTTGTAATAGCGAAAACCTAAGATAGATTTTAACCCATGGTCACTGGGTGACTTTCTACACTCTCCACCCTAACAGATAAGAAAGCAAAGAAGATATAGTTACAGCCATTACCAACTCACCCAAGGCAGAATTTACTGCTCTTATAAAAAGGCAGCCTCATGCAAGCCTCATGGTAACAACAAAAGAAAGCTATAGCGGTTACATAAATAGGAAAGAGACAGGATTAAAAGCTCAGGACCATAGGAACATAAAGGACAAACAAAAGCAATAAGAGAAAAACATAAGAATGAAGAATCTATAAGCACCTAGAAAGCAATTAACCAAATAGTAAGCATATATCTATCATTAACACATTTAGAGTATACGGATTAATCTTTCTTACCAAAAGACATAAACTTTTGCTTCAACTGTGTGCTGCCTATCTGAGACCTACATGAGCTTTAGAAACGCAAGTTGTCTGAAAGTATGGGGTTAAAAGGTATCCCACATAACTACTATTCAAGAGAAGAGGGTAGTTGCTAACAGAGGACAAAGGTAGCCATAGAACCAGCTACAAAACTTTCTCTATGATGGTGACCTGCCTACATGATAGGCTGGCACAACAGTGTCACAAATGTGAGAATACCGAACCACTTCCTCATCGAAGTTAAGGCCACTTCATGCCATGGAACCCATACCTGATGCTGCTCCAATGGCCAAGAAAGCAAAACTGGATATGCCCTTGACCTAATGAATATTACTGTTCTGCCAACTGAATGTAGCACCCTCGATGACTCCTGGGGACATTTTGCTATGCTTGTAGATCAGTGTCTTGCTCAGCAGAGAGGAACAAGCACAGAGACATACAAATGAACAATGTGCAGAAAGAGAGAGAGACCTTGGCACACTCAATCCTGAATAAAATGTCTTCATCAAGTCTTCCTCCCAGGGATTAAGGATGCACATGGAAGATGAGGTGGAAAGATTACAGGAGCTAGTTGGGGTAGAAGGAGCCAAGGAAACAAGACCTTCTAGGCACCACTTATCAGATGCTCGTATGAACTCACAGAGACAGCGTATACGGGTCTCAACCAATAGAATCTCATCACTGAGAAGGGAGGTGGGCACAAGCCCCCATCCCTAACTCAGGAGCTACCTCCAACTAACAGCTGCTCACAAAGGACACATCAGTCTTCTCTTACAGAGTTTCAGTAAGCA
The DNA here is from genome assembly GCF_963924665.1 of Micromys minutus. Taxonomy (NCBI): domain Eukaryota; kingdom Metazoa; phylum Chordata; class Mammalia; order Rodentia; family Muridae; genus Micromys; species Micromys minutus. The sequence continues at coordinate 30,092,671 of NC_137974.1, forward strand.
TTTAAACCACACTTTGGGGCAGATCTATGCCCAGCAGTTGATAGTCAGTACAAAATGAGTTCAGTCGTATCCTTGGGGTTGTATTCAGTTTGGTTGATTGGCTGGTTTTGTCTCATAGTGCTTTGTCTATTTGTTTGGTTTTGTTTTGTTCCATTTTGTTTTTGAACCTTACAGGTCTTTTGCTTATATATTGTGCTTTTGGATGCTGTGTTATACTGGGTGGAGAGACCGAGACACAAAAAGTTAAACGCCACGTGTTCTCTCTGATTTGTGGTTTCCGGCTCCAGACCTTCAGTTATGAATAGCCACAAAGCCTAGAAAAGTAAGCGTGTTCATGGAGATGGGTGGTAGGAGCTTCGAAGAGGAAGATGGAGGGACACAGGTGGCATGAAGGGGGAGAGAGAGAAACAGGAGCCGGCTTTAAAATGAGAGGGAGAACAGTGGAAGACACGGAAGCAATAAAACTGAGACTGTTTGAAAAGCAGCACTCGACAGAGCCAGCAGATTGTGTGTGTGTGTGTGTGTGTGTGTGTGTGTAAAACAAAAACAGTGAGAGATTTTTTAAAAAGTAGAGGAATTATATCAGCAGTTAAGAGGGAAAAGGAGGGAATGATACAATTCGATTTTAATAAAATAAATAATCTAGAAAAAAAATTTAATGACAAGAAGATAAATGAACCAAAAAGATTAAAACATTTCTTAAGTCAGTAAAGCAAAGTGTTGGCTCTTTAAACAAACAAACAAGCAAAATTGACCAACCTTAGCTAAATGAACCAATAAAAAGACGAAAGACACAAAACAATAATATGGAAGAGGATATATTAAAACAGACTGCTCAGAATGAAAACGTAATTAAAAGAATATTCTGAACAACTACATAACAAAATAACTTAGAGAAAATTCATAAACTCACAGAAAAATATTAACTACAAAGACTAAATCAAAATAAACACAAAGCTTGAATAGATCAGTAATAAGGAGTTTGAGGTAATAATCGAAAGCCTTTCAGCAGTTGGGCGTAGACATTCATACCTATAATCTCAACACTTGGCAGAATGAGACTGAGGCAGGAGGACTGTGGAGAGTTTAAGACCAGCCTAGACCACATAGTGAATTCCAGCTCAGCCTCTGCTAGAGAGTGAGACTCTGCCTCAGCACACATGAACACACACACACACACACACATACACACACACACACATGTACACATATATACACATGCATGAACCTGCACGTATATAGCAAAATTAAAGAAACAAAAACAAAATACTTAAAACTTGCAATGAAAGTAAGCAGAACCATATGTTTTATAGGTTACGTTTTATTACAGGTAATGGGGTAAAGAGACTATATCTAAACATAGGTTTAAAGGCTAGCATGCCTTCATACCAGAGCTAGCAATGCTGCAGCAAAAGGCAGCTGCAGTCTAATGTCAAATGACCATTGGTGCAGACAATGCCACCTGACCTTTTCAGTGACTCCAGACAAAGCTTTTCATAAAATCTCTTGACTGTTTGGAAACAGATGGAATTTTAACATAACAACAGTCAGCATGGAAAAACTACTACTACAACCCATAGGGAACAATGAAAACTTTTAGCACTAAAACTTGAAACAAAGCAGAAATGCTCACTCTTGCCATAACTTTGAAAGCATAAGCCAAGAAAGAAAGAAAGGAAGGAAGGAAGGAAGGAAGGAAGGAAGGAAGGAAGAAAGAGAAGAGAAGAGAAGAGAAGAGAAGAGAAGAGAAGAGAAGAGAAGAGAAGAGAAGAGAAGAGAAGAGAAGAGAAGAGATGCACTCTAAGAATATAGTCAACATGGATAGAAATAAATGAATGGGGTTGCAGCAGATTAAAGAGTTCCCATCCATCAAAGGAAGCAACAGACGGAGGAGACAATGCATGGACTGTGAGAGAATCTTCGAGAGCTACTAATCTGATTCACATCAAATAATTCAACAGAAAACAAATGGACAACCTAACTTTAAAAATGATTAAAGACTTGAATAGACATGTTTCAAAGAAAGACATGTGGGCGAGGTGTGTGTGTTCATGACTGTGACTCAAGCACAAAAGAGGCTGGGGCAGGAGAATCATTCGAAGCCAATCTGTCCTATCTACTGTAATCCAGACCATACTGGGCTGCACAGCAACATATGGTGTTTTTTATTTTATTTAACCTTATTTTTAAAAACAAAGATGAAAGAAAAAAAATTAAACATTTTTGCATAAATGTATACAAATACAATTGTGTCAGTGCTTGGCTTTTTTTTCCTCTTTTTTTTAAGGTTTGATACTCTGCATTAAGGTCTTACTAGTTACAATGAGCAAAAAGTACATGTAAAACAGGATGTAACCCGGAATTAGTCAACGTTTTCTTGGTGTGTAAGGATTGAGCATGACGGGATTTTTTGTTTTGTTTTGTTTTGTTTTTTTCTTGAACTTCACATAGTCTGTGAGTTGTTTCTGGGGCAGTGCAAGCCTCTGGGGTTAGCACCCCACTATCAGTGACTACATGCTATGTCTGTTCTTTTGTGACTGGGTTATCTCACTCAGGATGATATTCTCTAGATGCCACCATTTTTTTTTTTTTTTTTTGAGAATTTGGTTAAGTCATTGTTTCTGATGGCTGAGTAGTACTCCATTGTGTAAATGAACCACAATTTTTGTATCCATTCATCTACGGAAGGACATCTTGGTTCTTTCCAGCTTCTGGCTATTATAAATAGAGCTGCTATGAACATTGTGGTGCATGTATCTTTGTTGTATATTGGAATGTCTCTGGGGTATATGCCCAGAAGTGGAATAGCTGGGTCTTCAGGTAGTACTATGTCCAATTTTCTGAGGAATCGCCAGACTGATTTCCAGAGTGGTTGTATCAGTTTACAACCTCACCAACAGTGGAGAAGTGTTCCTCTTTCTCCGCAACCTGGACAGCATCTGCTGCCATCTGAGTTTTGGATCTTGGCCAATCTGACTAGTGTGAGGTAGAATCTCAGGGTTGTCTTGATTTGCATTTCCCTGATTGCTAAGGATATTGAGCACTTCCTTAGATGTTTCTCAGCCATTTGATATTCCTCAATTCAGAATGTTTTGTTTAGTTCTATACCCCACTTTTAATAGGGTTGTTTGATTCTCTGGTGTCTAGCTTTTTGAGTTCTTTGTATACCTTGGATATTAGGCCTCTTTCTGATGTGGAGTTGGTAAAGATCTTTTCCCATTCTGTTGGCTGCCGTTTTGTTTTCTTGAAAATGTCCTTAGCCTTACAGAAACTTTGCAATCTCATTAAGTCCAATTTGTTAATCTTTGACCTTAGAGCTTGAGCCATTAGTGTTTTGTTCAGAAAATTTTCTCCTGTGCCTATGTGTTCTAAGGTTTTCCCTACTTTCTCATCTAATAGTTTCAGTGTATCTGGTTTAATGTGGAGATCTTTGATCCACTTACACTTGAGCTTTGTACAAGGAGATAAGAAAGGGTGTATTTTCATTCTTTTGCATGCTGAGTGCAAGTTGGACCAGCACCATTTGTTGAATAGGCTGTCCTTTTTCCAATGAATGTTTACAGCTCCTTTGTCAAAAATCAGGTGACCATATACGTGAGGGCTCATTTCTGGATCTTCTATTCTATTCCATTGATCCACATGCCTATTTCTGTACCAGTACCATGCAGTTTTCAGCAAAATTGCCTTGTAATATAGCTTGAGGTCAGGGATAGTGATTCCTGCAGATGTTTTCTTGTTGTTGAGGATGGATTTCGCTATTCTAGGTCTTTTTTTATTCCAGATGAAATTGCACATTGATCTTTCCAGCTCAATGAAGAACTGGGTTGGAATTTTGATGGGGATTTCATTGAATCTGTAGATTGCTTTTGGTAGGATAACCATTTTTAAAATGTTGATCCTTCCCATCCATGAGCATGGGAGATCGTTCCATTTTCTGAGATCTTCCTCGATTTCCTTCTTTAGAGGTTTGAAGTTCTTGTCATACAAGTCCTTCACTTGCTTAGTTAGAGTCACACCACGATATTTCATAGTTTTTGTGACTATTGTGAAGGGTATCTTTTCACTAATTTTTTTCTCCATATGTTTCTCCTTTGAATATAGGAAGGCTACTGATTTGTTTGAGTTAATTTTGTATCCAGCAAGTTGGCTGAACTTGTTTATCAGCTGTAGGAGTTCTCTGGTGGAATTTGTGGGGTCACTTAAGTACACTATCACGTCATCTGCAAAGAGTGATATTTTTACTTCTTCCTTTCTGATTTGTATCACCTTGATCTCCTTTTGCTGTCTAATTGTTCCAGCCAGGACTTACAGTACTATGTTGAATAGGTAGGGGGAGAGGGGGCAGCCTTGTCGAGTCCCTGATTTTAGTGGGATTGCTTCAAGTTTCCCACCGTTAAGTTTGATGTTGGCTGTTGGTTTGCTGTATATTGCTTTTATTGTGTTTAAGTATGGACCCTGGATTCCTGTTCTGTCCAAGACTTTTAACATGAAGGGGTGTTGAATTTTGTCAAATGCTTTCTCAGCATCTAGTGAGATGACCATGTGATTTTGTTCTTTGAGTTTGTTTATATGGTGGATTACACTGATGGATTTCCTTATATTAAACCATCCCTGCATCCCAGGGATGAAGCCTAGTTGGTCATGATGAATGATCGTTTTGATGTGTTCTTGGATTCGGTTTGCAAGGATTTTGTTGAGTATTTTTGCATCAATGTTCATAAGTGAAATTGGTCTGAAGTTCTCTTTCCTTGTAGGTTCTTTGTGTGGTTTAGGAACGAGGGTTATTGTAGCCTCAAAAAATGAGTTAGGTAGTATTCCTTCTGATTCGATCTTGTGGAATTGTTTGGAGAGTATTGTTGTTATGTCCGCAATAATGTTTGATAAATTTCTGCACTGAACTTGTCTGGACCTGGGATTTTTTTGGCTGGGAGGCTTTGATGACTTTTTCTATTTCTTTAGGTGTTATGGGATTATTTAGATGGTTTGCCTGGTCCTGGTTTAACTTTAGGATCTTGTATCTGTCTAGGAATTCATGCATTTCCTCCAGATTTTCCAACTTTATGGAGTATAGGCTTTTGTAGTAGGATCTGATGCTTTCTTGAATTTCCTCAGTTTCAGGTGTTATTTATCCACTTTCCTTTCTGATTTTGTTAATTTGTATACTCTTTCTTTGCCCTCTAGTTAGTCTGGCTAAGGGTTTATTAATCTTGTGGATTTTCTCAAAGAACCAGCTCTTGGTTTTGTTGATTCTTTCTATGGTACTTTTTCTTTCCATTTGGTATATTTCTGCCCTAATTTTGATTATTTCTTGCTGTCTACTCCTCTTGGGTATATCTGCTTCCTTTTGTTCTAGAGCTTTTAGCTGTGCTGTCAAGTTGCTGATGTATGCCCTCTCCAGTTTCTTTTTGGAAGCCCTCAGGGCTATGAGATTTCCTCTCAGTACTGCTTACATTGCATCCCATAGGTTTGGGTATGTGGTGTTTTTGTTTTCATTAAATTCTAGAAAATCCTTAATTTCTTTCTTTATTTCTTCTTTGACCTGCTGTCATTTAACAGAGCGTTGTTTAGTTTCCATGTGTATGTGGGCTTTTTGTTGTCTTTGTTGTTGTTAAAGACCAGCTGTAGACCATGGTGATCTGAGAGGATGCATGGGAGTATTTCAATCTTCTTATATCGATGGAGGCTCGTTCTGTGTCCAATTATGTGGTCAATTTTCGAGAAGGTGCCATGGGGTGCTGAGAAGAAGGTGTATTCTTTTACTTTAGGATGATATGTTCTGTATATATCTATTAATTCTAGTTGGTTCAAAGTCTCTGTTAGTTTTGCAGTGTCCTTGTTCAGTTTCTGTTTCCATGATCTGTCCATTGGTGAGAGTGGGGTATTAAAGTCTCCCACTATTATTGTGTGGGGTGAAATGTATTTTTTGAGCTTTATTAGGGTTTCTTTTATGAATGTGGGTGTTTTGTATTTGGAGCATATATGTTAAGGATTGAGAGTTCCTCCTGATAGATTTCCCCAGTAATGAGTAAAAAGTGTCCTTCCTTATCTTTTTTGATAACTTTTGGTTGGAAATTTACTTTATTCAATATTAGAATAGCCACTCCAGCTTGCTTCTTGGAGCTGTTTGCTTGTAAGTTTTTTTCCCACCCTTTAACTCTGAGATAGTGTCTGTCTTTGTCTCTGAGATGAGTTTCCTGTATGCAGCAAAATGCTGGATTTTGTTTATATATCCAGTCTGATAGCCTCTGTTTCTTTATTGTGGATTTGACTCCATTTATATTAATAGATATCAAGGAATAGTGGTTTCTGTTTCCTGCTATTATTGCTTTTGTAGGTTGAGTTGTGTCTGTTTCTCTTTATTCTTTTGGTTTTCTTGCTTAGGAGTTTTCTTGTTTTTACTAGGATGTAGTTCCCCTCATTGTATTGGGTTTTCCACCTATAATTTGTTGTAGTGCTGGGTTTGTGGTCAGATATTGTGCAAATTTAGATTTGTCTTGAAATACCTTCATGTCTCCATCTATGGTGATTGATGGTTTTGCTGGGTATAGCAGCTTGGGCTGGCACTTGTGCTCTCTTAGGGTGTGCATGATGTCTGTCCAGGCTCTTCTAGCTTTCATAGTCTCTGTTGAGAAATCGGGTGTGATTCTGATTGGTCTGTTTTTATATGTTACCTGACCTTTTCCCCTTACTGCTTTTAGTATTCTTTCTTTGCTTTGGGCACTTGGTGTTTTGACTATTATGTGTCGGAAGAAATTTATTTTCTGGTCCAACCTATTTGGAGTTCTGAAGGCTTCTTTTATGCTCGTGGTCATCTTATTCTTAAGGGTAGGGAAGTTTTCTTCTACAATTTTTTTGAAGATATTTACTGTGCCTCTTAGTTGATATTCTTCTCCCTCTTCTATTCCTATTATCCTTAGGTTTGGTCTTCACATTGTGTCCTGGATTTCCTGGACATTTTGGGTTAGGAGCTTTTTTTTTTTTTTTTGCATCTTCTCTGGCTGTTTTGTCTATGTTTACAATGTTGTCTTCGGCCCCCCAGATTCTCTCTTCCATCACTTGTAGTCTATTGGAAATGCTTGCTTCTGTGACTCCTGATTTCTTTTTTAGGTGTTCTACCTCTAGGGTTATCTCTTTTAGTGTTTTCTTTATTGTGTCAATTTCCATTTTAAATTCCTTCATCTCTTTGGTTCTGTTTTCCTCTAGTTCTTTGAGTTCTTTGAGTGTTTTCCTTGTTTCCTCTTTAAAAGCTTCTGATTCTTTTTGCTTTTCCTCCTGTTCTTGTTTAAGGATCTCTATCATTGTCTTGAGGTATGATTTTAGATCTGCGTCTTCTTTTTCTGGAGTGTTTGGCATTCCAATGTTTGCTGTGATGGGAGAGCTGGGTACTGGTGTTGCCAGGTTGTCTTGGTTCCCTTGGGATATACTCTTTCTCTTTTCTCTTGCCATCTTGTTGTCAGTGATATGTTCTTGCCTTTCTCTTGTATCTGGTCTGTGTCCCTGTATCTCCACTGGTCCAGGTGGCAGATGGGTCGAGCCCTGTTCTGCACCCCAAAGCTGCCGGGTGGGAACAGAAGTCCCAATGCTGGGTTCCTGGTCCCTGGATCAGGCAGGGTAGGGGCAGGCTTTTGGTGCGCACTCGGCAGAGATCTCTCTGCCCCCTGGCTGCTTGGGTCTCCTTCTCACCAGTCCTTAACCTTTGGGAACTGCTGGTCCAGGTCAAGACATGGTTTTAAAGAGCAAAAAGGAGAAACAAAAAATGAAAGAAGACATATAAATGACCAACAGATCCGTAAAAAATATCAGAATCACTTATCAGAAAAAGTCAAATTAAAATGATATTGAGGTAGTAATCTACTCTTGTTGGAATCACTATAAACTGTTTCTATAAATATTAGAATGTAGGGAAAGGGGGAACACTAACACATGTTGGGAATGTAAATCAGTATACAGGAGTTAAAAAATAGTATTGGGAATTCCTAAAAAAAAAAAGGCTAGAATTTCCATTTGCTCCTGAACTCTCAACTCTCACATCAGGATTTACATATGTGTGTGTATTATGAATATATATATATATATATATATGTATGTGTATTATATGTATATGTGTATGCATATTACTCTTTGAATGTGTTTGTATATGAGAGAGAGTGAAGAAGAAGAAAAAGAAGAAGAATGAGAAGGAGGAGGAGGGAAGGAAGGAGGGAGAAAGAGGGAGAGCGAGAGGAAGAGAGAGAGAGATTGAAATTGATACATCAAAATTACATCTATACTTCAATTCTCATTTTAATGTTATTTGTAGTAGACCATGGTATGGAAGCAATGTAACTCTCTGTTGAGAAATAAATAAGTAATATATTATATTAAATATAATGAAATATTATTAAGCCTTAGAAAGAATGAGATCTTGGCATTTGCCATATAACAAGTAAGCCTTAAAGTTGTTATTATAAAAAAATGAAATAATCTGTACACAGAAAGAAAAATTTCTTTGGGATGGTATCATTCATACATGGAATTGCTTTTCATAAAAAGTCAAATTAAAAAATTTTAAAAAGCTGCAGTGATGTCACTTTCTGCTCTTGCAGAGGACCAGAATTAGATTCTCAGCACTCACAACTTAGGGGGTCCACAACCTGATGTTCCAGACAGTGTTGACCTCTTCTTGCTCTGAATGTACGTGCATACATATGGAGCGCATATATATGCAGAAGCAAACAATGAAACAAGTCAAACATGCAGACAGAAAATTAAGCAACGGTGAATGGGGATGAGGGGAGGGAAGGAAGCAATGTAGAATCAAGGATACAAAGTATCCAGTCCAAGGACCGCCGTGCAGAGTCAGTGACTGTGTCTGTACCCTGCTAAAACCATGACAGCAAGCTCCCCAAGGCTTTTCTCCTCCAGCTTCCTGCTTGAGTTCCCTCAGTGACGCACTGTAATCTGTAATCAGTGATCTCCACAGAGCTGCTTTTGGTCAAACTCATTTGTCATGACAACAGAAGGGAACTGGGAAAATGCCCAAGCCCAGAAACCGTTAAGACAAACCGTATGAAGTAAGATTTTTCAGAGGAAGCGTGTCTTATCTGCTCTTCTAAAACATTTTATGAGCGGGGAAAATCTTAACTGGCTTCACGTTTAAGGCAAATTTTAAGTACGTCACTCAGGACAAGGCAAACTTCACATACCGTTGTCATTTTTAATTTTCAACGGAACTACTTACTACTATAAAAGTGTTCTATAAACCTTCCATGAACTATGCACTCATCGAACCTCACAGCCAAGGCTCTGTGGTCCAGAAAACAATTAGCATCATTTGCAGACTTGCTCTCCTTCAAGATATTCCTTCTCAGATCCCAACAGTTCTAGCTGGCTCTTTTTGGCTGTTACACTTAGGGTAACATATGAAGATAGATGTGTTTGGACATGATTAATCAGATTATTATATAGGAGAAACATAAAAATGGCCTCTCACATAGCTCGGTTCTAAATTGATGTCTTGTTTACATGGACACTGATAGACTTTCAATTACTGAGAAATGTCATGCCAGTTGTATTAGAAATGCGTGAGCAAAATCTAAACTGATTTCTGTGGTTTTTCTTAGATTTTACTACTTTTCAAAACCAGTGTCTGCTATTAAAGTTACTCATGAAATAAATAATATGAAACTTTGCATCTCTCTCACCCCTTTTCTCTGTCATCTCTGCCTCATTCTCTCTCTCTCTCTCTCTCTCTCTCTCTCTCTCTCTCTCTCTCTCTCTCTCAATCTTTCTCCTTCCCTCCCTCCCCCCTCCACACACCCATATTTTCCTTTTGTAATTGTCCCCTTAAAGGAATGCTATCTTCCCCGTCCTGTATAGGATAGCCTATGAGCACCCTGCTTTCTCCGTTACAAGTCTCAGGTTGTTTTAGACGTGTGTGATATTATCTAATCCTAATTGTTTGTGTAACAGGATCCGTCAGCCCAGACCATATGAAGCCTCTCTACACCACCTATTTTCTCTATGCAAATCAGACAGAAACAAATGTTTAGCCCCAGCTGGGCAAAACGTCCCATTTAGAATTCTTTTCCTCTTCTTTGTTCTTTGATGTTCAGCAAATGAGCTTCAGAACTCCACTCCTCACACAATTCAATTTTACAGACCCATTATCTGAGATATAATGTGGAGGTTAAATATATCAGGGCAGCCATTATGTGAAAATAATTAACAGTAATGAATAATGCACTAATTCCACTGATGAGAGATGGTTATGTGTGTAATGAAGTGTTGGGGCAGCCCTGACAAATGAAATTAAAATATTTAAACACTGTTTTATGATATTACTTTGCTCATATAATTTCCTTTACCTACAATGAGCCACTTGGATTATCGCCATTATCTTGACAACGCTGAAGGATGAAATACTGTGGGTTAATGTGACAGCGATTAGTCAGAGGGAAATCCATCACCCACTGGCAGAACAGGCTGAGGCAGAAGAGGCCTGTGCGCTGTCCTGTTCCCAACCTGAAGAGTGATGCTGTCAACATCACTTCCATATTAAATGGATAGAATTATCTTGTCGTTCAGTTACAGGCCCTGAAGAACTACCTATTTGTACCTGCAAAGGAAAGGTCAGGTTTCTTAATCACCCACAAAAATACATTGATGAATCTCTCATATCAATAACAGTGACAGGAGCTGAGGCAGCCAGGAGGCGTGACGATTTCGAAGCTGGAAGTTTCTCCCTGAAGTTTTTACAAATCTCCCCTTTCCCTTTCATTTCTGCTCAAATTGAAAGAGAATCTTAGGTTCCCATCTGAAGAGGAGGCACTGGGTCACTTGCCTTACTCTGTAATCAGTACTCCACACTCCCAACCTGAGAGCAAACTCTACTTGGTTGGACTTTATGAATATTCCCCTTAACATAATTATGCCTTCCTCTTAGCATAGCACAAGTGGGAATCTTAACAGTCTGATGATGCAGCAATCTGTCTGTCCACTACAGAGGAAATAAATTCTACAATACATGATGGGAAAGTAATTCTTCATTGGTAACTTGAACAGAAAGCGTTAGATCACTAATATTTATTACACACGGACGGGAGTAGTTTTCATTTCCAGAAATGTTCTAAATATATAAAATTCATCGTCAGATAGTTTAAAACTCTACTCTTAAGAAATTCTTATTTTGCTTTAAAATAAGAACTTGTGAAGGAAGAAGCTGCATTTAGAACATGTTTCCAGAAAATTCTGACCCAGTGTTTTCTCCGCCAATGACCAGATGGCTGTCTTTGATTTTGCTACTGAGAAAGTGAACCAATCTGAGAATAAGGCTAAAGGTCGGCTCCACCTTCCCTCAACCAATTCCAACATCTTGGGAGTCTTCCTACCAAACGAGGAATCATCTTTTAGATTGCAAAATGTGCCACATTTTGTTAGCTGATATTGAAAGCTGGGTTAGAACTTCTCTTTCCTTTCTTACCAAAGTCCAGTTCCGGAATAACAAAGAATACCAGCTTTGCTGGCAAAACTTTGTGATCCTCTCCTGCTAGCCTGGGGTCCAACAGCACAACCTTCAATCACATAATAAGAAATGCTTTAACCTAGGAAACACGAGGCTTACCTCTTCTACTGTGTGGACGGACAAAGCAGCTGTGTGCTGACTCTAGACATCACTAAGATTAATACGCAGACACTAAGATAGCCTCACTTAGAGAGAGCAATAGTCATTATTATGGGGGCAACGTGTTTCCAGAACAAAGCACAATATACGAAGCCCTCTGGTAATAGTACTGGAGAATGAGTTAAGACAGCACTGCTGTACTCATGACTAAATCAGTGGTTCAAAACAGCAATAACCATTCAGTAAGAGGTAATGTTGCTGTTGATACATTTATGTGTTTACCTAATTTAATCTGCAACATCACTTTTGAATTCTAATTCATTATCAGCTACTCAGCAATATTTGAGGGAAAGCTTAAAATTTTTTAAATGCACACTATTCAAAGTAATCTACATTCACCAATTTTTAAAGTGTGTAAAGCGAGCTATGTGTTTCTCCCGATAGCAAAGAATCCTTGGAAATCATATGACCCTGCTGTGCTTGCATTCATTTTGAAAAAAAAAAATTACAATTTACTTCAATTACCTGACAATGAAGTGCCTCGGCAATAAATCTAACATTAAAAAATCATTCCCAGCAAATTACTTCAATAAAATCAATGAAGGTCAGGCTCAGCTGTAGCAACCAATAAATGACATGGTATTGACAGGCTAGTGGACTCCACTGCCATTTATAAAGGTTAAGGAGATAAATAATCTAACAGAAAGCAGATGTTTACTAAACAAAAACTGAAAGCAAGGGAGAGAGATTGGGGGGTTAGGTGTGAAGAAGCTTATCATGGTCCTGGCCTTGTCCCATGACAAAATTAATTCTAATTCTTGGCAGCACGCGAGTTCTACTGGGTCAATATTTATCTGCTTCAGGCTACTTCATGATCTTTCTACCTTTTCTATATTGGAGGCATGAAACAGATTTTCTGTTAACAGAAAATGAAGAATTGATAAAATTTGAATAACAGTGACCAGGTTAAAAACAATTTGACCCATTTCAAAATTCCAGCAACTACATCCTTGAGAATATCAACTACTAACAGAGAAAAGTTGCCTTGTCGTTATTATTAAAGCAGGCCTCTAAATCTGACATTTTAAAACCAGAAATAAACCTAGATTTCAAAGCCTGAAGTTTAGTTTAGAACTTTTGTCCTCACTCACCCTCTGTGAAACAGACCAGACCAAATCTCTAAAGCTATTCCTAGGTAATGATTTCCCTCCTGTGCCTATCAGCAATGGGTATAATCCACGAGCCAAATTGTATTGTCTGACCAGATTTCTCAGAACTGAGTCCAAAATTTGCTTGACCTAGAAAGGCCCAAGATTCTATGAATCACGATGAGCTCTCAAATATAAATAATAGCATTTGGAAGAGACTCAGTATTGCCATAAACTATGGCTTTCTAGAAATTTGAAAAGTTGAAGGAATTACAGAGCAATGAGTCTGTCTGCTTTGTTTCACAGAGAAGAAGAAAAAAAGAACCAGAAAGAGAATCTTTGCCTAAGGAGTCTCAGACATATCTAGGTCAGAGATCGCCCCGAGTCACCTGATTCCCAGGGCAATGATCTAACCACACACTCTCTTGATCTAAAATATTAATGAAGAAGAGATGGTAGTATCTATTTCCTACAGACAAAATAAGAATCACTTCCTACTTTAAACTCCAGGCTCTGGTGTCCTCAGATGCGCTCACAATTATTTGTTCTCTTGGTTAAAAGAGTAAAGGTCAAGTGACCCAAATGAAAAGCTTCCTCGCCTCTAGAGAATACATGAGGAACATCAAAGGCTCTCACATTATTCTCGGCCATACTCAAGCCTTAAAACAGGTGTGGGACAGGGTTTTCTGGAGAGACACCTCAGCAGTGAAGGGCAACATATGCTCAAGTTCAGTAACCAAGCAACGAGCACATCAAATTCCAGCTCCTGGGAATCTGGTGACCTCCTCTGGCTCCCATAAGTAATCACACACACACACACACACACACACACACACAAACACACACACACACACACACACAAACACACACACACACACACAAACACACACACACACACACAAACACACACACACACACACACACACACAAACACACACACACACACACAAACACACACACACACACACGCACAGCATTTTAAAATTAAAAAATATCTTTAAAAAAGGGGGGAAAGGAAGGAAAGCAGAGAGGGAAGGAGGGAGGGAGAAGGAAGGAAGAAAGGTTGAATTAAATTTGGTCTTTACATTTTTCCTATTTATTCTATATTGTTTTTACAAAAAAAAACAAAAACAAAAAAACAACAACAAAAAAAGGCAAAAAAAAAAAAACTTGCCACAAAAAAAAAAAAAAAAAAAAAAAACAATGAATGGGTTTTTGTGTGCATTGCTAACACCTTTAAAATATTCATTTTATCTTAGGAAAATGTTTTACTTGGGTGACTTCTTAAAGAAATACCAAATTTTATAAGAAAAGATAAATTAAGATACAGAAAAATGACAATTTATTTGAGACAACATAAGCGAAGTATTTTATATTCTTTTACTGGCTCTTCTGAATGTTGCAAATTTAAAATCATGAACATTTTCTAATTGCTAATAAACAGAAAAATTATAATAATTCAAGTACTAGTTCCCAAACTACTGCCTTTTGCTTCTAGATCCAGGACGGTGTGTTGTTCCGCTGGGATTGAAGATTTTAAATAACCACAGAAATACTTCTATCCACTGAAGACACAGTTTGAAATAGTCATTACTAGTAAACTGTTCAGTGTTACAGTTGGAGACCGCTCAGGAAAATTCCTGCTCAAGCAAATAATTGTTAGGAGAATTGATCCTAGAAACACACCCAAGGAGCATGTACCATAGACAGTCTATGTGATTGAGTTTGTTTCTTAAATGAGAGTTTCATTATAAAATTTTCATACACGAAACTAATAATGCATCATTCTTGTATGTGGATGACCTAACTCCTGAAAGTAAAGTTTTGAAGGAGCTGATGATAAAAATCTCACTCTCTGTAGCCTTCTTAGTTCTATAGGTGGAACTACAAACTGTTTCCTCATCTTTTTTCCCCCATTTGGATTTTATACAGATGAACAAGTTCAGCTTGAGCGCTACCAACATACAGGTGTCAGAAAGTACCAAAAGTTCTATACTGAAATCATCATAAATGGTCAGTTGCTCCCACTTTACCCCTGATGCTCTACTTCGAGAAATTGCCTCCACACGCATCAGGTATACACTGCACAATTACACAATGAAAGACTATCCCAAGAAACCAGCTTCTATATTGTCCCCATTCATTCAGTCATCTTATGCATGTCTACAGGAAGAATCTTCCACACAACACAGCAGCACCTATTAGAAACAATGACTTTATGAAATTCCTAGACAAATGGATGGAACTAGAAACTATCATCCTGAAAGAGGTAACCCAGTCACAAAAGAACACACATGGTATCCACTCACTGATAACTGGAAACTAGCCCCAGAAAGTTCTGACTACCCAAGAAACAATTCACAGACCTTATGAAGCTCAAAAAGAATGCCAAAATGTAGATGCCTCAGATCTTCTGAGAAGGGAGAACAAAACACTTACAGGAGGAAATACAAAGTCAAATAGAAGAACAGGGATTGAGTAAAAGATCATTCAGAGTCTGCCTTACCTTGGGATTTACCCCATATGCAGCCACCAAACCCAAGCAAGTACTTACTGGCAGTAACCAGATAGGGATGCCTCCACAGGAACTCTACCAGAGTCATACAGATACAGCTGAGCATGCTTGTAGCTAACCATAGGACTGAACATAGGGATCCAACGAAGGTGCTAAAGACTAAAGGAGCTGAACAGAGTTGCAACCTCATGGGAAAAACAACATTATCAACCAACCAAACCCTCCACAATTCCCATGGACTAAAACACCAACCATTGAGAGACTTATGCTCCAGTTGCTTATATAGCAGAAGATAGCAGTGTTTAACATCAATGTGAGAAGAGGCTTTTGGCCCAGTGAGGGTATCTTTTCCCAATGTAGGGAAATGACAAGGCAGTGGGGTGGAGGGGGTGATTAGAAGCAAGTACACCTTCCTGAAGACAAGTGGAGGGGGGTAGGGTGGGATAGGGGAAGGGGTTAACATTTCAAATGTAAATACAGATAAATAATTATCTAATTAGAAAAGAAAACAGCAACACCTCATTCTAGAAACATATTAAATAGGGTATTTTCTTTATTTACATGTCTCTATTTCAAATGCTACCCCCTTTCCCAGTTTTCCACCCTATGCCATCCTCCTGCCTCTATGAGTGTGCCCCACCACCACCCACATCTCTCCACCTCATACTTGCTTGTCAAAGTGGCCCCGCCCACCACATCAGCAATGACAACTTTTGAAAGGTGGGATGATTAAATGTTTGTCCAACCCAAAGATTCAAAGGGAAATAAATCCCTGGCCAAAGTTAAACATAGCACAGAAAATTGTAATTCAAGATAGACCCATTCAGTTTTGTAGTTGAATCACCACCAAGAGAAACTACAGAGAGGAGCGGGTAGGCCACTAATGGGAAGCAAACACAGTAGAACCTGTCAGTCAGCTGTGACCTCGATTCTGCAGGCCCTGCTCCTCCGGGCTAGGATAGATGCAGCTCTGAGAGTCACAGTGACTCACACAGGGATGGGTAGAAGGTGTCAGGTCATGGGTACTTGTGTTTGTTAGTGGCTCTATTGATGGGCTGCATCATTCCCCATTTCCCAATGGGCAGGAGCATAGCCTTGGTCATGTTTTCTGTTCTGCATCTTTTCATAGCACACGACCTGCTCAGCTTATCTTTCTCTCCCGTCTCTCCACCACCCACTTGCTCCTGATGCTTTGGCTGTGCCCCCAAATTACTTCACACAGGGTTCTTGTACTATTGAAGCTCTTCATATGATCATATTATCAGATCAAGCATCCATGATATGAAGTCATTTAGTCAGTGACTGAAGGAATCAGAGCTCACTCTTCCAAGTCAATCGAAGAGTCAGAATTGCTCAGCAATATTTCTGTGGTTTATATAAACTCAAAGGCAAGTAAGGAAGTGAATGTAAAAAAAAAAAAAAAAAAAACTTATGCATTCAAAAGGCGAAGAGCATACACAGAAATGCAGTCAGTATGGAAATTCTCATCTCTCACATACACACTGATTAAAAGTTCATTTGCCCCAAACATTAAATCGTCTGAAAGAGGTTTGATAAGGTTATAGTTGGAAATGTCCAGAGGTAATATTCTAGAATCGCTTCTGTTGGGAAGCTCTAATATAAGAAGGCCCTTCCCATATGAAAGCTCATGACAGACTCTACGCATCCATAAATCTACTTTCTTCTCAACAGAAGAAAATGAAGAGATAAGCTATCTCTGAGAAAATTTTCTATATCAACAATAATAGTGGAAAACAACAGAAGGTTCGAAGTGATCAGCATGACCATTTGGCCATAAGAAATGCTGTGCACTGATTGCTCTCAGAGGGACTTCATGCCTATGGGCATAGGGGAGGCTGTGCCCAGATTGTTCTCTGAGGGGCTGCGTGGTCTTACTAAGAGAAAGGTAATTTCACGGGAAAGCATATAATTAGAAAACCATACAACAAGATAGTAGTATTGATAAAACAACCTGAATCAACCAGTCAGCCACTTTAGACGGATACAAAAACGTCAGTAGTTGTACAGTCTATCCAGTGACAGACCAGTGACGAAACACTTCCTCCGAGCCTGCTTTGAGAGTTCAGAAACCCCACCCTCTAAAAGTCCAATCTTGCCACTGTATCAGATTTTACATTCAGAACTCAAAGCTTGACACTTTTCAACAGGTTTGGGATCTACAGGTGAAGATGTCAGGGATTCGAAGCATGAATTTGGGGCTCACAGACAATGGAGTTTTAATGTATACACTAGCATTTATTAGCCATTTGACCTACAGACAGTTATTAATGTTTTCTGTGATACTTCTTTTCTTTTATTGAAGATACATATTTTTCTCAAATAATGTATCCTGATGACAGTTCCCCCTCCCCCTCCTCTTTCCAATTCCTCTCCATTTCCCTCCCACCCAGACCCACCCCTTTCTGCCTCCCATTAGAGAACAAACAGGCTTCTAAGTGATAACAATAAAATAGGATAAAATATAATAAAAAAGGTAACACATTGGAATATCACGATGCAAAAATATGGAAGGAGAAAAGACCAATAAAAGGTACAGGAAACAGACTTAGACACAGAGATCCCCTTGTCCGCCCAGCTGAGCTGCTCTTTTATTTGAAAAATTAAAATTAAAATGATAACTTTCATGCTGGAATGCTATTGGGGTCTATTCTGCAGCATTATAAATTATTTGACACACAGAAAATACTCAGAAAATCATAGACATTCACAATTATAACAGATGACACCATGTATTTTTAAAAGAAGGAACATTTCATAATGCCCTATAACTGTTACTAGAAATCTGCAGGACTCATCCAGAGAAACTTTTTTGGGAAACAGGACTAAATATATTTTATAATTTTTTTTAACATGGAATGCATTTTGAATGATGCTTTGGAAACTTCCATAAAAGCCAGCTACTCCTCATTTTAATAATGTTGAGCCTAATCATGTGATTTGTTTTCACCAATGGCTGTCAGCCAGCACATGGCACAGTTGAAACATGCAGGCATTTGCTTGGCTCTCCTTCCTTCTTCCGGTCCTTACAACAACATAGATTGACTGAGCCCTCAGTTTCCTGAGATGCTTAAAGCCCAGCCAGGCTTATTTGTCTGTGCCCAGTCTCGATGGCTGAATCCTCATCATGTAGTCACATGAGTAAACGCCCCTGAACACAGCCCTGAACCTCATTAGTGCTAGAGTAAATGATCATTGTTTAAAGAACTTGGGCTGCTGAAAGATTTTTTAGCTACATTTCTCTGGCAATAATTAACTTCTTTTGCCATTGTACTTACCGAGTTGCTATGGACACATTCGTCTATTCATGTGACTGTTTTAAAGACATACTTCCTCATTTACGAGGACTGCAGTACAAACCGAATTGGTAGTTTGAGAAAAGCACTCAGTCTGAATGGAGCCTTGTGTTTAGAACCCATGTCCTGAGATGGGAATGGCTCTCAGACCCGGCATTGCTCAAGGGTTTCAAGCTCAAAAAAAAAACAAAAAAAAAAAAAAAAAAAACAAGAAAATAAATACCAAGGTGAAATATACCCCCCCTCCATTCACAAATTGCCACATGACAGCGCTGTCCTCTCAGTTAAAACCTTTGTGTTCCCAATGACAGTAAGCGTGTCTTTCCTATTGTGTGTTTTGAAAAGAGCGGTTGCTTTGAGTGAACAAAAGCAGTTTAAGCAAATAGCCAAAGAAAAGTGAATCAGAAATAAATAAACATTTTCCTTTCTTGTTATGTTTTGATAAAATATTCTCATATGGCTGTTTTCCTTTAAGTAGTGTGTTCCAGTGTTGGCAGATTGAAAGACCGGGACCTACAGATGCGGGAAAAATCCCACATGCTACAGCAAAGATACCGAAAAATATTTCCAAAAACAGATAAAATGGGGGGTAGTAAGTCCTTCGGATGCAGGAATGCAGGTGAGCTCAAAGCTATAGAGGCAGTTGTGTGGAAAACTCAGCCCCTTGGAGCCATTACAGTCAGAGATGATGTAGGACTGTGGGCTACACCTACAATGGTACCAGACTGGGACCTGGCAATATGATCTCGGGAGAAATGGAAACCCTGCTTGTAAAGGCAGGACAATTACAGGCCTCTTCAGTTGGTACAGACAACTACAAAGCCTCTGCCCACTGGCTTGAGAATATAGTAAAGTCGATGGCTGATTGTGGTTTTATCTGGGAAAGAGAAAATGTCATTCATAAAATAAAAATGCTGACTTTGTACCTATCATAGACCTGATGAACTAAATTTGTGTATTCTCCATGCTAAGAAATTAAAAGTCCTAAGACTGGGGGAGGGTCCAATTACCACACAGAAAAAAAAAATATATTATATCTAATATACACAGCAACTTGTAATTATATAAACTTTTTATTATAATAAAATCTCTTAACAAATGCCAATCATTTTTAAAGAAGAAAATCGTGAGGCAGGAAGGCAGGAAAAAAATTGAGAAATGGCACTGCAAATAAAATTACTTAAAGAAAAGGTGTGAGGGGTACTTAAAATAGCTAACTCCTAACAAAGGAAAACCAGGATGGTAGGTGCGAACAGAACATGAACTATTAAAAATTACCCACATTTTCTGGTGCACATTCACAATGGATTTACAGCTCTAAACAATAAAATGAAGTTAGGAAATGTGCAGGTATCTGGATGGAACTGGGAAGAATTATACTTAAGCGAGGCCATCCTGGCCCAGAATCCCAAACACTCTGTGTTCTCTCATATGTGGTAACCACCTTTAAACTTTTGGGTTTGTGGGGTTTAATGTAGAATACTCATGGAAGCCAGAAAGCTAAGGTAGCAAGAAGCTAAGACGGGTAGTAAGTGTTGTGAGGGAGGAAAGAGAAATAATGGCAGAAACTGAGGGAAGGCTGGCAGGCAGGGCAAAGGGGAGCATGAGGACACAATGTAGAAAGCAGTACTTTACAAGTTTCCTAACGTTGTATTATAAATATTAATTATATTATATATAAAGACTTTAAATGGAGTTACCGTATATTGGTACTTCCTTCAAAGTGGTTCATCAGATAGATGTACCTTTGGTTAGCCACCAGACCTTTAGTTTTAAGACCCTAGTGATGATGACATCACATACTTGGGTCACAGAACATTGGAAAGCCAAACTGGTACCGACCTGGAAGCTCCCTCTCGTCCTAGCAGAATAAGCTCTACAGTCTGACAAGGGGGGAAAGTCACCAGTTTACCCAGACGTGAGTACTTGGAGCTATAGGGATGACTGACCTAAAAAAGACAGGCCATTTGTGCAGTCCTAACATGGATGTTACAGGAGTCACCAACCCTTCTGACTGAATGCGATGCCCACTCCACAGAAGGGCACACAAGCGTACCGTCCTTAACTGAAGGCCAGGAGCTGGTGGCTCAGAAAGTCACAGACCCTCAAGAGGAACCTACTACTATCACATTGTTAAGCAGAGATTGCCATCTAACTGCTTTCTAAATACTTCTCTTTATTTTCTTAGACAGATGCAGCTCTCAAGCTTCAACAGAGGCTTTGCATCAGACGACGTCTGTACTCTCAAACGGTCAAAGTGTCGAAAATACATCATGGCAGAGTGCTCCGCCCTAAATGTAACATCCGTATTAGATTTCTTCGTTCCAAGTCTCAGAGAACATCCCAGAGGAGGCACTGAAATGATTTGATGAGACAGACAGTGTCTTCTGGATATGAAGGGCTCTTACATTTTGAGCTTTTAGGAGTTACGATCAACCGAGTAAGACATGCACCAGATTCCTCAAAAGTCTACTGTGGATGGGGAGGAATGCATGAGCTACTACCCTCACTGGGTACTACTGGCAGTTCATGAATGCTGGCATGATCAGAATCATTTTTCTTCAGAAGTGCGGACATCAATAGGTTTTTCCATAGTGTCATGGATTGTTCTGTGCCTGTTTGCAGAAATCTACCTCCGTTTTTCTGAATTGAATATTCAGTCTTCCATGTAAATGTCTATCTGGGTTTTGTGTCCTCTGTAATTCTGTCACTCATGTTTTACAATTTTTATTGTCGAGGTTTTTCACTGCTTCAGTGAGATTCATTTCTACCTATCTCAATAGAATTAATTTTACCACTGCTGCTGTTGAGATTTTGTCCCCAGAAGTGGGGACAGAACCTATGGCTTTGAGCATGCTAAGGCATGTGCTGTTCCACTGGGTTCCATTTCAGCCTCCTATTTATTATTTGATCGGGGGCTATTAAGATTTTTTGAAGAAAATATTAGTGTGTTGATGGTATATAAAATGTTTCTATTTGTTGTGTTTCCTAAGACTACTAGAATTTTCTGTCTCAACACATTTACTCTGTGTATAAAACCTTCCTGCAAAAAAGGATCTGACACTCTGTTTTCTGATTGAAAATTTTATTATTAGCTTATTCCTTTTGTCTGTCGATTTCTCTTATACAATTTCCTTTGACTTTTAAGAGACCAACGTGGACATTTTTATTTGTAAGATCTCACAGGAAACATCTTCATCTTCTTCCATTTAGCACATGAAAGCAGGGGCCTTATCATATCTAGACCTCTGCATAGTGAGGTATATTCCTTCTACATATAATTCCTTCTGGCTTTTTTTTTCCATAAAAGCATGTTTAACTTTGATGGATACTTTTACTGCACCCACTAATGAAATTATTTTGATCCTCTCCTTTGCTGCTGTAATATATCTTGACTCTCAGTTTGTATGTGTTAAATCGCCTTTATATCTCTGGAATAAATTTTACTTAACAAGGTACATTAACTTTTCTATGTGCTCATTGGTCAGTTTTCTAGTGTAGTGACAAGCCACCCGAGAAGAGCTACCTAAGGAAGAAATGGTTTATTGGTCCCTGTAGTTTCAGACCATTGTTGGTCCATTGCTTTTTTTGTTAAAAGACAGAATGGCAAAGCAAAGCAGCCCACTCACCTCAGAGCATCCAAGAAGCAGACAGAGACAGGAAAAGAGTGAGGGAACCAAGATGCACCCTTGAAGGGCACACCCCAGTGACCTACTTCTAACTAGACCCACTTCCTAATATTTCTGCCACCTCATAACAGCACTAACATTTAAGGATGCTTCCTTAACATATAAGTTTGGGGGGAACATTTAGTATCCAAGCATTAATGATGTACCTTTTGTCAGTATCACATTTAACCCTGATGTTCCTTTGTTCAGTTTTAGTCTTTATGACCTGTCCATTTATGAAGGTTGACACCAATATCTCTAACTCTTACTGGTTTTGAATCTACCTTTCCTTTTAGATCTAACAATGCTTTCTTTATATATATATATATATATATATATATATATGGTGTGTGTGTGTGTGTATGTTTACGTCATGTGAATTTTTTCTGGAATGGTGCAACTGTACAAGCAAGTACATACCAGATAAGGCCTAGCAACAGACCAAAGTGCAATTCCACTGAAGACTGACTTAGAAAAACAGTGAGTTTATGGGGTTATGCACAGAACATGGGCAACCTCAAACCAGGGACACCAAGAGAGAACCTAAGACAGTGTGCATGATAACTTTCCCATAGCCACCGACGGAGTTCCCTTTTCACTTAACATTACACACCAAATGTACAAGTCTACAAGAAGCTGGAACAGATGTCAGAGGTGTGGGATGAAGTAGCTTAGACCACAGGTGAATATCTGTGTGACCTTCTCTACTCTTCCTTTTAAGACAGTGTCAACAGGTGCAGTCTTGAAAGTGTCTTAGATATGGCCCCATCTGCTTCTGATGAAGATAGTAACGTCTGCTGTGCTCAGAGGTCAGGTTTCTCCTATGGCTTAGAATGGCTATTTATATTCAGTTGTTCCCTCTCGCTTTTTATAGTGGTCTCCTTTATCTTGTGTTAGCAGGACTTATTTGACACACAAAATTAATACAAATCATGATAAACATTAAGGCCTAATGTATTCGTGTGGTTATGGTTAAATAGTTCCTAAGGGTAAACAACAACAAAATAATAACCAGACAGATATGAGAACCCCAGATATAGATAGGTTAACAATATGGCCTCAAAATATAAAGTCGACATTTTTTTAGATATAAAGGAAAAGGGACAAAATTATCATCTGATTGGAGTATTTTAAGTTACCTTCCAAAAACTATAGATAACGCATTCAAAAATAAAATCCACAAGAAAGGAAAAACCCCAAGGATGAAAATTATATATTTCCCAGGGAAGGCACTACCCACAATGGGCTCCCTCCCACCTTGATCACTATTTGAGAAAATGCCTTACAGCTGGATCTCATGGAGGCATTTCCTCAACTGAGGCTCCTTTTCTCTGATAACTCCAGCTCATGTCAAGTTAACACACAAAACCATCCAATACGTGTGTGTGTGTGTGTGTGTGTGTGTGTGTGTGTGTGTGTGTGTACTGGAAAAGACAAAACCAGTTAGTTTCCTTTAGTGAAGAGATGACGCTGGTTATATCAACCACTCTCTCAAGACAGACTTCATGCTCAGGAGTTTGGCTAGCACAAAATGACATTTGTTTTCTTGGTGTTTGTTGCTGTTTTTCTCAGAGAGAAAGAGCATGAAGTTGAGTGGGTTGGGAGAAGATCTTGAAGGTGTTGGCGGTGGGGAAAGAATAGAATCAAAATATATTGTATGAAAATGTTAAAAATAATAATAATTTTAAAATGTGAAAAAAGAAAAATGACTATGTTATAGGCCTTAATGTAGTTATCAACAAATAAAAAATAATGTTTCCCTGCTGTCCTAGACTCTAGACCATTTTTCTTTCATGAGACTATTTGCCATCTGTATACTGTTCTCTAGTGATGTGACTATAAAGTTTTTAGCCCATTTCTTAAGCCATTTGTTACTACTTGGCTTTAGGGGTACTTTCTAATTTGAGATAACGACTCTGTATTGGTGATGTATTTTGAAAATACTTTCTCCTGGTATATGACTTGAATTCTCACAGTGTCTTTCGATGTAGAAAACTAACTGAAATTAAATCAGCTTATCAATAATTTTTTTCATGAATTATAGGTCCTCATTGTGATATTGAGAACATCATGCTATATCTGAGGTCACCTGTGTTATTTTCCAGGAATGTATGATATTTTTGCCTAACATAAAGGACGGTGATCCATTTAAACTTTGGGAAGGCTGTGTCTAGTCAACTTTATTGTTGTATGTGATTCTCAAGGACATCTCTTCTGTCTTGTGCTTCCTTTGCTCCTTTGTCACAGGCTTACTTCTTGACTGTCTACTCTGTTCCATTCATGTTGGAACCCACCTCCATTAAGGTCGCAGTCCACTATGTCCAGATAACTCTCCAAACTCAGTGCAATATGAAGAACTCCCTTTCTTAGGAGGGCTTCCTTTCCTATTCCTAACCTTACTTAGAAAGTGTTTCTGAACACAGTTGCCTGAGATGATTTGAAAGAGGACCCTTGTACTGGCTGGTTTTGTGCACACTTGACACAAGCTGGAGTTATCACGGAGAAAGGAGCCTCAGTTGAGGAAATGCCTCCATGAGATCCAGCTGTAAGGCATTTATCTCAGCTAGTGATCAAGGGGGAGGGCCCAGGTCATTGTGAGTGGTGCCATCCCTGGACTGGTAGACCTGGGTTCTATAAGAAAGCAAGGTGAGCAAGCCAGGGGAAGCAAACAAGTAAGCGACATCCCTCCATGGTCTCTGCATCAGCTCCTGCTTCCTGACCTGCTTGAGTTCCTGTCCTGACTTCCTTTGGTGATGAACAGCAATGTGGATGGGTAAGCTGAATATACCCTTTCCTCCCCAACTTGCTTCTTGATTGTGATGTTTTGCACAGGAATAGAAACCCTGACTAAGACAACCCTGCATGACTCAGCACATAAGTCCTGCTTTTTTTCTCCTGCCTGTGTGATAATTAGGTACTGTGTTAAGACCATCCAGTCCTTTCCACCTGTTCCCCTCCGAGCCCTTACATACCTGGGAACAATAGAGTGGAGTTGTTGCACCGAAGCTGTCCCCAGAAGTCCCCCTGTCATACTCACAGCCTTCAGAACCTTGCTTGCTTCTTTTTCCCCTCCCATCTCAAGATCCAGTTGTCAATGACCCCTAAGGAAAGGGGAGAGTCACCCATTCAGACCCCTATCTACTGTTTCTCTAGTATCGAACTATCTTCAAACTGTAGCTTTTAAATAAGTCTTAAAATTGGGCACTAACAGTGCAGTTTCATTGTTCCTCTTTAATATTATGTTGGATATTCTGGGTGTTTTCATCTTCATGTAATTAGGAAAAAACAGGTTTCAAGGATTTTAAATAATTAAATATGTTTCATGGTGCTATACCAGTAAACAATTCCCATATGTTTATCCAAATATAACCCTTAAATTATGTGTGTACCAAACTCGAGAACATTTAAACACTAAGTTCCAACACAAGATGCCAAGCAGGGTCTCTCATTCACTGGTAGGAGAAATAAAAATATACAGGAAAGGTCATTTGGTCAGTTTGCTCAAAAACTGAACGTTCTTCCACCATACAATCCATCAATTGCATTTACCCAAAGGAACTAAAAACTATTCATACAAAGTCTAGGAGCAGATGTTATTCCAGATGTACCCATAACTGAAAAAAGCTGGAAACAACAGATATGTCCTCTGGTAGATACATTCAGATAGTCACTCATAAAGCAGATTATTAGTGATTTTTATAAGGAAATGAACTATTATGCTATAAAAATATATAAAGAAAATTTAAGAGTGGGCTACTAAGTGAAGGAACCCAGTCTATAAAGGCACATGGCGGTTAATCCCTAATATAGGAAATTCTGGAAAAGGCAAAGCTATGGTAACTAAAGGGAGCAGAGGTGACAGGAAAGGTTGCTAAAATTTTTATTTATTTTGCATTTATGTGTGTGTTCCTGTGTGTGTGTGTGTGTGTGTGTGTGTGTGTGTGTGTATGTGTATGTGTGTGTGAGTGTGTGTGTGAGTGTGTGTGGGGGGGTGTGGGTGTGTATGTGAGTGTGTGTGTGTATGTGTGTATGTGTGTGAGTGTGTTTGTGAGTATGTATGTGAGTGTGTATGTGAGTATGTGTGTGAGTGTGTGTGAGTGTGTGTGTGTGTGTGGGTGTGTATGTGAGTGTGTGTGTGAGTGTGTGTGGGTGTGTATGTGAGTGTGTGTGTATGTGTGTATGTGTGTGTGAGTGTGTGTGTGAGTGTGTATGTGAGTATGTGTGTGAATGTGTGTGTGAGTGTGTGGGTGTGTATGTGAGTGTGTGTGTGTATGTGTGTATTGTGTGAGTGTGTTTGTGAGTGTGTGTGTGAGTGTGTGTGTGTGTGGGTGTGTATGTGTATGTGTATGTGTGTGTGAGTGTGTGTGTGAGTGTGTGTGGGGGGGTGTGGGTGTGTATGTGAGTGTGTGTGTGTATGTGTGTATGTGTGTGAGTGTGTTTGTGAGTATGTATGTGAGTGTGTATGTGAGTATGTGTGTGAGTGTGTGTGAGTGTGTGTGTGTGTGTGGGTGTGTATGTGAGTGTGTGTGTGAGTGTGTGTGGGTGTGTATGTGAGTGTGTGTGTATGTGTGTATGTGTGTGTGAGTGTGTGTGTGAGTGTGTATGTGAGTATGTGTGTGAATGTGTGTGTGAGTGTGTGGGTGTGTATGTGAGTGTGTGTGTGTATGTGTGTATTGTGTGAGTGTGTTTGTGAGTGTGTGTGTGAGTGTGTGTGTGTGTGGGTGTGTATGTGTGTGCGTATGTGTGTGTGAATGTGGGGGTGTGAGTGTGTGTGTATGTGTGTGTATGTGTGTGAGAGTGTGTGTATGTGTGTGTGTAAGAGAGAGGGGGGGTGAGAGAAAGAGAGTTCATACATAGATGTGCACACTCATTCTTCAGTGCGCATTTGGGACTCTGAGGACAACTTGTGAGAGCTGTTTTCCTTCCATCGTGTTGGTTCCAGGAATAAAAGTCAGAGTTGGCAACAAAGTGCCTTTACCTTCTGGGCCATTTCACTGGTCCAGTTCCAAGGACTTCAGAGTAAGTGAAACATGTATAATACATATGGCATGGTTATTTGTCATATATCTGTCCAAATCTCTAGGAAGTAACAAAGCTCACAAGGCCCAGCCTCCAGAATCCAGAAGCTATAGACAGTTTCTGGGGAGAGGAGACTCTTCTGGAGAGCTTCCAGCAGGTCCTGCAGGGAATTACAATGATTCAGCCACAGGAGCAACCACAGGCTTTCCAGTGATGTGCCTACCCAAGTCTACCATGTGCCTACAAGTAACTGCACATCCACATTCCTGTTAGCAGCCCAAATGAACTCAGTGATTTACCAAGCTGGACTTGAATTGAGATATCTCATTGCTGTGTAATTGTATTCTTTCTCAGGCAAATATATATTTTTTATCATCTTCACAGAAAAAGTCATACAGCAGGTGATATGTTTAAAAATATCAATAGTGATACCAACAGCAAATGATAATTTAACCAAACATGTACAGGTCAGAGACTATTTTAAATAACTCACTGGTTACAAAATAATGGGTATTATGATGTACTTAGAATTGAATATCATAAATAAGTGTACTTGAATTTCACGGTAAAGGCACAGTAAAGAGATTCAAAGAGGAGACGTCCTTTACAAATTTATATTTCAGGGCCTGCAACTTTATTTTTATGACAGAATCACTATATAACAAATCATCTAATGAGAGGGGAAAGATTCAAAGATCAATAGATTTAGCAAATGTCTGAAGTGAGGAGAAAAAAACAAATCTAAGGAAAAAAAAAAAACCTGATCAAAATCTTTCAGGCATTTTCAAATGTACCTTCAGCTTAAGTAAAGAATTATTCAAAGTGAGTGTCAGTGCTTACAGGGAAATACTTTATGTATACTTCCTGTATTCATTTTATTAAACAAATATGTATTGAGCAGGTCACTGGGCACAGAGATGAATGAGACACCGCATCTGATTTCAAGGCACTTAGACAGCTGAGAGGGGTGAATGAGAAAAATTACAACCCTTGAATGAAATGTGAAAAGTGTTGACATTTCCCAGATGTGTTAAGCATAAAAACCTAGCGTACACTTGGATTTTAGAATGTCTGTGGGAAATGTTGCAGGTCTTCCTCCATTTGACCTAACTCTAACCATGTGAGCAAAGTTCACCAAAGATGATGTTGCCCTACAATATCCAAAGCAGTAATATCCTTAACTTCTCAGTTGGGCTGCTCGAGGCAATTCAAGAGTTAAATCTAGTCACAGCCTCGGGCAGATAGAACTGAAGTACAGGCATCTCTTCCAAGGTCCTACCTTGAGCAGGGTAGGTAGGTAATGTGTGCACCAGCACAGTGTCACCTTTTTATTCCAATCCAAAGCCAGCATCTCAGATGGAAAGCAAACTCAAGCGGGCTGACACAGCCGTGTCTCCTGCTGGTCTCTGGAGGAGCACCGTGTCTGGGAGGTGCGGATTGAGACTGATCGGAAAGGATGAGCATCCAGCAGCATCAAGCTGACCAATGCAAGGCAAAGATCATTAGATCCCTGCCTTTACTTAACCACTCCTACTTTAAAACAAGCCGATGAAAGTTACTCAAGCGAGTTTTCACCTGTCTCATTTCCTTCAGATGTACCTACCCTTAAAGGAGACTTTGACCTACCCATTACACCAAAGCCAGGATGGGAAATTATATATAGATCTGGACACCACTTTGACAGATCTCAGCCATTTTGAGCTGAGGGGACACTCCTGGGGCATCTTCAGTTCTGAGAAAACAAGTACGTGACACATGGAACTCAGCATCAGCCAACACAGCTCCATTCTTGTGGACCAGTCTTTTCTCAGCTGGACCTTCTGCTGTGCTGTGTTAACAGCTGCCAGGCTGTTAATGTGCCTTCCAGACAGGCCTGCTGGATGTCTGTGAGCTGTTCTTGTCCCACTCTGGGGTTTTGTTTATTGAAAACCGGTATTTGGTCAACGCTGGTGTCCAGTAATTATGTTTAAGGCTTTTCTACTTGGTGTTAGAATGATTTTCCAGACATGTCATGCTGCTCTGAGGCACTTACTACAAACTCTTAGAGATAGGTTGCCACATTTTGAATGTTCTCTCTCTCTCTCTCTCTCTCTCTCTCTCTCTCTCTCTCTCTCTCTCTCTCTCTGAGTGTGTGTGTGTGTGTGTGTGTGTGTGCGCACGTGCATGCACTTGCTCTTGAAAGTGTTCAGGTACATGTTTTGGAATTTGAATACTGCAAGTAATAACTCCCCTGGAGTATGTTTTGCTTGCTTCCAGAGCACAGGGCTATTGGAGTTTGCTTAGTTTCTATGGCAAGAGCTCTGTGGAGTGAAGAGCAGTAGCTTGCCCTGGGAAGCTCAGGCAGATCTCCCTGGGGACTCCGAGACACAGAAGGAAGAAGCAGGAAGCACAGAAACACACCAACATTCTCCGGAGATACACACTCTGGAAAACCAGACTGAGGAATTTGCCAATTACTTCCTTGGTTGAAGTAGTTCTGATTCGGCTTCCCTTGGTTTCATACATGGAGCTCAGCCCTCCCACTGGTTAGAGAAAATGATGAAAGCGTCCGTTTTCCTGGCAATGTGATGCTAGATTCAGTTTCTGTAGTTAGTGTTAAGGATTAGAAAAATGCAAAGCAAAGGAACTATTTAAATATTCCTATAATGTAAACAGCATCAAAGAGTCTCAGGCTGTATCAAGATCATGTCAAATGATGAACTTTATTCTCTGGACTAGATTGTTTTCTTTTGTTGTTTTTGTTGTTTTGTTTTGAAATAAAAATTTTTTCAGGGGCTGGAGAGATGGCTCAGTGGTTAAGAGCATTGACTGCTCTTCCAGAGGTCCTGAGTTCAATTTCTAGCAACCACATGGTGGCTCACAACCATCTGTAATGGGATCCAATGCACTCTTCTGGTGTGTCTGAAGACAGCTATTAATAAAGAAATGAGTAAATCTTTTTAAGTTTCAGAACAATGTCACAAATGGAGTCAGAGCTACATGCTATCTGCCCATGTTCAGGGACAGGAACAACATTTAAATGGGAGTTTCACTAGTTTATACCTTGTTCTTATGGATTCTTGCTCTGGGACCATAAGCGAGTTATTCAAAATAGTAAGTTTAAGCAGTCAAGCCACTTAGAAAAAAGTGATTGTTAAGGAATGTAATTGAAAGTGCAAACCAGATGATGGATAGAGAGTTATGGACTATCTAGGTTATAGACTATGTCAAAACTGAGCCTCATCACTGCCCCTCAGGATAGCTGAATTTCCGAGCTCAGAGAGAGAAGTGATGGGCAAACGGGAAGATCTATGATGCTAAAAGGACAGGGAGTGGAGAATGCGGAGAGGAGCTTGCTGGTTGCGTAGACGCGTCCGAAGAGGGCTGCTGATGCTGTTCACACAGGTGTCAGACACAGACACAATGAATCCTTTGTCAAAGGCCAGTTTGCAGGAGAGCCCATAACACAGTTGGCCTTTAGAGTCCAAGAAGAAAGAAGTTCTGAAACGGAGGCCCAGTCCTTTGCCTGCTACGAGGCTGGTACACACGTGTGACTTCCCGGGGCCCAAATTTTCCATGAGAAATGCCTAACACTGGCAAGTGTTCATCCCGAGTTAAGTAACATCATTGGTCAACACAGTGCCCAGGACACAGTAGTGAATCGGGCATATTTACTGCCTTCCTTCTGTTCCAGAGCGGTACTTCTTTCTCACCACCGCCGTTTGCACCAGGGGCCGGACTTTGGAAACTTTCTCTCTGGATAATAGATTTCACAAGCCGTGGTTGCATCTTTCCAGCAAATTGCTCAGAGCCTGAGTCACCCAATTGTCATCTCCATTGCCAGCTTTGCATTGCACGAAACTGTCGTGATAAGTGTTAGGCGAGTGAGGGGTGGGTTCCTCCGCGCTACTGATTATGTAGAGTTTCTGGAAACTGATAGAACAGAGAAGGGGTGAGGAGGAGGAGGGCAGGCACAGAGACAGTCTGGCACCAAGTCTGACCCCTCAGAGGCCAGGCTGAGACAGTGCGAGCTCAGAAACTCAGAAAGCTGCCTTGCAAAAAGCAGGCGACGTTGCTTTGCACAGACACAGGGACTAAATGTTCTTCTTCCGTTCTTTCTTGTACCGTGCCGGTCTACTTGGTACAGCTTCCCTTTGCAATAGAACCGTGACGTCTTTCTGAAGAAGTAAATGCACGTCCTCACTTATGAACCGCTTCTCACTTTTTTTTTTCCGTCTCGGTTTCACACACTGAGAAGTCCGCAGCACCTCAAACCTCCGACTCGCACGCCACCTTGATGAAGGCACAAAATGTTAAAGGCAAATTACTGTGAAACAATTTGCACTTAATGTTTCAGTCATATCTGTAAAAATATGACTTAAATATAGTTTTATTAATAATACATATTTTAATTAAACGGCTGGAGGTGCATCTAGCGGGGGAAAAAATTGAATCTTCCCTAGATTTCACATAGTGGTATGATTCATGGGCAGTAAATATGCAAAGCTTTATGCCCATAAGGCAATCAAACTCCAAAGCTGATGTGCATGCTTTTGTCTGAAGGAGTGAAATCCAGTGAGGGTTAGAAATAATAGTAATCATAACAGACTGCCGGAATAATCAAATGAATCGGCTTCCGCCAACAGCATCCTCTCCATGTAAAAGAAGCACCCTTTGCTGCAATTATGTCTGCTCTAACATTCATTATTACCTCTGCTGTTCTCATTACACACCAAAAAAAAAAAAAAAAAAAAAGCCCGCTTCTGCTCGCATACCTATTGAAGAACTTCATAAATATTGACAACAAAATAGTAACGAGCAGACGCCAGTGACCATCTTTGTGGACTCAGAAATGCTTTATCACAAACTGCTTGTTCTGGGGTTGCTGAATCCCACGCGCGCCTCACTACAGTTCCTGGTGCTTGGCATTTGTATCAGTTAACCAGAGTCACTGCAGAGAGCATCAGGGGTTCAAAGACTCGCGACAATGAAATGCATATTCTCACGGATTTGGAAAGCAGGGGTCTGAGATCAGAGTGTCAAGGGGCTGATTTCTCCTGGAACGGGTAGAGTACCATCTTCTCCCAACGTGTGATGTTCCTTTTATGTAGATCTATTTCCCAATTTCCTCTAGATATAAGACTATCAGTCCTATTGGTTAGGGCTGCCCTCTAATGACTGCCTGGGTTTAATTATTCAAGGATACTATCTCTAAATATAGGTACATTCTGAGATATGAGAGGATATGATTTCAACAAGGGGATTTTAGCACGCATAAATAATCCCATGACACCTGACAATTACTCCAAGCTTCACAAATATATACTGCCTGGCACATGCCATGTTATTTTACCAAGAAGAACCTGCCAAATGTATAAAACATATCGGTGAGCTCGGCACTTAGGATTTTGGTTGTTTATCATCAATTTTAATTTCTCTAAAAACTTGTCTTTGTTGTGTCGATAATTATCTTCTTAAAACATTTAATTAAAGGCAGACTGTAAGTTACCAATAATGAGAGAACATCGGGGCTTATAAGATAAACACTCAGGGCTAGAGGAACGGCCCAGTGGTTAAAAGCACTGGCTGCTCTTCCAGAGGTCCTGAGTTCAGTTCCCAGCAACCACATGGTGGCTCACAACCATCTGTAATGAGATCTGATGCCCTCTTCTGGTGTGTCTGAAGACAGCTACAGCATACTCATAAATAAAGTAAATAAATATTTTAAAAAAGATAAACCCTAAACCAATGGATGACCCAGGAGCCAGAGGCATCCCGTGTCACAGAGGACATGCTGAGTGAGGATGCTCTGAAGGACAAAGTCAGCTAGGAGACCCTTTCCAAGGTGGCTGGATAGAAGGTACATTTGGAGCTCTATGGTCAGATACACACACATTTGTAATCATTTTTTTTCCTGATAACTTACTCATTTTATTGAAACAAAGTATCTTGAGTACTTCAAGTCTTAAAATACATGCAGTTTTATTTAAAATGTCATTGTAGCATTCATCTGTTTATTTTCATAGTGTGTGTTTCACCCGTTCCATTGATTTATTCCGCCGAGTCCTGTCTTCAGATTTGATGTGTAACATTTATAGAGAGCAGTTGAGAGAGTCTTGCTTTTTTATCCACTCTGTTAAGCCCTCTTCTTTTGGTATTTTGACCATTAACATCTAATGTAATTAGTGACTACTAATGTGGGTCTACCATTTTTGTTATTTTCTTCACTTAGTAACTTGAATTTTTTAGTGTTCCATTTTAATTTATCTGTGTTTTACATCTGTATTTCTTTGTATTATATATATATATATATATATATATATATATATATATATATATATATATGCATTCTTTAGGATTATAATACAT
Organism: Micromys minutus; assembly: GCF_963924665.1. Lineage (NCBI taxonomy): Eukaryota > Metazoa > Chordata > Mammalia > Rodentia > Muridae > Micromys > Micromys minutus. The sequence goes on from NC_137974.1 coordinate 30,126,285, forward strand.
ACACATATCTTTTAACAGCCTCCATAAAGAAGATATGATTCCTATAAAACAAGAGCATCTTGAAATTAAATAGTCTCTTTACCATCACTCTTCAATTGAAGTTTGTATTAAAGTACCCACATGCTACTTTTACTAGACACTGAAAACCTCACACCACATTATAATTTTGTTTTGGTCATTCACATTCATTTCTAAAAATTTAGAGAGAGAAAATAAACCTTTTATACTTATCTCTGTGTACCATTTCTATGGTCTTTCCTTCATTTCTAAAAATGTAGACTTATTTCTCTTCAGCCTAAATGTGTGTGTGTGTGTGTGTGTGTGTAGTTTAACTTCTCTTAGGAATAAGGTAAATTGGAAACAGAGCCTTTTAATTTTTTGCACATGTGTGCATATTCACACATGAAAGCATGCACATACACACGAATACACACATGGGGAAAAGAGAGTGAGAAAGAGAGAGAGATTATTTAACTTGATATTATAAATGATTCCTCTCAGGATTTGAGGTTTTAGATTAATAGCTGTTCACCTCCAGTTTTAGAGGGGTGTTCAGTCATCTCCTCTCCTCCATAGATTCAGGTAAGAAATTTGAAATAATGTATGTCTTTGTGTGCAAGACACTACTTTCTCTGTGTGTTTGTAAGACTTCACATTAATTGATTTTTTTCAGTTGTGAGTCCATTCTGCTTACTTATGACTTAGCGTTATTTATGTGTATTTTGCTTTTAATCAAATTGGGTTTCGTTGTTATTGTCTTAAATGTTTTTGTCTTAACATTCCTTTCGATTTTATTCTCTTTTGTTGAATCAACCCAGTAGAACTTGAATGTAAAAGTAACTTTTATTTGTCAGGTGTAATTGTCATCTCTTACTGCTGAATAAGCTCACTCATTTATTATTATTATTATTATTATTATTATTATTATTATTATTATTATTGTTATTATTAAAATATTTTATTTATTTACATTCCAACAGTTCCTCCCCTTCTTAGGTCCCCCCTTCCTGAGTTTTTCTCATACACACACACACACACACACACACACACACACGCACAAACACATACACACAGATACATACATACAGATACACACATACATACACACACACATAAACACATACACACATACATACACACACACATATACATACACACACACAAACACACACACAGACACACACACACACACACACACACACACACAGACACACACGCCTCTAAGTTCAGTCTTTCAAGCTCCTTGTGAACTCTGGCCGGCTGATTTCACTCAGCTGTTTCAGCTCAAACTCCTCTCCAACTTGACTGATTCAAACTGGCTTCTTTTGGCTTCTGACTGAATAGCTGTGCTTGGCTTTATACTAACTTTGACAATAGTTTCTAATCTTCTGGCTCATTCTCATTCTCTGGCTCATTCTATCTTCACCCATGTCTAGCTTTCTCTTTCTATTACCTGTGTCTATAAAACTGTCCTTGTAAAACTACTATACACACACCTCATACCTTTTCTTTCTCAGGGCTCTTAAATAGCCTCTCTTTCCTGTCTGTTCTCATGTGAGTTGAGCATATCCTATCTCCAACTTCCACACAAACCTTACCTTACCTTCATTTTTAGGGTGTGTCCTAAGGGTGTGTCTGTATTCCAGCCAGATCATGCTATAATCCAGGGCATATCTGCATTCCAGATCTATATGCTGGGTCATGTAGACCTAGAGGGTCTTTGGATGTGATCTCTTGTCAAATCAGCTATGGGTTAAAATTTCTCTATACTTGAATTTCTGTTTGTGCCAACATGTTTTATCTTCTGTTTCTTGTACTCAATAATTTCTACCAACTTGTTTCCAAGTTCAGTGATTCTCTTTTCTGTCTTCATATTTGTACTGAGTCCCTCAGTGAAAGCTTTATTACACATGTCAAATTATCAATTCTAAAATATCCATTTGTATCTTTTTATATTTTCCCTTAAATATAAAATCAGCTTTCTTTTCATTTTATTGATTTATTCTTTAACAATTTCAAACATGCATACAAACCTTTCAGATTTTTTTACTAAAATGTCTATTTTTTTCACTACTTCATCTTAAGAGACATAATAGCTTCTTCAAAGTCTTGTCTAATAGTTCAGTGTCTAAATCATCTTGAAGGTAACTTTGACTGTTGTTTCTTGTAGAGATTGGTCACATTTTCCTGTTCCTTGTGTATATCCTATATGTGAATAATTATGGATCACATGTTGGACCTAGAAAAATGTGTGTTTCGTAGATTCTAAGTACTAATATAATTCTCTGGGGGGGGGGAAATGTCTCTATTTTAGCAATCAGCTCATTCAGGTACAGATTGCAAGTTCTGTCCTTTCTTCTGCTGTGTTGAGATTCAAATCTCAGCTTTTGTCTTGTGTCTGAGCCACACTAGATGAGTTAGCTAGAACCTATGTGTCATACACACAAGCTATGTCATACACATAAGCTATGTCATACACATAAACTATGCCATACACATGCTAGTCATAAAAATAAACTATGTCATACATATGAGTTATGTCATAAACATAAGTAAAGACTCTCTTCCTCTGGGACTTCCTATCAAAATTTCTTTCAAAGTTTCTCTGATAAAGAAAGTTGGGATTGTTGCAGATCTTACTCAATTCTGTCAAATAGTTACAGGTCTAAGAACAAAGCTATGAGATCTAGCAGGAAAACAAAGACTAATGTTCCATCTGTTCCTTTTCAGATAGCTCATCATAACTTCCCTAATTTGGTTCATCTCAATAACAAGTCTTCAAAATGATTTTGTTTTTCATCATCAGGCATTTTTAATATTCTTTCTAATTTTTAGTTGCATTCATTGGATAAAATAATTTTGAGTGAGATTATATCATTACAGTGAAACGAAAATTTCTTGACTTACCTTAAGTTCTCCTTTTAGACCTAACAAGAAGACAAACCATGTGGAATCTTCCAGTAGAGCTAATTGTCACTAATTGTCATCCACTTGTCATTTACAGTCCCCAGAACCTTATGTGCAGATATTGTCCAGTAGCTGCTATTAACTCCTGCCAGAGTGTGTGCAGCCCCTAATTTGTAGGTCAAGATCAGAAGTAACTGACATTAGAGTTCATCTTCATGGCACCAGATACATGCACCCGAGTAATTAGTATAGATTGAAATGTATTTCTAAAAATTAAAATACAATTTCAAGAAAGTTCACCCACCAACTAAAAGTCCAAGTAAATGAGTAACATAGAATTCAAGCACAGCAAGAAATAACTCTTCATTCCTTAAGCCACAAATAACTCTCAACCAGCTTCAGAAACGGGGCATTCACTTTTATAAACCCATTTTTACACCAAGAAACCAATTATAATCAATTTGTACAAGGTTGTCGTATGAATATCAGCAGCACCTGAGGACACACATATTCCCTTTCCTAGCCAACACTTATTTGTTAGTGAGTGACATTGTCCTACAGATCGAAGTTTTCTCAAAAGAGAGGTGCAAACTAATAGGTTCTAAAACTTGTTACAGTCTTTTGAATGAGTGGAAATTCCTTTCCTCTTTTCCACAATTACATTATTTCTGTAATTTGCTTTTTGATTTATTACAATGTTTTCCTGATTTGATTAATGCACTATATGTGAGGCCATGGTACAATTATAAATACTCTCAAAGAATAGAAAGTCATCGATTTGATGTAATCATGATACCTCAGTGTACACATGAAACTTCATTTAATGGTGCCGTTGTGTGACGGCTACCGGTAATTAAAAATGTAGTGATTATGCTTCCGGGATGAATGCGATGGAGCTAAGTCATTACTTCTACCAAAGCTAAAAAGAGGACAGATGCTTTCCACCCTCCCTGCTGGCAGCCTTGCCCTGCTTTCCAGTCACTTTAAAATAATATTCACGTGCTGCCCCTCAAGGTAGCACTTCCCCAGACCAGCAGGCAATAGCCCCAACTTATGAGTCAAGATAATGCTCTCCATTCCAGGGTCTAGGCATCGTTTTCAAGGTCTGCCAAACAGGTATGTTGGCTATTGAGAAAGGGCAGCAACTCTGTAACAGTAATCAAGACGCCAAAACATGTCAATGTGTAGGCTGCAAAGAAGGTAATAGTCAAGTTGGATAGTGTGACCTCCATGTCTACATTGACCTTCACAGCTTTGTTCCTTCCCATTCTTTCCAAGTTGCTTGCTTTCTATTAATAACCTCCCTCTGTGTGCATGTGTGCAAGTGTGTGTATACCCCGTGTGTATTCATGTGCTTGCACGTGTGGTGTGTGCATTTGTGTGTGTGAGTGTGTTGGTGTCAAGCTATTTAATTCATTCTGCATACAGGTTTCTGCACATCTTTTTTTCTTGAAATGCACTGTGCCAAGGCACTGAGCTATGTTAACAGAGAAACAACATTCCCAGAATTGTAGGAAATTTATCCCAGGGTCGTCCACCCTCTTGGTGATACCTTGGGTCATTCTGTGTTTTGTTCTCTTCTCTAAAGCCCATTCTTCCCTCTTGCCCTTAATTACTGTGAGCACTGCTGCTGGTCATCTGAATGTCACAAGCCATGGCAGACCATTTTCACCCTCACTCAACACCATCTTCACTGCCAGCCTTCTCCTCCCTGGGGAGGTAAAGACTGCTGCCAGATCCCAGGAAGTCCCTTTTTGTCCTATTAAAAACAAAAACAAAAAAAGCCCCAAGCCCAGGACTTAATTCCTACTCCCTTGAAGCCTAGAACATAACAAGGGGCTTCTTCCACAAAAATTAAAAGCACAGAAGTTACGAAAGCACAAAGTTTGAGTTTTCACATTTCGTAGATCAATGAAAGGAAGACATTTTCCCTGTGGAGATGAATGCAAGTTTAATTCTGTTTATATTACCAGTCTGTTTTTCTCAGGGAAGAAAAATAACACTTTTGGCACGGAAGGCTCTGCCTCCCTTCTCCCCCCCCCCCATACTGTAGTGGAAAGACTTCAAACCTGTCAGTGAGGTGATACCTGCTCTGTCTGCCCTGGCCCTGCTGACCAAGGACAGGTTGCTGTGCTACAGTCGTAACTGGGTCTCCTCCAGTTCACCACACATCACAGATCACACAATTCTTGTTCTTGTATGACTGATCTTTCCCATGTCAGCTCATCCCGTTGTTAACTCCAGAGAACCAGAATCTGCATCTTTGATCCTTCTCTTCTTCCTCCTCTTTCCCTTTTCTTTTTCCTTTCTTTTCTTCTTCCCTAACTGTCACATCTCCAGCTGTGGTAAGCTGTGGGAGTTTCTTAATGTATCTAACAGTTTATTACTGTTATTGTTATTATTATAATTAAGTATCTAATAGCTTATTAGTATATCTAAGGTGTCCAGCAGCTGTCTGTGTACTAATTTGCAACCTTGTCTCCATTATGAAACCATAATGGATGCATTAGAAGGGGCGTCAGTTACCGATACTTTGTACAAACTACATACACATTTCTAAAGCCTGTAGAACATTGGGAAAACTAGGTGTTCATTATTGTTTGATGGATAATTGTGATCGGTCGACTCTTATTCCATTAATCTTGATATTTTACTATAATTTTATCTTCTGGCAGTTTAACTGGTGTCACTGAGAGGCATCTGCGAACATTCCCCCTTGCAGTTAGTTACGCCCAAGCTGCTTTGCCTTCACACAAACCTCTCAGTTAGACGATTGCTCTCTCTGTTTCAGTGAATTCTACTGGGGCTCTTACTTGTGAAGTTAAAATGTGAACATCTATAGAAAAAGTCATGTGAAAAGTATCATTTCTGGGAAAACATGTCTACTTGCCATCATGTTCATGGATGAAGGGGCGTGGCTGGCTCAGAAAACCCCCTCATCCTAGGTTATGCTCACATACTCATGAGCGCTGGACTTCCCATAAGTGGCATTGTTGAGCTTCACTTAGGAGCTGAGGGAAATCTTGGGCAACGCTTTCTCTTGCTCTAAGCCACGCTGTTGTGACCCATCTTGAGCAGCAGCTCTACGGAGGAGTGGTGCTTGCTTTGCTCATCCCCTACTCTTTCATCCCAGCCGACCTCCAACGTTCAGTTCTTCAGCCCATGGACATGAGATGCAGGTCTGTGTTCAATTGAAGACTTGACCATCATGCAACATGATTTTGTTTCTTACTATCCCTTGAAAATACACGTGACAGTTTTACCCCTGCTATGGATGAAAACATGGCCAACTCTATCATTAACTGCTATGTCTTGGGTAATTCCAAGTCCTGTGCTGATGATTTTAAGTTACCAGACATACTGTTTGGCAGTTCTTGCAGAACTCAAAACGAAAATGATAAGGTTGGTCCGTGGGCGTGGATCAGTGGCAGAGGGCAGATTCAGCCTACAAGAGGCCCTGGATTTGATCTTAGATTAACCAAAAGAAATTGAGGCAATCAATGCAGAGGGATAATTTCACAGTTGATAAAGTGTGGAAGAAAATCAAGGAGATGTTAAGTCAAAACCCAAACAACGTCAATCTGTCAGAGCAGGGGAAAGGGAGAGAGAGAAAAAGAGTTTACAGGGAAAAGGGGGTGTTTCAACATGCTGGTACTTAGTTATGCTGGTGAGTAAATGTTTGATTGTCCTTTTATCTTAGATCACATGTATGCATGCATTTAAACTTCTCACATTCATTTTATTATTCTCTTTTAAGAATTCCATAAACAAGTACTGTACTTACATCAGTTTAAAACATATGAATTTCTCTTCTTTTTTTTATTTTTGAAGAAGAAGATGATGATGATGATGACAATAAAAGCCAAACAAGGAAATGAAATGAGTCAACTATTTAGGTTGATCAAGCTAGTATAGGCATGGTTCTGTACTTTACCAGCAAAGATTCTGAAGGCGTCTCAAAGGAAGGGTGAAAGTGAAAGAAGAGAGGTCACCTTTTGTCTAAGACATAGATAGATATGTATAGAGTCCAGAAAGCATGTCCCAGTCATATTAAAAATAAGCTATGTAGTTATCTCGGTAGAGCGCCATATGCCTGTTCTTCCAGCATAGGGTAGGTGAAGGCAGGCAGATCAAGACATGAAGACCATCTTCAACTAAATGCAGAAGGTAGGGTCAGCCTGGACTCTGTGAAACTGTATCAAAGAGACAACCCAGACAAAGCCAACCAGAACCAAGAAACTATGCAAATCTGTCGCCAGAATTCTTTGTGAGCATCCCCAGTGACGGAGGAGAAAGAAAGCTACGGCTGGTTGCTCTCAGCTCACCTGCAGGACAAGCACAGAGATAGCCCTCTATGACCTGGTTCTAACACTTCTGCTTCAGGTTACATAAGCTTGAGTAAGCTTTGTCCTTCTTCCTATGAATCTGCTTCTTTGGCTGGGAAATGGAACAGATGCTTAAACTTCGGGCAGGTGTAGGCAATTTAAGTGACACAAAACACTTGGTAGACAGCCCCAGCATACTTGCAAGATGCAAAGAGCCACTAGTCAGTACCATTCACTATCTTTATTAGTCACATCGGTGACTTCACTGACAAGCCCACAATGAATAGAGATGAAGAAGACAGTTGGCCTCTATTAAGTAACTTCCATGGCCGTGTAATCACTTAACTACCTATTCACAGCCACCGTGTGTTCTGTAAAGGTTAAAAACCTCTAATGCATGTATCCATATATGCAGAATTCCTACCAGTACACTCTATAAAAATCCCATTATATTTATATGCTCATAGCCTGAGTACCTGAACTAATAAAATTACATTAATGGCTATTTACATAAATCCACAATTCGAAATTAGACCTTTAATTTCTGTAATAAAAAAGAAAGCAAAGCGGTTCATATAATGCCCCATTTTTATTTTCCTACAAGGAATATGGTTGCTCTAACATAATGTACAACTTTGTGAATATTTGCAGGGCTGCTAATATTTTATCTAATATTATATTTTGTGTTTTTTGATCTCTGACCCCTGTTTATACTCCCAGAACCCTCATGAGCAATGTTCACTATGATAACCTTTAGTGGAAGAAGCCGGGCTAAAATTGAAGTTAAATCATCCATGGCTTGAATCTCTCAAGGAGGCCTCTCAGGGTCAGTAGTGATTTTTTTCTATGTATATTTCTCTACTTTAAAAATGTTTCTTAAATATTTGATTCATCGGGACTGAAATATAAGCCTTCTTTTCGAATAGATCACTGGCAAACACTGTAGACTGTGACCACGACCTGAGTTCTTTTTGTCCTTTTTTTTTATTATTATTTCACATTGTTCATTCTATCAATATATATTCCTGCATCCTCGGGGACCAACAAACCGAAGCAAGAAAAGCGCAGGAGAAAATGATAAGACAATACAGCTTTTAAAAGATGGTGAACGTAATTTATGGACAGAAGAAGACATAGAAAAACATTATTTTTAAAATTAAATTGAATTGGTGCCTTAATATTTACAAAAAGTGATGAGTGTTGGAAACCAAAAAAATGGCTATACTTTCCTCGAGGGATGAAAAAGAATTATTAGAGAGAGTTAGGACCAGGTGAGGACGAGGGTATGAGGAAACATAGCACATTAGGAGCAAACGTGGGATGGTTACGATATAAATTGTAAATAGGCAATTGTAAATTCTAGTCGAAGAGGAAGACCTGCGTGAGCGTCGCTTCACACCTCGGCACGGAGTGACCATAAGACCACGGGGTAAGCTGTGAATCAGAAGAAAGAGAGCCTAGATGACCACCAATACAGTTTTTTTACTCCAACTCAAACCAAGTCGTTGAGCAACCTGAATAATGTACATTTCCCGCTCACCGGCCAGAGGAGTAGCGCCCCCTGCAGCCAACTGACAGCCAGAGACTCCAGTGTCCAACCTTCCATCGTCCTCGAACCACTTCCTTTCTGCATCTGCGTTGCTCTTTGCAGGCCAAATCTGACCTGGAAGTTTCCGACTTTAAAAACGTTGTCATTGTCTGTGGCTCAAGGGTCGCTAGGACCTGAACTCTTACTACCCTTTGCTTTCACTTCTGCAGTAGCCGGGCGGAAGTAAACCCCACACTTGCAAGGACTTCTCTGTCTTTCCCCTGCTTTTTCCTCCTTCCTGGAATGTTCTTTCCCGGAGAGTCCTCTGACCTTTCACCCCACAACCCTAAACATTAAAAGCAGAGGTTTTTGCTGTTGTTGTTGTTGTTGTTTGTTTGTTTAATTTCCTTTGCGCACCCTTAGTACCAACTAAGATGCCTGGCAAATAGGTTAGTAAATCCTTATCAAGTGAAGGACCACACAGAACATCTCAAGATTCAGAAAACGTGTTTGTGTTTGTTTCTTTGTTTGTTTTACGGCCCTGTGCATTCACTTGACTCCGTTTTTCTTCTTCCCTAGGAATGAGTTGGACAGGCACTTGACTTCCTACCACGGGCAGTTCAGAAGTGAGAGGGCGCCTATTAAGCAGGGAATGAAAGGAGCTGGTGTGGTTCAGGAAAGGAAGCTCGACCTTGAGGCGCGACTGGCTTGATCATTGCTTCTTTCTCTCTGTGTTTCTGAAGACATTGTCCCTGTCCCACGGCTGACTGATTCTGGCCGGTGAGTTCCCTCATCTGTGTCCCTTCAACTAGCACTGCTGTCTCTTCCTTCTCATGAGTTTGGTGTTGCGGTAGCCGGGGAGATCAGAGCCATAGGTAACTGGTAACATTAAAAGGTTAAGAATTTGTTCTTAATCAAATAGTACGACAGTAATGGCACTACAAATAGAAGCACGTTTTTTATATTCTCATTTCCTTCCATGGAAATGAGCGTACTTTTCATCTGCTAATGAACTACAGGAAGGTCATAGCTGTAGTCGGATTGAAATAGACACTCACTGGGTAATGCACTACAGAGGTGTTTATATGCCGAGTAATTATTCAATCCATCAGCTGGGTATTGAGTTAATGCCTACTCTGCACAGGGTATTTTACTAAATTATGCAGGAGACATAGGCAGTGTAGGGCACCCTCCCTCAGTTCTAGATGCCTATGTATATAAACATATGCTCTATGCAGAAGAAACAATTCTCATGTTCTGAAACCTGGAAGGTATGAAAGTGGAACTAACACTGAATGTGATGTATTTATAGAGTCAATGAGTCAGCCTTACCAAGGTGAAATCACAGAAGATAGATCTAAGATCTAAAATCTTCGACCTGTGCCTAAGAATGTGGCTTTAGTTGATAGAGAGCTTACCCAGCATGAAGACCTGAGATTAAAGCCCAGCACCATACAAACAGACTGTACCCGGGAGGTGGATACAAAAGAACCAGGTGTTCGAAGTCATCCTAGCTTGGCCTAGGGACTCTATCTTAAAGGAAGAGAGAGGGGAGTAAGAAAGATAAACTGATAAAAAGAAAGCACTAGAAAACAAACTCCAGCCTGATTCATTCATTCACTCTCACATTCATTCATCCAACTGAAATGTAATGGTACAGAGAGAACAACATGAGGCTAATCTGGCAGAGCTGCAGAACAGAGAGAGAGAGAGAGAGAGAGAGAGAGAGAGAGAGAGAGAGAGAGAGAAAGGAGGAAAGGCTGAGGGGAGGCCATGGCCTCCCATTACTAGTCCTCATGACGTTCACAAAACTCACACATTGATGAAATCATAAGGAAAAGAGAAACAATGATAGGACAGAGAGTTGGCCCAGACCTCAGACTGCAGAATAGAGCTGGCCTACATGTCAGGCTGCAGCCCAGACACACAGAGGGAAGGAATCATGGGTAAATGTTAGTGCTAGAAGTCTTGGGGGCAGGGGACAAAAATGGCAAGGTCATTTATGGCCCAGGTTGTCTGTTACTGTTATAGCCTCTTCAGGCTACAGTGACAAAAACCTGTGGTGGGAAGTTTCTTTGCCACAGCCCAAGAGGCTGGAATTCCAAGTCGACATCTGATTTGGAGTCTGATGAAGTTCTGCTTTCTGATTCATGTTTGATGGCTACGTATCTTGACCTACCTCGAGGAACAATAGTGAGGGAAAAGCATCTAAGATTACACAAATGTCATTACAAATCCATTTGGTGTAGCACAGATTTGCACAACAGATGAGAGGGGAGGAAGGAGGAGAGGGGGAAGGAGAAGATACACTAGAGGAAACCAAAAGTGTATATGGGGAAATAATGATCATATAATTGGCATTTCCATCCAAGGAAAAGAAAGAATAATTTTTGGTGCTAATTTTAATCTGGCAAAGAAAACTACTATCAGGTTTGTGCCATGTGCAAAAATAATTGTTCGTGAACTAAAGATGCAAACACAGAAAGCAAATGTCAAAGTAAAAGAAAACTTTGAAATTATTTGTATGATCTTGGGGTGGTAGGAAACTACTTAACCAAGTCAGAAGTTCAGTTGTCCTGAGGTGAAGCTTTTTGATGTTTTAGAATTCTGGTATCTGATCAGAGCACATACACTAGGGGAGAATATTTACATTTGGTTAAAAAGCAGAGGCTGTCTGCATTTGTTATTTGCGATGCACAGACTGACTTGACAGCTCAGCCTGCTTCTCAATAACTCACCACATCTGAGTCCCACCCACCTTCACACAGTGACAGGAAACTTAGCCTCCCAGAACCCCTTGCAAAATTTATCTAAGACCTTCCTTGCTGTAGCTGTATTTTACAGGCTCAAGACGCTGAAGATTGGTAAATGGGATTGAACGTGTATCTATGAGATTTTTCTGCCGTGTGCTTTCTGATATCTCCAGGTGATAAGCAAGTTTGCCGATTCATCCGGAGTGGAAAACGAGAGAGGAAGATTTGGAGAGAGCTGCTGGGCCTTGTGAGCTGTGTTCAGCCAATGACCTGAAGCTCCAGCACCTAGAACCTGAGCGAGCAGAGCTGTATCCAGGCGTCAGTGGGCCACGCAGCAAGCAATACAAGCACAGCGCAGGGGGACAGAGTGGCTCTCTTCTTCAGTGACAATTTGTGTGCTATGTCTGTGTCATCTGACATTTCTTTCTTCAGGTCCCTAATCCATTAATTCTTCCTGTACTAAACATCTTTTAGTAGTGTCCTGACTACAACCAGCTGCTTCCCGTTGTTACCAACCAGAGAAGTTACTACTGTAGTTCAGCAAGAGCCTCTAGAAGTTGATATTTTAAAAGAAAAAAGAAAAAGGAGTCTAAGAGTCAGCTCAAAAAAAAAATGAAATTATGAGCATATAAAATAATGCACATCTTCACAATGTAAAGGAGTTCAAATAAAAACAGTGAATTAATGAGGCTCTTCTTACTCTTGTATAGGCAAAAAATTCAGAAAGATTACAATTCATAACTGATCAAAGTGTTCTAAAGAAAACATTAGTAAAATATTCAGTCACAAATTGAACACTTATTTCAGACACATAATATCCAAGACTCAGGGACCATTGATGAATGAGGTGGGGACAGAAAAGACTGTAGGAGCCAGAGAAGGAAGTATACCAGAGAGAACCATTGTCTTTTGGACATAAAGTGACATATACAGTCAAGAACACAGGACAGCCCTGATTGGCTACAAGAGACCTGAAGGAGATTCAACCAGTGGCAGAGAGTAGGAAGGGGCTCATAAGCTCCCACTCCTGTCTGAGGGGCTATTGACAGTTAATGGCTTGTCGATAAATAAAGTTGCAGCCCCTGGTAGGTCAAACATGCCCCAGTGAACAGTTCCACACCTATACTGAGCAGCACAGATTTGACTCTGGGTTGGCTATTGGCAGGGAAAAGAAAGGTAGAAGTAAGGGGACAGTGGGGAGGTGGGGATCTGCAGTTAGGGAGAGGAGGGGCGGTGAATACGCTCTGTAGATAGCTCTCTGGGATTTAATAAGATATTATTATTATTTCAAGAAAATACCATTAACATCTTGCAAAGACACCAGGGGAATAAAGCAGCTTCATATGTAAGTTGTCAATACCCCACAGTCTTAGAGCAATGTGGTAATTATCATCAAGCCAAACATGTACCCACGCCTGTGCTGGGACCCAGACCCTCCACCCTTTAGAAACAAGGTCTAGCACAAAGCACATGTGGGAAAGGATGTTTGTTACAGGATTGTTTGTGCTCTCCAAGGGGGGGGGGGAGAGCCAACCAAATCTTCCACCCATTAAAAAGAAAGCAGTTGACTGAATTTCATTCATTATGCAACGTTATTTTGCATATGTAATCAAATTTTTATAATATTTACACCACAACCTATTAACACATTTGAATACATGTTGGAATGCATAAAACGCGGCGATGTGCTGTACACTGGGGAAATCCTAAGTGGGAAGGAAGCCGAGTGTGGAGCTGTTGAAAGTAAGGACGATGTTGATAGTTAAGTTGAGGAGTGGAGAAGGCGAGGGAGAAGCCCACATCTGTGGGGTGAACGTTGCCTTGTGTGGCATTACTTCCTGGAAGACCACGGAACGATGAAGGAAATGAAAGCTTGACGTAAGAGCGCAGCGCGCAGTCGCCGAGTTTTGACGCGGCCACCGAGCATTCTGATCACGTGTGCTGTGGGATCCCAAACTATTCCGTAGCTTCATTAATAAAACATTGATAGAAAAAGCAAGTTACAGAATACTCTGGACACCGCTGCTTGCTTTTCTTTGGAGAACACACATAATGTCCCTTCTCCATTGTCACCTCAGAAAAATGACCGATTGGCGTGTGTAGCGAGGGACTTTGTGACTTTTGCTTTCTTGTTTCTGTTATTAGGTGCTATCAGGGGCTGCTTTAACAGTCCTTATAGTTGTTCAAAACCATAGGCATAACATTCTTTTAAAAAATATGTAACTTGAGTTCTTGACTAAGACTGTTACACTCCATGTGAGGATTTCAAAAATATTATAAAACATAAATGTTTCTACTAAGTAGGGCATTGTCAAAAGGGAGCGCCTGTGTATCATTCGGTCTCCACACTATGACCCTCAAGTCCTCTGAACCAAGGGCAGCACCTGTGCAGAATGAAGCAGTCTTTGAAGAATGGGTAAAGCATTCAGGTGCTGGGGACATATAGCAGCAGCCAGTGACTTTTCTTTGCCCTTTCTCCTAGGCACTTGGCTGGAGTCTGAGTTTGTGCATCCTTCAAACCTCACGCCTGAAGCAGAATTGTCTTGGCGGGAAACTGAGACAGCGTTAGTCACAAGGCTTGTCCCTGTGGGTGAGATTGGCCCTCTTATAAAGAAGCAAAGCTCTTCGAGAGCGCCTGCGCCCTGTCCATATATGTGGGTACCTATATGTTCTCTCTCATACTGACTGCTTGATCTTGCACTTCCCAGCCTCTAGAACTGTAAGAAAAACTTCTGTTTACAAATGAATCAGTATCAAGCATTGTTTATAGAAACCTGAATAGAATGGCAAAGGTTTTTCCGTATTTACAACATTCCTCTTACTTTGAAAAACACAATTACTTCATTGCCCCAATTAAGGTCCCTCTTGTTATCATCTGAATGAAAATAGCATGATCATTTATCAGAAGTCAAATTAGGGGCTAGAAAGATGGCTCATCGAATCAAGGAATATGCTACCAAGCATCAGAGTCTGTTTGATCCACAGTGGACAGAGCAAACAGGTTCTGGCAAGTCATGCTCTGATCTCCATTCACCATACACACACACACACACACACACACACACACACACACACACACACACATTAAAATAAACCAATTATTTTTATGTCAAGAAGCAAATAAAATCATGCAAAGCTAAGTGAAGCATCAAAACAAGAATTTAAAAAAAAAAAAAAAGAAGGGCAAGTTTTTATTTATTATATGTTCTACCAAAAGGATGTAATAAGTGTGTAGTGGATGAAACAAAATGTAGCTCTCAATGGGACTCGGGAAGTTTAATCTGAGAGCCAGAGAACGGGCTCCATGGAGCAAGGAGCTTGTCCTGAAAGCCCAGTGACTGGAACCCATAGGAGGAAAACTGAGCCCTGAAACCTTTGGGTTCTACTTGCATACATCTGTCTACACACATATCAGCAATTCTAAACAACTTTTTAATTATAAAGAGAGGCTCCCTTGGAGTCTATGGTGTAGTCATTTGTGTGTGTGTTTAAGTGAACAACACACTTCAAGGTCTTTTCACTTATGTTGGCAACGTAAATAACCCTTAAATAAGAAGGAAGCCCTGAGTGTTGAGAAGGGAGTTCGGGGGAGGGCATCCTCATAGAAGCAGGGGAAGGGGGAGGGTAGAGGGGGGACCCAGAAAAGGGGATAACTGTACTTTACGCTTATTGCAACTAGTACATTTTCAATGCATACTGTCAAGCCCTTGAAAAAAATCAAGTACTGACTAAAAAACATATTCACATGGTTTTATGTAAAATTTATTTTAATGTCTGAAAAAACAGTACTGACAAAAATGTATAATTTTAAGCAAAAAATGTTTAAAATCTTTACATTTATCTTTGTTTTGCAAAATAAAGTCGTTTAAAAAAATAAAAAAAAAGAAAAGGGGATAACATTTGAAATGTAAATACATAAACTATTTAATTAAGAAAATAAAAAATAAGAGAAAATAAGAAGGAAGCCCTGAGACGGGATTAAGAAGTTGGAGGCTAATGATAACCACTTGCAAATGGAAAACTGGTTCTCTCCAACAGTCTCACTGGGAATAGGAACCATTTTCAAGGGCATGCCCCATGCCCATCTGTAGATGACTAAAACACAATGAACTCAGCACCATTTTTGGAAGATCTTTGTCTCATGATGTTTTGTCGGGGTTTTATTTTGTGTTTTCACCTTAAAGGTCCTCTGCATACATATTATGGTTCTGGTTTTATGGTTTTATGGGATTTCTCTATATACAAACACATGTATCTCTGCCTCTATGTTTTTTAGGGGGTGACTTTTTCTTCTGTTTGTTTTTGTCCTACTCTTATTCAGTAGTTTTTATTTTTATCATTTATTATTATTGTTATTATTATCCCTACTATTTTAGATGTCTGTTTATATTCTGATAAGAAAGAAAGAGTATAAATTGGGTAGATGAGGAAAACAGGGAGAGGAGTTGGGGGAAGGGAAACCCTAATCAGAATACATTATATACAAAAAACTAATTTTTAATTTAAAAAAAAAAGAAGTTGGAGGCTTTTTTAAAGCTGAAGGATTTCCATGACTTCACTATGCAGCTAAAACAATGTTTTTCAAAATTAATATTTCTACACTGTACTCATGGTTGAAATACAGTCATTCCCTTACCAAATTATTTTTTGCACTAAAATGAGTTATCAATAAATAAAATACATGTGTCTTCAAAAGACTATTAGCCTTGGGATTGCTAATAGAGTAATAACAAGAACAAGCAATAAAAGAATCTATTGTTCTGAAACGCTGAGACTTTCCCATGAACACAACACATGGCTTGTAAGCCTTAGGACCAGTGTTACCTGAAGCTCGTTTCTCATGACTAAAGACCACAAGGCTTCTGCTTAATGAGAGAGCAGGTAGGTGAGTGGCTGGGGGCGGGGTGTGTGCCAAGCACATCCTAGCTGCTGTGTCTGTGAAGAAACAGGACATTCCAGCACTAGAGACAAAGGGGAAGCTAGGTAAAGGCTATCCGGTTACTTAAAGCATTATCTGTATCTCTTGGGCTTGTGCACTTGTGGCCCACCTTGTGTGCACAGCTCCTACTGCACTCCCTGTTCGAGCTGGGTTAAAAACAGACGTGCGCGATACCAGACTTCACTGTTGCATCGCCTGTATTTGATCTAATAAAAACTGAGTTCTGTCACAGCTTGTCTACCATCACAACTAAAACACAAAGCTTAAATAATATAAAAATGATCACAATAAGGGGAACAGAGGGGATGGGTTGTTTTGTTTTGGGTTTTGTTTTTTCTATATTCCAAAATAGGACTCGTGACCTTAATATTGTCTTTTCCCAGAGCAAAGCGTGTGATGCTTAAAGTCGAAGTGACTTCTAATGCTACATTGCCTTCTGATGCCTTAGTAAGGTTTTATGGGTGCCGTTTATTTATCTCGGAATGCAACCACTACTGTAGGATTGCAGAAAATGTCGCTTCATTCCTGCATCTCACACACAGAAATAAAAGCAAAACCTAATTTCTCCTCTTCCAGATTTTGGTAACATAATGTCACTAAATCAGAGCAGATGGTAGCTGTTCTCTGTCTCAGGCCACGCCGCTCCTGTGCAAAGTCGGGTCACGTGACGTTTCCTATTCATTTATATTTTCCCTAATGAAAGGATGCCTTTTTGTTGCAATAGATAGTTTAGATTCTTTAATATTGTTAGTGTTGAGAAATAAACACTTTGGTACATATTGGAGAGTAATAAATTGTGTTGAACATTGATAAACTAACGCAATTACCAGCAAGGTCAGAGAGTCAGCTAATTTAGAAATATCAGTCCTAGGATTTTGAGTTGTCCCCTGGAGAACTGCAGCCACTTTATTACAGCAGGAGGGTGAGGAGAAAATGGTACATTAGGATTGATCTTTTGATCTAATTGTGGGACTCTGCCATTCCTTGTTTGACCAAAAATGCTTACCAAGCAAGAGGAAGCATAGCACAACTAATTGAGGACCATCCCTTACACATCAGACACAGTACAGGAATTCTGGGAAACAGCAGACAAGCTGCAGTTGACGTCACTGGTAAGAGGTTGTTGCCTTTTCCTTGCATGTTTGTATTTCCTTTGTAAGATGTCTTCAACGTCGTAGGCAAAAATAACACTGAGCGTCTTTAACCCATTTAAGGTGAAATTTTCATCCTCCTGTTAATTGTCTGAGCTGGTTAAAATTCTGAGAAAATCTAAATGAAGTAATCAGCACCCCACTTTTGATAGGGGACAAAAAGTTGCTTTAAGATTCCCTAAACATCGATACATTTTCTTTCAGATCTGCCCCATTGTCCTCTAGCATTCAATGGTGCTGATTTATCTACCCATCAGTGACACAAAACTGTGCACAACTTATATCTAAACCTGTTCACTGACACTATTTAAATTAATTCCAGAGCTCTAAGGCTAATTGTCTGCTCACAATATTATTCTTCCAATATAATTTACTGTATCTCTGGCCCGACATCCGTCAGGTCCTGGCTTCTAGGGTGAGGGTAATTTGAAGGATTGCATTAAAGTCAAACTGGGTAACATTCTGAACCTAGTGCTGGAACAAAGTTCAACTGAGGTTCATGTCTGGCTGCCAGGCACATCACAGGCAGCAGCAACCTGTGTTACTTGGGGAAAGCATTTCAAGTACAGGCTCTTTGAATATGTAATCCTACTTAAGAAGGGCTTTCACAGGCTGAAAAACAACAGGCACACACTTATACGGCATCTTGGAAAGGCATGAGATTGACAAGAGCAATAAAACATCAGAACCTCAGCCTACAATCACTGATGGTTACAAAATGTCTTATAATTGACTTCTAATATGAGGATGCAAATATGTAAACCACGTGTAAGTAGTAAGCCTTGGTAGGATAAAGATGGGTCACCTGAAAACATTTCCCTTAAGCATTGTATCTCCAAAAGTAAAAACTAGAGCTTATAAGACAATTGGGAAATAGAAATAAAAATAGTAATATTGCTTACTGCAGTTCTTGATTCTAAACAGAGTCTGTTCTCTCCCAAAAGCAAGGGAATTAGCAGAAAGGCAGGCACCCTGAAGTGCTAAAGGAAAAAAAGGTATCAGTGTGGAGTGGTTACATCAGTCTTTGCCAAGATCCCACTCAGTTCTACCACTTCAGACTCACAGAAAACCAACTTCCAGAATGCCCAGCATCCCAGCTGCCTTAAGTGCCCCTTTATGCTCTCAGTTGCTATGAACTTTAGGACAGGGCAGGGTGCTCAAAACCCACAGAAGAACGGTGATGTTTTAAGGACATGGTCATGAGACTACAGCTAGAATGCTCACAGTTCTATACAGTGTGTACAGCTGAACAAATGCATGTATCAAATAACTGATAGGGAGCTGATGCAGGAGGCCCAGCTGCCTGTCCTTTGTCTATGGATTTAATTCTCGGGATGGGACTGGGCTAATCCCTGTGATGTTTACAGCTCCAGGGGTTTAGCCACTCACACTCCATTATTGAGAGGATGATGAACCGGTGGTGGGCTGTTACCAGTAAGACGGAATTAGTCAGAGTATGAGGTCAAACGCTGAGCTGCATCTGTGGCTGGAGAAGGTTTGGGGAGTTTCCATTTGTTTTGTTTCCTTAAAAGGACAGCTGAGACCATTTGAGGATAAGTCTGACATTCCTTTCCAGGGAACAAAATCTATATTTAGCATAGAGAAATATGATAACTGTGATGGAAAATGTCAGGATATATGTTTATGTGATATATTGCATAGCATTAAAATGCAGATATTCTATAACATTATTATTTGGGTATTTTCACATACCAAAAGATTAGTCAAAATTATGTCACCATTTGAAATACCAAGTTTTAGTAACTTCACAAATTTGAAGCCAAGTTCACATTTAATCTTATTTTGAACCTAAAGTCATGAGATGTGTGACTACCCCTTATCAAAAATCTCACCGACGAAGACCTGAAAATCTGTATTTCAAGGGCAGAAGTTCTCTGGGTTGTTTTAGCAATCCATGCTCTCTGATGTTGGGATTCTTTGAGATTAATCACTTAACATTTGTAAAAAAAACAATATCTCTCCAAAGAAGTCAATATTACTTTTCTTGGTTTCAAAATACTTGTCCCTCAAATAAATTTCTTTAAAATGCATCATGTCGGATATTGTCTTCCCATCAGAAAGTACATTAAAAAAAAAACTGATGTATAATGAATGGGAGGTTCCCTGAGTTTATGCATTCTGAGAGACTCTAGGTTAACCATGCAGAAGGACCAGCCCAAAGGGATCGTCCATTTCTTCTAAGGACATGTAAAGCAAGTTTCTTCCAGGTATAGTGAGGGAGGGAAGAGATGAACAGGGCTGGCCATCTCACTGAGGAACCTCCCTTCCATGGCCTAGTGAACTACAGTGGATCTATAGGTAAGATCATGAGTGACACCATCTGGCTACCCAAGGCCTGAGTACTCACATCTCCAGAGGTGTATTGGGCTTTCTCTAGTCAGCCCACAAAATACATTTGCAGATAAATAAATTATCTCTCTCTCCAACCGAAACCTGATTATCGGGGTTCTTTCCTGGCATTGAAGGGGAATACCACACTATTGCTCATGATTTATAAAGCCACTTCTCAGCCTAGACTGAGAATTTATAAAATTATGTATTTCATAATCTTAGCACTCAGATACTATTAGTGATTATTTGTAAGCAATTAAAATATCAACTATTTGTTTCATTTCTGTCTTTCATGTTGAAGATTTGCTGTTTTTAAGGGGATTTTTTTCTAGCAGTTCTAGGCTCTCTGAAAATCAAATTAGAGGTAGAGATTCACACACACACAACAAACGTACACAACCCAGAGACAAAACATCACTCATCAGAGGAGGACATTTGTTTCCAATGATGGACCTACATCAGTAGCACTCCTAGGGCCCAACCTACACTAGGGCCCCCAACTAGCGGGTTCACTCTTTGGGTTTAGAGGAAAAGACACTGGCAGGTATCTATCACTACAAGCTTCATCATCCAAAGCCCCCCGTGACCTGTATTCCCATCTCCTGTACTCTAATTTCAAGTGATCATGGGAATTTTTGCCACTCCTATGCTGTTTTATTTTAAGTGCTCCATAAGTAGAATCACATGATACAGAGCTTACAGGCTGCCTTCTTTTACTTAGGCATGCACATGTAAGGTTCTCTCTTAGCTTCTTTGTGACTTTACAGTTCCTTGCCTTTTTAGCATTGGATACTATTCCAGTTTTCTGATTTTACTGGGGTTCATTCATCTGCCCATCTTCTTAAGGACTTTTACTTCCTGACAAGCTTGTAATTATGTACAAAACTACTATCGATGTTGGTGTGCAAGTTTTCGCACAAGTATGACTTTTAAGTTCATTTGGATAAATATCAAGGGGCAGAGCTCACAAATGCCTGGTCTAAGTACAGTTAATGCTATTAGAGAGAAACTATCAACTGTCTTCCAAAAGGGCCTCCGAGCTCAAGTTTCTGCAAACAAGGGATCTGTCTGTTCCTGTTGTTCTGTAGTCTCACTGCGAGTTTCCCTGGTGGTTTTGGCCACTGTATAGAGTGTAACACACTGCAACTTTTCACAGTTTCCCTGGTAGTACATCACCTTGAATATCTCTCCATTCACTTGTTTGCTGGGTTTTTATCCCTCGTTTTAATGAGTTAATCGCAATATAATATTTTTATGTAATCATTTTTAACCCTTAAAATATTATCCCCCTCCTGATCCACACTCTGACTGTTCCACATTCCATACCTCCCCACCCCCACCCTGCCATACCTGTCTACTCCCTTGGGCCTCCAAGCTCTTGAGGATTAGGTGCGTCTTCTCTCACTGAACCCAGGCAGTCCTCCGCTGTATATGTGTTGGGAGCCTCAAATCAGCTGGTGTATGCTGCCTGTTAGTCCAGTGTCTGAGAGATCTCAGAGGTCTAAGCTAAGTGAGATGGCTGGTTCTCCTACAGGGCCACCCTCCTCCTCAAATTCTTCCAGCTTTTCCCTAATTCAACCACAGCGTCAGCAGCTTCTGTCCATTGGTTGGTCGTAAAACTCTGTATCTGACACAGCTGCTTGTTGGGTATTTCATAGAGCAGTCATGCTAGGTCCCTTTTGGTGAGCACTCCATAGCCTCAGTAATAGTGTCAGGCCTTGGGGCCTCCCCTTGAGCTGGATCCCACTTTGAATCTGTCGCTGGACCTCCTTTTCCACAGGCTCTTCTCCCTTTCCATCCCTGAAGTTCTTTTAGACAGGAACAGTTATGGGTCAGAGTTTTGACAGTGGGATGGCAGCCCCATCCTTCAGTTGAAGCCCTGTCTTTCTGCTGGAAGTGGGCTCTACAAGTTCCCTCTCTTCACTGTAGGGCATTCCATCTAGGGTCCCTCCTTTTGAATCCTGAGGTTCTCTCACCTCAGACGTCTCTGGTACATTCTGGAGGATCCCCCTCACCTCCTACCTTCCAAGGTTGCCTGTTTCCTTTCTTTCTGCTGGCCCTCAGGATTCTCCCCTGTTTCCCCCAATTAATACCTGATCTTATTCCCCTCTTCCCTGTCTCTCCCTTCCTTCCTCCTTGTGATTTCTTCTCCCTCCCAAGAAGGGACTGAGGCATCCTCACTTTGTCCCTTCAGTTTGTTAACCTTTCTGAGTTCTGTGGACTGTATCTTGGGTATTTTTTTTACTTTTTTGGCTAATATCCACTTATTAGTGAGGATATAACATGCATGTCCCTTTTGGGTCTGAGTTACTTCATTCACAATATTTTTTAGTTCTATTTGTCTGAAAATTTTATTCTTTTAAAAATATTTATTTTATTTTTTAAAGATGTATTTATTTATTATATATAAGTACACTGTACTTCTCTTCAGATGCACCAGAAGAAAGCATCAGATCTCATTACAGATGGTTGTGAGCCACTATGTGGTTGCTGGGAATTGAACTCAGTACCTCTGGAAGGGCAGTCAGTGTTCTTAACCACTGAACCATCTCTCTAGCCCACAAAATTCATTCTTAATAGCTGAATAGTATTTCATTCTTTAAGTGTGCCACATTTTCTGTATCAATTCCTCTGTTGTGGGACACTGTGTTGTTTTCAGCTTCTAGCTATCATAAACCAGGCTTCTATGAATATAGTGGAACACATGCTCCTGTGGCATGGTGGGGCATCTTTTGAGTATACCCAAGAGTTGTGTGCTGGATCTTCAAGTAGATCTATTTCCAATTTTCTGAATAATCTCCAGATTGAATTTCAGAGTAGTTTTGCGAGTTTTCCATCCCATCAACAAAGGAGGAGTGTTCCTCTTTCTCCACATCCTCGCCAGCATCTGCTGTCACCTGAGGATTTGATCTTAACCATTCTGACTGGTGTGAGGTGGAATCTCAAGGTTGTGTTGATTTGCATTTCCCTGATGACTGCCCACCCATCTCACATTTTAAACTGAATCCATTCTTAACTTACGGTTGGGTTAAACTAACCATGTTTAGCAGAACTCATTGTTCAGACATGATGGTTTTGTAGAGATTTCCTTGAAGTATATAGCTTTTCTTGGTCCCTAAACATTGTCTTTCACAAGTAGAGACTTTTATTTGTAATGGTATAAGTTATAGCTTTCATAGATTGTTTTTGGTTTTTATCTAGGAGCAATAATATGCCTAAAATTATCTAGCTATTGTTTAATTTTTTTGTTTTTTTAATTTGGTTTGTGTGTGTGTGTGTATGTATGTTTAGCAAATATCTAATCTGAATAATTCGATAAAACCCACTACAATATCATCTTTTATTTTATTCAAGACATTATATAGTATACATGTGTCCACTTTCACGCAACTAGGAATAAATTACAATAAACACATGTTTCTTTAGGATGAGTTCAAGTGGAAGTTTCCACCATTAGTAGAAGTTATTTGTGGTGGCTTGAGTGAGAATAAAGTCCACAGGCCCATCTATTTATTTCCATACTAAGTCCCAATTGGCCTGTTTGGAAGGAGATATGGCCTTATTGAAGGAAGCATCTCACTGAGGGTGAACTTTGAACCTTTAAACATCCAAGCCAGTCTGTCTGCCTATCTATACACCTACCTATCTCTATCCATCCATCCATCCATCCATCCTTCCATCTATCTATCTATCTATCTATCTATCTATCTATCTATCTATCTATCATCTATCTATCTATCTATCATCTATCTATCTATCTATCTATCTATCTATCTATCTATCTATCTGTGTCTAACTCTATCTACTTGTATTTCTATCTCTCTTTCCCTTCCTCATTCCCTCCTTTTCTCCCTCTCTGTCTGCCTGCCTATACCTGAATGTAGATCAGGAATACAAAGCTCTCAGCTACTCCTCAGTGGAGCTATGCCCTCTGTCATGATGATAATGGACTAACCCTCTGCATCTGTAAGCAAGACCCAAATTAAATGCTTTCTTTGCAATAGTTGTCTTGGTCATGGTATCTTTTCACAGAGGCAGAACAGTGCCTAAAGAGAATGTTAAAGAATAAAATACTATAGTAGAATTCAAACTATTCACATGATGCCATCTTCATTAATGCCCTATTCTGTGTATATTTTATAAGAAAACTATATAGTTATTTTAGAAGTTAGCTGTTGTAATTTCTTAATCATACTACATGATGAATGGACTCCATTCCAGTGAAAATCCACATACCCAAGAGTATTTAAACGGCACAGCTCAGTCTTGATAGACCTTTTAAAAGAAGAACACAAGGTTGGGTGGGTAGGGAAGAAGAGATAGGTCTGGAAGAGTTGGAGAAGAAGTGATGATTATTATCAAAATGCACTGTATTAATTTAGAGGGTGAATTAGATTAAAACATGGTATATTTGACTCTCAAAGAGCTAACAACTTGAAAGAGAATTCATAAGGCAGAAATTGTGCTTACCTGTGTGATTCAATGGGAGGAAGGTAGATCTGCCACACAAATGGAGGGGAAAGTGAAGGTGAATAAAAAACTAATATTTTAAGAGATGACAGTTGAAAATTGTCCAAAAACATGAAAAATAAAGTATATCAAACGACTGACTCAAGAATATATGAGAACCAAGAATAATTATGAAGGTAAACAAAGCACTGCACATGTCACATTAAAAGCTAAAAGGAAATATTTAAGTCAGTCAAAGAAAAACATTCTGCATACTGAACAACAACACTATTAAGGATCTATAGGATAAAACTGGGTGTGGTGGAATAAGCTTGGAATTTCAGTTCAGAGGGGGCATTAGACAGGTAGAACCCTGGGCTTTGATGGCCACCTTACCCAGGCTATGTAGCAAGTCCCAGACCAGTGAGAGACTGTCTCAAAGCAGAATTAGACAGTGTCTAAGAAACTATATCTGGCATCCACATCATGATCTGCTCTTAATGTGAACAGCATCCAACTCACAAAAATTACAGAAATTTATTTTCAGAAACTATGTAAGAAGACCATAAAATGCTTCATGTGCTGACATAATGACCTCCTTTCCCCCAACACCTTATTGAGTTTGATATCTCTACCACAGTTTGTAATGCTATTTGTCTGTGTGAGATAAGACCTCAGTGTCTGGCCTGGAACTTGTTACATCAACCTGACTTCAAACTCACAGAGTTCTGACTGACTCTTAAACCTGTGAGCTAGGATTAAAGGTGTGTGTCACAAGGCCCAACTTAGTAGTTAGCCATGATGTATATCTTTTCTCAAAGAATCTGGGAATTACTTAATTTAAAAATGGCATTGATTCTTCCAAAATTCAGGGTGACTTATTTAAAGAATATGTTACCACCACTGGAAAACTGTTGTTATTTTATAGCAGATGCTGTTTGTCATTGCTTCAGTATTGCACAATGTATAAAATGTATTTTGGTCAAATCTCTCTTGTCCCCCCCCCCCCATTTCTTGTGCCCAATCCCCATCCCATCATCACGATTCCCTACCAACTGGAGCTGAAGAGAGACCTCAGTCTTAATGGTTTGGGCTCACGGTTCTTTTGTTTTTGTTTTTTCTTAAAGGGAAGAGTTCAGTTCTTATTGGACAAATTTAAGATGATGCAGACTTCTAAGAAACATTGTTCATCTCCCTGGTCAATGAGTGGAATCACCTGGGCCTGGTGTTCTTCATTGGGTTCTGAGTAATGATGAACACCGACCCTACTTATGGCCACAAAGTTGTGTATGCATTTGTCATAGTAATCACTACTCTACATTTCTAAATTCAAAGTCTGACTCCACCATCACATAGTTCTTCAAGTTGAACAAAACATTAGCCTCTGATTCTCCATTTTGAAAAAGCCTAATTTACATAGTGGTTGAACACTATAAATGTAATGTGTAAAATGTTCTCACGATTAGTGTTTGGCTATTTTGAGTTTACCCCAAGGACCAATTTGTAAACCCAACTCTGAAAAAATAAAATCTAAAGAGAAGATATTTTAGATGACCATTTTTCAGTATCTGCTTCTTGGTAACATTTCCCATGGAGTTAGTGTTCGTGGAATCGTGGTACAGAGGTACAGCAATTTGTATTCCCCTGTAAGAAGTCTGTATAAAATCTCACTAAGTGTCACATTCTAGCAGCCATTTGTTCTGCGGTAGATCAATTACTAATGTATTTGTTGTCCCTGATACCCAAAATGATATTCAATATTTGTAAGACATTTTAAGTCCTTTCTATAAAATACAAATACAGAACAAGTGTTGTGGTTTAGGAAAAAACAGTCCACGGCAACAACAAATTTCATCAGAAAAGTCAATATTGGTACTTTGAATTTGTAATTCTATTATTAATATGTCACCTCACTGACATGCACAGGCACCCTTGATATAAATAACTCCTAATCTTATACATTACTGCAGTTATTTTTAATAAGAATTCTTGTGAATGTAGAGAAAACACAAATCATGCAATGTCCCCTGTATTTCGTCCTAAGTTATAAAACACCATATGTGGCTGGTATGTTTTGTCTCTACTTACATGATATATGTCCGTCTTTCTATCTGTGTCTGTCTGTGCCTCTCTTTCTTTGTGTCTGTCTGTCTGTGTTTATGTGTGTTGTCTCTCTCTGTGCCTTTGTAGTGTGTGTCTGGGTCTGTCTGTAGATGTGCATATGTCTGCCTGTGTATGTGTGTGTACTTGTCTCTGTCTCTGTGAGTTTGTATGTGTATGTATGTATGTGTGTGTGTATGATGTACATAAGTATGTTCATATATGCTCATGTTTTCCTCAATTTCTTCACCACCTCATATTGTGAGACATCTCATGCTGAATCTGGTTTTCCTCTATTTTGGCTGCAAGGACCAGCTGGAGAGCTCCTAGTCTCCACACACCGCTGCCCTCCCCATCTCGCCCAGCTCCTTTATGTGGCTGCTAGAGATCCAAGCCCAGGTTCTCATGCTTGCTCTGCAAGCACTATACTCTAAAAGTTGTCTCCCCAATACCCTCAGTTATACAGTCACAAGAGTAATGTTCAGAAATCAAGCTTTGTAAATATGAATACCACATGAATAAGAGCTGTATTAATTTTAGCTTTTCTGTATTGTTCAATAAATAGTATTATTAAGCACACACTCAGCTCGAGATATGCTCAGTGTTAAAATTAGCAGCACATCACTAGAGTGTCCTCTGTGTTGACAACTTTATGCAATAAGATAATCAAAGCCAAGTGCTAGAGTAAGAAAACCCATTGACAGAAACTAAGAGGAAAACTCGTTTTAAAGCCATTGGTAGCTTTTACTCCTGTTTATTTATTCCTGCCATCTTTGTCTGTCTGTCTGTCTATTTGCTTTACTCCTGTCATCTTTAATGACTCAGAAAGTCCTTTTGAGCAAATGACTAACAAGAGAGATGGGACCCATTGTGCGTTCTCTGTCACTGAAGTGAAAATACAATGCCAGTTGCTAGAGATTATATTTTGCAACTTCTCAGGGGTGGGGGTAATACGCTCAGTGCTTTCAGCATGAAGCTGACTTCCTGGCTTTTTGGAATGAAGTGGTTATGTACAACAAAAGAATACACACTATACCCCGCTCTGAACAAAGCTCATGTGTACTTCATTGGGTCACTGTCCACTTGGCTTTTCCCAGAGAGTTAGTCATAGATCATTGGTTGTAGTTCTTATCACTGGGCTAAATCCCCTTATTTTACAAACATAGCTGCTGAAAGTAGGGAGCTGTGCTTCCATTGTAAGCTCACAAATGCCATCTAGACCCGCAGAGTTAATTTCCTCGGGGCCTCGGCACCTGCATTTCCTGCAGGTTTGTGGAGATGCTAAAGATCAAACAGAAAATCTGAAACATACATTATCTGTTGGGAACTCCAGGCAGATGGAACTTTGCATTCAGATCTGTGGTACATGCCTCTGTCAGCCATGGCAATGTGACCTTAAACATGTCATTTTCTTTTCAGTATCTCTGCGTTTCTTCAGACAGAGAATGAGGATGACAGCCACCTTGCTGAGTTTGTGTGAGGACTGGGATACATATGTATGGGATATATATGTATGGGATACATATGTATGGGATATATATGTATGGGATACATATGTATGGGATATATATGTATGGGATACATATGTATGGGATACATATGTATGGGATATATATGTATGGAATACATATGTATGGGATACATATGCATGGGATATATATGTATGGGATATATATGTATGGGATACATATGTATGGGATATATATGTATGGGATATATATGTATGGGATACATATGCATGGGATATATATGTATGGGATATATATGTATGGGATATATATGCATGGGATATATATGTATGGGATACATATGCATGGGATACATATGTATGGGATACATATGTATGGGATATATATGCATGGGATATATATGTATGGGATATATATGCATGGGATACATATGCATGGGATACATATGTATGGGATACATATGTATGGGATATATATGGAATACATACATACATATGGAGTGGCCAACGCTTCAAAAGGAGAACATCCCTCTGCTTCTGTGCACCTTCTTCCTACTGTCAATTGCTTCTGTGTCTCCTCATCTTGGGAGTGTCATGGCATCTACACGTTCTTCTTAGCATTCCGGCCACTGCTCTGCAGACTTCTTTTCTCCCATTAGTACCTCTGCCCCTCATTAATTGTGGGTAGATTTAGGATTAAGTCATCCATTCTTTTACATGAATTTATCCTAAAATGCCACTTCCTGTCACATGACATTAGCTAAGGGGTGGGAGATAAGGAAGGGGAAAGGTGTTGTGATGGTTTGTATATGCTCAGCCTATGTAGTGGCATGAGTAGAAGGTGTGGCCCTGTTGGAGTGGGTTTGTGACCTTGTTAGAGTGGGTCTGGCCTTGTTGAGGTCATGTGTCTTTGTGGGTGTGGGTTTAAAACCCTCATCCTAGCTGCCAGGAATCCAGTCTTCTACTATGCAGCCTTCAGATGAAGATGTAGAACTCTCAGGTCTGCCTGCACCATGCCTGCCTGGATGCAGCCATGATCCCACCTTGATGATAATGGACTGATCCTCTGAACCTGTAAACCAGCCCCTATTTAATGTTCTCCTTTATAAGACTTGCCTTGGTCATGGTGTCTGCTCACAACACTAAAACCCTAACCAAGACAGGTGCTTAAGCTCAAACTTTGTTTATGTTCTACCATTACCTTTAATGTTGGCTCACTAATGGCAATGAATATACTGCACTAATGCAAGACATTAATTCTGGGGGAAACGGAGGCAGAGGACACTCTTTTGTACTATATGATTTTTTTCATAAACTTAAATGTCTCTAACATGAAGCTTCTTTTATAATATAGATAAAGTAAACTCTATTAATGTCACAATTTGTATAACAGATTTATCACTAGCAGAGCAGAATTTTAGTGCATCGGCTGTGTCGAAGCAAGACTATGAAGGAAGGCAATGTAGTTCTGTGGCGTAGTACCTGCTAGCATGAGCAAGGTCCAAAATCAAATCCTCAGCATTGCAAGAAAAAATAAACAGAGCAAATCTTTGATCTACGTGTCAAAGCAAAACAAAACAGACACTTTGGTTTCTCTCTGAGAAGTTTTTGTGTAAAAAAAAAAAAAGTTGTGTTCATTTTTCAGACTACATATTAGCAATAAAATTCTCCCATCGGTAAATGATGTCTTGCCAAATAATGTGTCTTTGTATCTGATAAATGAATGTGAAATTCTAACATTCATTTGTAATGTGACAATTAGATACGTAATTACATGGTGAGATACATTTTCATGTCTGAAAGCAAAAAATTAAATATTCAATATCATTCCAGGGCAAGTGGTTTCAGCATTGCTTATGAGAAGACCTTCTTATTTCACTATCTGTAATTACCACAGATCTTCGAAATCGAAGCTTGATGGCAGCTGAGAAAATAAGAGCCGGGGGCTGATGCCACACTATTTGGCAGAAGGACTCGGAAGGAGAGAAGGAAGCAGCATTCTTTTGGATGCCTACTTAAGAAGAGTGCTGTGTTCGTTTAGGTGACCCACAGTACTGAAAAGCATCAGCTAACTTGGGTCAACTTATTCCAAAGAATTGAAGATGGCCGCCCACCAGAGTCCTCAGAAGAGAACTCAGCATCTTGCTTACATCTGTCTTTTTGGCTTCTCTCTGCTCAGTGCAGCTTTTATCACTACCTGGGGGCTAGCCAAACCGGCAAGGGCGCCTTTCCACTCCTCAGTCATTCATAAATTATGTGTTTTCTGAGTCAAAAAGACGCTTATGATTTCAAATGATTGCTTGGATTTTCCCCCAATAAAATTCAGTCATTTATTATATATTTCTTCTTCATCTCAAATACGATTTTAAAATATAAACTGATTTTTGTAATCCACGAGCATCGTCTTTTTGTTTTATCTCCCTGTCTCTTCTTGTATGTCAACCTGTCAGAAAACTTTCGTAGTTACTTTGAACATATTTCAACTTAGGGGGGAAAAAAGAAGAAGGTTGGAATTCTAAATGCACAGCACTTAGCTCTTAATTACTAGGCAAGGCATTTGCCAAGTATTCACTAAAGGGCCTTTAGATTGTATATCATACGCTGTCAGGACATAGCAAATGAGCTTTCCTGCTGAAGTTATTTTAAAAGCAAATTCATTTCAAATGATACAATAAACAAAAATATTGTACAGGAAACTTAGATTGTTTTCAGTTTAATTGTTACTTAGATATGGTTTATACTTTGTACTTATTATGAATAAGCCACAAGTACAAATCAATATGGATCTGAGTGATGAAAGGTGTGTCATTATATATGTGTTACACACACACACATACACACACACACTCACACACACATGCACACACATACTCACACACACACTCACATACACACACACACATACACACACACATACTCATACACACACTCACACACACACACATACACACACACACACACACTACACATTGTCTTTCTCTGCCCATCCATTTGTCCACTGGTTTGCACTTGGGTTGTTTTGTTTTCTGGTCCATTATGTAGAAGGCTAAAGGGAGCATGGTGCAGTGTCTCTCTGCCACCCTACCTTCAATTCCTTTGGACACATACTGAGATGTGGAACTGCTAGGCTATATGGCTGTTCTTCTCTAGGATCTATTTCTTCTTCTGGCTTGTGTAGAAGTGAGGTTGTGAGGAGGCTGAGACAGTTTTCACTCCCTAAGTGCCAGAATTACCATGCTCAGCTTTATTTTTAGGGTTTTTTTCTTTCTTTTTTTAAGGATCAACTATACTATTTCTAAAATATATCTAAGGACTGTATGTATTGTAGTTCTCTTTTCTATATCCTCACTAATATTTATTCTGTCAATAAAATGACTGTTAGAACAGTGCGACATCTCATTATAGCTATAGATTAGAACTTCTCCTGCATGGAGCTATTCAATTTTCAGCATCATCTACAAGAGCAATGATATGGGATGATATGGAGCCAATCAATAGCAAGAGTGTGTTTTAAAAGCATAATGCATTTACATATGCCATTGGTGGAATACTATTTGTCTGGGCTCTTGTTGACACAAAGAGAAATAAATTCTGTAATTTGAGAGGTGCCATTATAGTAAGTGAACTAAGCCAATTACAGAAAGACTTCTTAATCCCCCATGTGGAATCCACAGAGGTTATTCAGATAGAAACTCAAGAGATGCTTCCCAAAGACTTCTAAGGAATGGGAGGATAGGAGAGAAAAGATGCTGATCTGAGGATACAAAATTTCAGATGCCCCAGACAAACAAGTTTGAGTACCCTGTACCAATGCATAATGTCCACAAGTCACAATATACTGTGTGCTCATTATGTTACAAAGTTGCTGGAAGAAGGGAGTTTTAGCCTCCTAACCACATAAAAGTAACTCAGGAGCCAAAAGACACATTAACTTAACTGACTCTGTCTAGAACACACACATAGATGAAAGCATCAAATTGTGTCACATATGTGTAATTAGTAATTGTTAAGAATTAAAAAGTAGAAATTAAAGGCTGGAGATCCAGCAGTCTTGATGAAATTTCAAATTCTGTGTCAAATTGAAATTGTATTTCAAATAAAAATAGTATTGATAAAACAAACCTGTGCATTTAACACTATTAGGAAACCTATCATATATGAGTCCTTAATTAAGCAACCATTAGATCTATGGTATCTTAGTCAGGGCATCTATTCCTGCACAAGCATAATGACCAAGAAGCAAGTTGGGGAGGAAAGGGTTTATTCAGCTTACACTTCCACATTGCTGTTTATCACCAAAGAAAGTCAGGACTGGAACTCAAGCAGGTTAGGAAGCAGGAGCTGATGCAGAGGCCATGGAGGGATGTCACTTACTGGCTTGCTTCCCCTGGCTTGCTCAGCCTGCTTTCTTATAGGACCCAGGTCTACCAGCCCAGGGATGGCTCCACCCACAATGGGCTGGGCCCTCCTCCCTTGATCACTAGTTGAGAAAATGTCTTACAGCTGGATCTCATGGAGGCATTTCCTCAACTGAGGCTCCTTGCTCTGTAATAAGTCCAGTTTGTGTGCAGTTGACACAAAACCAGTCAGTACACATGGCCAATTGTCCTTATGAACTTAAGGAATCCACCCATCATGGATGGAATCATTTCTTTGTGTCCAGGTCTCACTGCCTCATGGAACCCTGAAGCACACCATTACTGACTTACATGCTTGATGTCTCTTGGATTGCTGAGTTCAGGCATTGTTGAATACCTTGTTTCATGACAAAAGGGGACACAGTCTGGGCTCTTTCTGACATTTCCCTATTTCAACACACTGTATTTTGCTAAATTCACAGCTTTTCATGGAGACCATTTGAACAGGATGTCCTAGCCTAAATCTGGATAGCATATTCTGCTATTTTGCCAGATAAAAAGAAATGGAGGAAGAAATCATTGTTTTGTTTTACTTGCTTGCCCTCACTCTTCCTGACAAACTCATCTATCCTCTGGCTAAAAATACAGCATTTCTTCACCTCTGTTAGAGACAGTTTCTGCAAGGTTCCAGCAAAGACTGGAGGGCAGCATCTCTCCAGGATCCTCCAGGACTCTAGAACCATGTTGGTGCTACTGAGACATTTATCCTTTCTCCTAGGAGATGGCAATTATTGGACTAAGCCAGACCACAGTCTGTAAGCCAATCTAATGAAACAAACTTTCCATAAATATTAAAAAAATAAAAAAATCCGGCTCATAATACACATGAGAGGCAGTCTATTCCTCGGGTGTCAAGATTCAATAGTAGTTTCAAAAGCCTACAGCTGAGAAGTATTCCATAAGGTTACTAATTGCCCAAGACAAAAGCAGCTTTTGTTCAGCTGCAGTACATGTCAGTATGGTGTTGAACTCACTGTGGACCAACACATACCAACAGACTATAAAGTAAGCAAGGGAGCAAACAAAACACCATGGATGTATTTGTCATCACTGCGGCAACAGCACTTGCTGTCATCCTTCCATCATTAAGGATGGTCTTGAAAATGTAAAGAGAGAGAGAGAGAGAGAGAGAGAGAGAGAGAGAGAGAGAGAGAGAGAGAGAGAGAGAGAAGGAAGGAAGGAAGGAAGGAAGGAAGGAAGGAAGGAAGGAAGGAAGGAAAGTGAGAGAAAGAAAGAAAGGAAGGAAGGAAGGAAGGAAGGAAGGAAGGAAGGAAGGAAGGAAAGAGAGAGAAAGAAAGAAAGAAAGAAAGAAAGAAAGGAAGGAAGGAAGGAAGGAAGGAAGGAAGGAAGGAAGGAAGGAAGAAAAAAGAAAAAGCATAAATGATTCTCTACAGGGAGGGTACTTATGTCTTACTTTTAAACCATGCTTAAAATTTCAATAGGAATCTTAAATATCATAGCTAATAAGCACTACTTTTTTCTCACCCCATGACTACAGAAACAAACATGAGCAATCAGACAAGGATGAGACCGTCACAGCCGTGGGGACAGGCTCAGCATTCCTTTTGCCTACCTACATGATGTGCTGCCTGTGGTTCAATGTGCCTTCAATATGAACGTGCCAGTTTTTTATTTCTAAACTAGCTATTGCTATCCATATAAAAACATATGCTGTACATGAAACGTATTTATCTCTACAACTTTGTCTATGTAAAATGTGGAATCCACAAATGATAGCAGACATGTGATACTGACCTGGGAAGGACTTTAGTCTCTCGATGCAATTATTTCCAACTACATACACTTACCTGTAAACAATATAATTTGATTTTTTTAACTAAAAATATCCCATTATTCACATACACTACATTTGCTTTGCACTTGTTTGTAGGGAGAAGAGGAAACCCTGAGTGCGTTGTTGGCATAGGCACAACCATGTCAAGGAACCCGGGGCCTCGGACCATAGTGGAATAAAAAACTTCCCCATGGAAGAATCAGAGAAGTGGCAAAGGCATTCTCTGTTCCATGTGTGCATGCTGACAGTGTGTACAGAAAATGTGCATGATGGCTTTCTTCTCCCAGACATGTATGACCTGAATACTGCTCCACTACAGAGCATGCACCTACAGAGATTAGCTAAACTGTCTTCTTGATGTAACTATATGCCATAAACTCATCTCCTCTCAGGATCTTTATTTATTTGTATGCAACAACCTCATCTATCTATTCAACTCTAGATAATAAATTCAAGATTTCTCCATCAGAGAGCCCAGTTCAACCTAGCCCAGTGCGCTCTGTGCCTGCATGCCTGCCTTCCTTCCTGTCCTCCCTGCCTGCCTTCCTCCCTCCCTGCCTTCCTGCCTTCCTGCCTGCCTGCCTGCCTGCCTGTCTGCCTGTCTGCCTGTCTGTCTCCCTTTTCTTTCTTCCTTAACTGGGCCAGTCATATCCAAGTCCCAGGAGGCATGCAGAATCTCAGTACTACTCCTCTTGAGATGGACACCTAGAACGGTTCCATATCTCAGCTATAGATGTGAATGGTCCTGCAGTAAACATGGATATGCAAGTGTCTCTGCAGCACTGACTTGGAGTCCTTTGAGCAAATGTCCAAGGATGCTACGAGAGGGATGTCTTTCTGACCCCATTTAACCTTAAAATCTGATCTCCAAACACACATTGTGGGCTAGCCCTCAAGCCTATGAGCTTTAAAGTATTCAGCAGAAGGATTTCTGCTGCCTTTTCCTTTGGAACACTTGGTAATTTGTAGCATGAGTCAAAAGCTGAGTAAAAACCAGTGGTTTGCAGCATCAGTCAGGCTCGTGGAGTCGGGAAGCACAGGATGCAGCTGGAGGGAGATGAAGGCAGGCAGAAGTTAAAGAACTCATGTCTCAAAGAAAACTAAGCTCTCACATGCTGTATCAAATGTTTCTTACTCTGGTTCCTAATACAGTAAATTAACATTTTAAATCTCTATCTTCATCATAGATTTATAACATATTTATAACATCAGCAATATTAATCATGAAATGTCAATAGTCTTTGTTCCTGAATCAAAAATATTTTTTACAATATTACTTTTCTAATTTAACATTTGTTTTCTCTTGAGAAACAAGTGTGTTGTTCTTTCATTTGCTTAGAGTTTTAATATAGATGTAGAACTTATTTAATCAAATGCTCCAGTATATCTATCTAAGATCTGTGAATATGGTTTAGAAATGGTCAAATAATGTTTCCCACAATGTTCATAGAAACCTTATTTATAATTGCCACAAGATGGAAAGAACCCAGATGTCCTTCAATAGAGGAATGGATACAGAAATTGTGGTACATTTACACGATAGAGTACTGCTTATCTTATATTAAAAACAATGACTTCATGAGATTCCTAGGCAAATGGATAGAACTTAAAGCTATCATCCTGAGTGAGGTAACCCTGTCAGAAAAGAACACTCATGGTATATACTCACTGATCTAGTGGATCCTAGACCAAAAAGTTCAGAATACCCAAGGAACCAGCCGCAGAACTTATGAAGCTCAACGAGAAGGAAGGCCAGAAGGTGGATGCCTCAGTCCTTCTTAAAAGGGAGAACAAAAACACTCATGTGAGGAAATAATGGGACAAATAAAGAAACAGGATTGGAGAAAAGATCATCCAAAGACTGTCTCACCTGGGATCCATCCCATATGCAGTCACTAAACCCAAGTACTGTTGCTTCCAAGTAGTGCTTGCTGGCATGAATCTGACCTGGATACCTCTTCAGAGGCTCTTCCAGAGCCATACTGATACAGAGGAGAATGCTTGCAGCTAACCATTGGACTAAACACGGGGACACCAAGGAAGGAGCTACAGAAAGGACTGAAGGAGCTGAAAGGGTCTGCAACACCATGAGAAGAACAGAATTATCAACCAACCAAACCCACCACAGCTCCCAGGGACTAAAACACCAACCAATGAGTTTGTATGGAGAGTCCCATGACTCCAGGTGCATATGCAGCAAAGGATGGCATTGTCTGGCATCAGTGAGAGGAGAGGCCTTTGGTCCAGGGAAGGCACTCAGAGCAACAAACAATTAAAAACTTAGGAAGTGTTTATTTCTGGAATTTTTTATTTAATATATTTTTCCTGAAAACAAGAAAAGCAAAATTTTACTGAGAGAAGAGTGGGGTAATATTCATCAGTTACTTCTAGGGGCATTATATTTGCTTGGGTTTTCTTTTAACTTCAGTCATATTAAAAAACACTCTACCACACTGAAACTCAGGTGTATAGAAAACATAAGGAATCTATTTATGCTTCTCCAAATTGCAGTAAACTGAAAACTACTTTGAAAAAAAATAATTTTAAAGAACTTTTGCAAATAGAACAAAGGAATACTTTTTAAAGGCTAACTAATATTTTGAATAAAATTTTTAATTGTAATATACTATATTTTCCTTCATTTACTAGCTTTGAAGAAACATGTACCCCAAAACAGGGAGCATATCTCCAGTTTATCTACACTGCTTATAAACTATTATAGGCATGTTTGGACATAAGCTTAATGTAAGTATTAATCAAAATTCAAACATTACTTTAACAGCTTGCAGTTTTTGTTCAACATTATGGTTATGCGATTTTACATGTACCTCTCATTTGTACCTGCTTTGTCAGATGTATTTCCATATCCAAAGCTTACTGTTCAATTCGCTCACTTCTTCTAGCTTTTTCTGAACTCTGGCTGTCTGGTTAAACTCAGCTGTACTGTCTCAAACTCCTCTCTAAGCTGATTCAATCTGGCTCCTCTAAGCTTCTAACTGAATTGCTCTGGTTGGCTTCAAACTAAGTCCAGCAATTTGCTCTTATCTTCCAACTCCTTCTTATTCTCTGGCTTCAGCCATCTCTGCTGACCTGCATTCAACTGCACAAACTTACAACAGACTGACTCACTCTCCCTGGGATGCGCATAAATAGCTTCTCTTTCGGTTACATCTCTCATCCTGTCAACTCTTCCTGATTTGTTTCTTTGTCTGCTCCTCAATTAAATATCATGCTTGGAATGAAAGGTGTGCACCTAAAGGATTGCAGCCTGAAGGACTAAAGGTGTGTGCTGAGGGGATGTGTGCATTCCAGCCGGATCACACAGACCTGGGAGGCCTTTGGGTGCTATCATAGCCCTTCTGCACTCGTTCACTCATTTTAATTGCATATGGTAAATATATTATACAATAACGTGCTACTCTGTTTTTGAAGATTTCATATTTGTGTGTTACTGGATACACACACACACACACACACACACACACACACATATACATACATACATACATAAATATATATGTGCATGAGTGTGTGCACCTGTATGTGTGTGTGTGTGTGTGTGTGTGTGTGTGTGTGTACCGTTGAACAGAGGCCAGAGGAGGGTGTCAGGTGACCTCCCTTATCACTCCATCATCTATTACTCAGAAGGTAAAGTCCCTACCTGAAGTTGCAGCTCATGTTTTCCCAGAAAGCTATAAGTCAGCAAGCCAGCCACCCCTGTGGACATGCCTGTTCCCTCCCTTCTCATAACTGGAGTTACAGGCATGCACCAAATGCCTGGCTCAGTATATAAATGCTGGAATGTGAATTCTAAGCCTTTATGATTGTGAAATAAACACACTTAGCCAGTAAGCCATCTCCCCGGCCCTCTCATGATCCAATGTTTTCATAATCTATTTAATGGGTTATTTTGTGGGGCTTTTGCATTTTTCTCCATTGCATCAACATATAAACATTGCATCAACTATAAACATTCCTGCATATATGTATGTAGATTTATATTAAGTCAACATATTATTGGACATGAGAGAGATAGGCGGGGGGAGGGGCGAGGAACAGATGAAGAGGCAGGAGGTAGAAGAAAAAGAGAGAAGGAATCAAGATGGAGCTCAAGAAGGGTGACCTGGATCCAGATAGACTTAATTAGCATTAGATAGCTATAAATATTTTAAGAAATTCTGTATGTCTTTTATCTCATGTGGAAGGGCAGTTTGTATCTTTGTCCATTAAATATAATCTTATTGTGTAGAAGGTTTGTAGATTGAGAATTTAATACATAAACATAAATGAAAGACTTTTGGACTTTGGAGTCATGTTTTTGTCAGGCAATGGAGAGATGGAACACGCCAAGGAAGTCGTATCTGCCTGGAACAGAGGCAGCAGGGGTGGTAGAGTGAGCCATGCCTGGATTCTTGGAGGCAGCCTGGACTGCCAAGTGGAGTGGGGACCGAATGTGTATGATCTTTGACAGGGGAGCTGGAACCATTCAGTGGAAAAACAACAGCATTTTCAGTAATGGTGCTGGTTCAGCTGGCAGTCAGCATGTGTAAGAATGCAAATTGATCCTTTCTTATCTCCTTATGCAAAGCTCAGGTCCAAATGAGTCAAGGACCTCCACATAAAACCTGATACGCTAAAACTAGTGGAAGAGAAAGTAGGGAAGAACCTTGAGCACATGGGCACAGGGGAAGGTTTCCTGAACAGAACACCAATGGTGTATGCTCTAAGATCAAGAATCAACAGACCTCATAGAATTGCAAAGCTTCTGTAAGGCAAAGGACCCTGTTATTAAGATAGGATGGCATCCAACAGATTGGGAAAGGATCTTTGCCAATCCTATATCCAACAGAGGGCTAATATCCAATCTATACAAGGACCTCAATAAGTTAGACTCCAGAGGCTCAAATAACCCTACTAAAAGATGGGGTTCAGAGCTAAGCAAAGAATTCTCAATTAACAAATATTGAATGGCCGAGAAGCACCTAGGGAAATGTTCAACATCCTTGGTCATCAGTGAAATGCAAATCAGCACAACCCTGAAATTCCACCTCAGACCAGTTGGAATGGCTGAAATCAACGACTCAAGTGACAGCAAATTCTAGTGAGGATGTGAAGCACTCCTCCATTGTTGGTGGGATTGCAGGCTGGTGTGGCCACTCTGGAGGTCAGTCTGTCAGTTCCTCAGAGGATTTTTCCCTCTCTCTAAGTAAAACTTTTATAACACCTTTTTTTAGAGGTTTTGACTGTCTAATTTGGACATTGAGGTGGCTCTTTCTTCATACAACAAGGGGAAAGTGTCTAAGTGTAACACTTGATATGAAGGAGTTACTATTTTCCTGAGAAACTGGAAGACCTCACTCTCTGAACCCTCTTTGAATTTCTTCTTAACAAGTACAGTTTTCGCACTGAAGTCTCATTTTTCCCTCTCCTTATTAGTCTAAATGCATTCACTTATGTCTTCTTTAGTCATTCTTAATAGCCTATGAAAATCATTCCTTCAATATTTTAACATTAAAATTTTAACATCTTTGATAAAACATGACACCAGATACGTTCACATTTTAAATTTCTCACCACATCTGAGGGTATATCATATTCCCCCATTTTGCATGGGTCTTTTCCCCCCTTTTACTTGGTATTCACTCAGTGTTTTAATTGTTCATTGATTATTTCAAAGAGCAAGTCTTAAGTGTTGGTGGTGGGTTTCTCATACCACATATATTTTCTTTACATTAACACAGCAAATACATGATTTCTTCTTTTTCTACTCCCTTTAACTCTTATTTATTTTATTCATTCAAGTTCTCAAGATGAATTTTCCCCTTTTATTTTCAAACTTCTACCTTCTATTTGATACATCCAAATCCATAAAGTTTTTTATGTACAGTGTTGGCTATATCCCACAAGCTTAATAATAAGCCACTTTGCTATTTTAACTTCTAAATTATTTATAACTACAATTTTGACTCTCTCTTTGGAAACTTTTAGGATTTTGAAAGAAAATCATATTTTGTTATTGCTAAAATCATTTACATTACACAAAAATATTATGTTCACTATTAATTCAATTTTGATCCTAACATTTTACATTTCTAACAAAATATAAGTAGTGTCAAAATTATTACCTCACCCTTGAGTCTTCATGTTCCTCATGTTAATTACCCATAATGTGTATGTAAACTATGTGTATTCAACCCTTTGTTGTCTGCTCTGAGAAAATTCAGTTATCGTTTATGAGAACTGGCCATGAACTACCACAAAACTGAAGAAAAAGGGACTGGACACAATGTCATTTACTGAGGCTGTCCTAGATGCTGAGGGCTCATGGAGTGAGTGATGAAGATTTCACACATCAAGGAGATGGGTGAATATTACTTCCTTTGTATTTATTAATTCTGTTGTGGAACACTTTTGTGTATATAATTTATTATGGTTATTTTCTTCCCACAGCCTCTCTTATCTCCCTCACGTCCCTATTAACCCTTCCTTGCTGCAGGAGAACCTGCCTCAGATTTGTGTCTTTCCTGTTTGTTCTGTGACAGATTTTGTTTATCCAGGGCCACCTGTGTGACCATTTGATTACAACTGTCCATGGAAGCTTAGAGATGCCATCAGGACACACGCCTGAAGACAATAGTTACCCTTCAATGTGTCCATAGCAAGTAGTTCAGCAGTGGGGGCAGGGCTCCTCCACTCTTCCTCCATCTTTACCTAACTATTGATGAGCTCATTCTCGTTTTTCGAATTTTTTAAATTGCACTTATATATTTTGTTTGTGTTTGTACATTGTGTATGCTGAGCTGGCAACCAGAATTCATTTACCATATAAGAATCAGGGATAAAGCCCAGGGATCATCAGGATTGAATGCACCACAAGGGCCCCTACCCACCGAGCCATCCAGCTAGCCCAGTGGGTCTATTCTTCTCCAGACTAAAGGCAGGCATATAAAGCCACTATAAGTTTGTAGTTGCCATGGTTATACCTCAGCTTAGAAAATGATATATCTGTAAATCCCTCTTTCTATCTATGGATTTGTACATCATTTTAGCTCCCTTTCTGAAATGTTCTCTGAGCCTTACAGGGGATGGTATAAACATCTTGCTCAGGACTGAGTCCTCAACCATCACTTACTTTCAGCATTTTGGACAGCCATGTGTCTGCATTCAGCACCATCCACTGAAGAAGGCTTCTCTGACTAGGACTGAGGACAGCACCTGTCTGTGAGTGTAAGCATGAATATTTGGAAGGCATCTGGAAGCTGCATCACTTTGCTGAACCACAGTATTCAGATGGTCACTTTTAAACAAGTCATTTCAAATGTAGCATCGCATTTTCATAGAAGAATTAAGACCTGGATTCCTCTTAAAACCGGGTGCCTTTTATAGAGAGAAGACCCATCTTTTTTTTTTTAAATATCTGAACAATGAAAGCTGACCTTATCAAAATGGAAACAGATACCCTGTTGTGATCACATAACTGTGTATGTGGGGCCATAGAGAAGTCGTCTAGTGTCCATGTTTCTCAGAAGTTTGGAGCCTGAATGTGGATGACTATCCTGTGCTTTCATCTAGGCCAGAAGTGACAGGATTTGGGCTGTTGGTATTTCCTGAATATGAAAAAATGCTAGCAGACCATCAACCCGACCTTCATGGCCTCCTCATCTACTCATTCCTTACCTTCTTCTTTCAGACCTAAAATGCAGATTTTTCCCCACACAAGTGTAAAAGAGGAACATCTCACTTTGCTTTTTTCTGTTTGTTTTTCTGTGTATGCATGTCAAGAGCTAAAGCCAGCTTTCTCCTCCACGCAACCCAGTCTAGAACTGACTGATTTATGGCCTCATGGATATTCATATTTGGAAGCACTCCACATTTTTCCAATGTTCCAAACCATATAAAGCCCTTTATAGGTCAAGGGTGTATATGTCTTAACCATGAGGAACTTGAGACTCTGTCTTAGGTAGCACTTCCAAAACAACACTTTCTCTGCCCTGTAAGGAGCATGGAAATGCATAGACTCTGACCCACAATGGTCATCTCCTTCCTGTCAGTGCTAAAGACAGCACAGTAAAAAAGGCCGCAGGTACCTTAGCATTGTTTTCTCAATAATGTTGACCATGGTAAGACCTTGAAAGGATCTCAGTGAACCCTCAGAAGTTTACAATTTATGTCTCAACAACAATCGAGGACATTTAAAATGTGATCGAAGCAGGCTGGGAAACATCACTGATACACACGGTGCCCAAGTATAGAGCGCTGTCCATGGTCCTGTATTTCTTTCCTCAGTCATCCACAAAAACTGCCAAACTAGAAGAAGATAACATTCAGGGGAGCACACTGCTTTTCCCTTTCAAAGAAAGAATGACTTTCGGTAAGACTTGAGGCCCCTCTTTAGGAAAGACAGGATGTCGGGCTGTCTCATATAAACAAACAAACAAACAAACAAATATGGAACGAATGCTATAATTTGTGCTAAGTTATCAGGCCTATGGAAAGTCTTGGAATCAAAAACAACAACAAAATTTAAAGAATTTAAGCTCAACACAATGAATCTGTAGGTGGATAAGAAAAAGAAATGTTTAATTTTGTTTTCTTTTACCCACTTATTTTATTTTCAGCAAAGGGGGAGGAGGGTGGATTAGGCCTTCGTTTCCTAAATTTAACTGTATATTTGGAGGCCTAAGTTACTTCAGAAAACAATCTCTATTAATATGTATGAAAAGAAATTTACAACAGCTATCATGAAATACAAAGCAACCAGGAATAAATTCATTTAATAAAAGAAATTGAGTGTGTTGTACATATCCCTAGATGTTACATTTAAAATATTTCACCAACTTAATCTAGTTAGCTAGTAGTAAGGCAATTACACACTGAAGATTTAGGGTCGATACAGATTTAAGGTTCAGCTGTGATCTTGGCTGTGTCTCACAAAACACTTTATACTGGAAGGAAGCCCCTTGGCAACCTTCACATTGCTGTGTTCAATTAAGTGACAATTTATTCTGTTTTTGTTTGTAATGGGGATCGTCATTTACTGTCATTACTGGTCCACCAGAGAATATTCTCTTTACTTTTCTTCTCAGAATAAATCTAAGCCATCTAGAGTTCGCTCTTCTCACTGGTGGAAAAGCTGGGACTAATGGGAAGGCAGCTCCATCTAGCTGTTCATCTTGTGTCCCTCTGTCCACGTCTATCTGAAGACTATTATGTGTCAGCAAAGGCCAGCATCTCTAAACGAGACCCTTGCTGAATGGACAGATCTGTGACCTCCTGTGTAAAAACTCTGAAAGGCATTGATACATATTCACTTATTTCTCTTTTGCTTTTCTCCTGTTTTGTCTTGAACGTGAAATTTGTTATTCCAAGGAAAGTGTATAAAGTCCTATTGCAACATACACACAGATATGTTCACTTCGCCTCTCTGAAGTCCAGTTGGAAGCCTAGGCCTAACATTTCAGAAAGGTTAAAAGGTAACCTGATTAACTGTTCACATTGTATTATATATAAAATTGTTTATTGTGCGCATATGGGTCTTTATCAAGAGAATCCTAAGCAGTTTTCCTGAGGCTTCTAAAAGGGTGCTCTCTAGTCTCTTTCATTGAAATCAATCTAAAAATATTTAGCATGTAGAAATGGTGTGGTAGCCACATGAATCTTTATTAGACCAGGCCAATACTAAAGAGATTTACCAAAAAAAAAAAAAAAAAAAAAAAAAAAAAAAAAAAAAAAAAAAAAAAAAAAATGGTGTTTGTTGCACATCTTCTACATTGCTATCATTAAATTATTCTTAAAATTGTAAAATTGATAAATTCTATAATCCACATTCTTGAGTGAGTTAAGAGTTCCACTGTCAACATGGCCTTATCACTAAAAAGACACGCTAGCAAATTTATGAATTCACTGAAATCACCACTTCACTTCAAGGTGCTTTACATACATTTCAGGCATGTGGTTTTGCCACATTCCCCCTGCCTACCCATCCACATTTCATTTTGCTATTACACAGCTCTGCCTTTCACTATAAACAATAAGGCAGCAGGGCAGTCAGACGCTTTAATGAATCTCGATTTGGGGGAGTCCATACAAACAGCTAAAATGTGCTCTGAGGGAGGGGGGAAAGGCTATCTGTAAACATATATGTGATTTTATAAATAACTTAGGTTGTACCATGTTCTGTTTGGCTCCCCATCCTGTTTGGGTATAAGCATCACACACACCCATGAAGGGAGACCCTGAGTGGAGAACGAAGGAAGCTGTCTGTCTGTCCAGGTC
Source organism: Micromys minutus (assembly GCF_963924665.1). NCBI lineage: Eukaryota > Metazoa > Chordata > Mammalia > Rodentia > Muridae > Micromys > Micromys minutus. Next base: position 30,170,745 of record NC_137974.1, read on the forward strand.
AGGTGCAGCCCATAATGTGTTCAATCATCTATCCGCACAAGACAATTTTGCAAATCTACTAAAAACACACAGTTCTATGGGGAGCTGAATCCTTAGACTCTTAAGAGAAAGCATGTCCTCAGATTTCCCAACCACAAGAACTGTAGAGACAATGTAAGATGACTCATAACAGGCTTTGCTTTCCTATAGTTAATTCTTGACATCCGTCAGTACTTCAGCGTGATCTTACTCATCGGAAAAACTAGAGGAAAGAGACACACTGAAGAGAGAACAGGGGGTCGAGCAATCAGAAGTAAGACACAGCACCCTGTACCACCAAGGTAAACAAGGAGCCAGGCACCTTGAGTTCTAGGCAACAGCAGAGAGCATCTGGAGGTAGGCAGGGCAAGTCTGGTATTTGGCGACTCTCAGGACTACCATCACTAGTGTGCAATAACAATACTAAATTGTTTGTTTCTTCACAGGCGAACTAGAAATGAAAAAAAATTAAATGCATAATTTCTATAAGCTGAAGATGTTGAAAAAACAGCTTCAAACTCGAATAGCAGAAGGACATGCCCCACACAAATCAAGTCACATTTTAGTCAAACACAAAAAAACGAAGACTTTGTATTCCCTTAACAAGTCAAACTTGTCCAAGTCAGGCAAGATGCTGCCAAACTCCTGTTTTCCTTCTATCTTTTCTATTGGCACACCCTTTTAGTTTGTTGCCTAAATACACTGTTAAAAATGTGTATTTTTATAAAACCACCAGTTTTTGTTTGTAGAAATTAACCCTTCCTTGAAATTTTGCCATTCTTTGGAAAGAGATATTAAAGCCGTGGGGAAGCTGAGACAGGGGCATTGTGAGCTACATAGACAGCTCAACACACTAGCCTAGGCAACACAGCAATTCCTTACCTCAAAGATATGATTTAAAAACTAACTAGACACGTACCAAATAAAAATATTTCAAGCTAAAATATTAACCATTATCAAAATCAAAATTGAAAATTCATAGGAGATCCAGGGACGCAGGCCTGGTGAATTTGCGCTGTGAGTAGCCAGGGCGCAGAGAGGTCTGGGCCAAGCACACTGAAAGCACAACTCCCCCCATCCACGATTAAATGGCTCAGGGGAGCAAAAACTCTACTATAGGGACTTGGTTTCCACCCAGAAGCCTATGTTTGCAGACAAAACGCTCAGGCCATCTGCCACCAGGAACAGCTGAGATCAAGGGACGCAGGCCTGGTGAGACTGTGTTGTGAGTAACCAGGGCTCAGAGAGGTCTGGGCCGAGCACTCAGAAAGTGCCCCCACCATGCCCCAATTGGTTCAGGGGAAGAGGAACTGTGTCATAGAGACAAAGATGGTAAATCTGGAGGAAATGGATGAATACCTAGACAGATATCAGATACTAAAGTTAAACGAGGACCAGGTAAACCATCTAAATAATCCCATAACACATAAAGAAATAGAAGCAGTCATTAAAAGCCTCCCAACTAAAAATAGCCCAGGTCCAGATGGGTTCAGTGTAGATTTCTATCAGACATTTATTGAAGACCTAATAATGCCAATACTCTCCAAACTATTCCACAAAATAAAAGTCAGATAGAACACTACTTAATTCATTTTTTGAGGCCACAATAACCCTCATTCCTAAATCATACAAAGGCCCTACAAGGAAAGAGAACTTCAGAACAATCTCACTTATGAACATTGATGCAAAAATACTCAATAAAATCCTTGCAAACTAAATTCAAGAACACATCAAAACGATCATTCACCATGATCAAGTAGGCTTCATCCCTGGGATGCAGGAATGGTTTAATATACGGAAATTCATCACCTTAATCCAGCATATAAACAAACTCAAAAAAAAAAAAAAAAAAAACATGGTCATCTCACTAAATGGTGAGAACATATTTGACAAAATTCAGCACCCTTCATGTTAAAAGTATTGGAAAGAACAGGAATCCAAGGCCCAAAGCTAAACATAATGAAACCAATATACAGCAAACCAATAGCCAATATCAAACTTAACGGTGAGAAATGGTGAAGAAATCTTACTAAAATCAGGAGATAGACAAGGCTGCCCACTCTCCCCCTACCTCTTCAACATAGTACTGGAAGTCCTGGCTGGAGCAATTAGACAGCAAAGGGAAATCAAAGGGATACAAATTGGGAAGGAAGAAATAAAAACATCACTCTTTGCAGCTGACATGATAGTGTACTTAAGTGACCCCAAAAATTCCACCAGAAAAATTCTATAGCTGATAAACAAGTTCAGTAAAGTGTCTGGATATAAAACTAACTCAAACAAATCAGTAGCCTTCCTCTACTCAAAGTACAAACATGCAGAGAAAAAATTAGGGAAAAGATACCCTTTACCATAGTCACAAACAATATGAAATACCTTGGTGTGACTCTAACTAAGCAAGTGAAGAACCTGTATGACAAGAACTTCAGATCTTTAAAGAAGGAAATCGAGGAAGATCTCAGAAAATGGAAAGATCTCCCATGCTCATGAATTGGAAGGATCAACATTGTAAAAATGGCCAACTTACCAAAAGCAATCTACAGATTCAATGCAATCCCCATCAAAATTAAAACCCAATTCTTCATTGAGCTGGAAAGAGCAATATGTTATTTCATCTGTAATAACAAAAGACCTAGAATAACAAAATCTATCCTCAACAACAAGAAAACACCTATTCAAATAACTATCGCTGACCTCAAGCTATATTACAAAACAATTGTGTTAAAAACTGCATGGTACTGGTACAGAAATAGGCACGTGGATCAATGTAATAAAATAGAAGTTCAAGAAATGAGCCCTCACATATATGGTCACTTGATTTTTGACAAAGGAGCTGTAAACATTCAATGAAAATAGGTCATGTTGGTCCAACTGGCACTCAGCATGCAGAATGAAAATAGACCCTTTCTTATCAAACAACCCTATTAAAAAATGAAGTACAGAGCTAAACAAAAAGTTCTCAATTGAGGAATATCAAATGACAGAGAGGCATCTAAGGAAGTGCTCAACATCTTTAGCCATCAGGGAAATGCAGATCAAAAAACACCTGAAATTCCACCTCACACCAGTCAGAATGGCTAAGATCAAAAATTCAGAAGACAGCAGATGCTGGCGAGGGTACAGAGAAAGAGGAACACTCCTCCACTCTTGGTGGGATTGCAAGTTGGTACAACCACTCTGGAGATCAGTCTGGAGGTTCGTCAGAAAATTGGACATAGTACTACCTAAAGACCCAGTTATTCCACTTCTGGGCATATACTTCATAGAGGCTCCAACATACAACAAAGACACATACACCACAATGTTCATAGCAGCCCTATTTATAATAGCCAGAATCTGCAAAGAACCCAGATGTCCTTCAGTAGATGAATGGATACAAAAATTGTGATATATTTACACAATGGAGTACTACTCAGCTATTAGAAACAATGACTTTATGAAATTCTTAAGAAAATGGATGCATCTAGAGAATATCATCCTGAGTTAGGTAACCCAGTCATAAAAGACCAGACATAATATGCAGTCACTGATAATTGGATACTAACCCTAGAAATCTCTAAACACCCCAGAAACAACTTACAGACTATATGAAGTTCAAAAAAAACAAAAGCCAAAAAAAAAGAAAAATCATTATGCTCAAACCTTATTTATTTTTTTAACTTTATTTAATTATATTTTATTTTTTAAACTTTATTTTAAAAAACAAAGATAAAAGAAAAAATTTTAAACATTTTTGCATAAATGTATACAAGTACATTTTTGTCAGTGCTTGGCTTTTTTTTCTTTTTTTTAAGGTTTGATACTCTGCATTAAGGTCTTACTAGTTACAATGAGCAAAGAGTACATGTAAAACAGTGTGTACCCCGGAATTACTCAACATTTTCTTGGTGTGTAAGGATTGAGCATAAAGTTTTTTTGTTTTTTGTTTTTTGGTTTTTTTTTTTTTTTTTTTTTTGAACTTCCCACAGTCTGTGAGTTGTTTCTGGGGCAGTCTGAGCCTCTGGGATTAGCATCCCACTATCAGTGACTGCATATTATGTCTGTTCTTTTGTGACTGGGTTATCTCACTCAGGATAATATTCTCTAGATGCAGCCATTTTCTTAAGAATTTGGTTAAGTCATTGTTTCTGGTGGCTGAGTAGTACTCCATTGTGTAAATGTACCACAATTTTTGTATCCATTCATCTACTGAAGGACATCTGGGTTCTTTCCAGCTTCTCCCTACTATAAATAGAGCTGCTATGAACATTGTGGTACATGTGTCTTTGTTATATATTGGAGTTTCTCTGGGGTATATGCCCAGAAGTGGAATAGCTGGATCTTCAGGTAGTACTATGTCCAATTTTCTGAGGAATCACCAGACTGATATCCAGAGTGGTTGTATCAGTTTACATCCCCACCAACAGAGGAGAAGAGTTCCTCTTTCTCCACAACCTCACCAGCATCTGCTGTCCTCTGAGTATTGGATCTTGGCCAATCTGACTGGTGTGAGGTGGAATCTCAGGGTTGTTTTGATTTGCATTTCCCTGATGGCTATGGATGTCGATCACTTCCTCAGATTTCACAGCCATTCAATATTCCTCAATTGAGAACGTTTAATTTAGCTCTGTACCCTATTTTTTAATAAGGTTGTTTGATTGTCTGGTGTCTAGCTTTTTGGGTTCCTTGTATACCTTGGATATTAGGCCTCTATCTGATGTGGAGTTGGTAAAGATCTTTTCCCATTCTGTTGGCTGCCGTTTTGTTTTCTTGACAATGTCCTTAGCCTTACAGAAACTTTGCAATCTCATTAAGTCCCATTTGTTAATCTTTGACCTTAGAGCTTAAGCCATTGGTGTTTTGTTCAGAAAAATTTCTCCTGTGCCTATGTGTTTTAAGGTTTTCCAATTTACTCATCTAATAGTTTCAGTGTATCTGGTAAAACACGGAGATCTTTGATCCACTTACACTTGAGCTTTGTACAAGGAGATAAGAAAGGGTCTATTTTCATTCTTCTGCATGCTGAGTGCCAGTTGAACCAACACCAGTTGTTGAATAGGCTGCCCTTTTTCCATTGAATATTTATAGCTCCTTTGTCAAAAATCAGGTGACCATATACATGAGGGCTCATTTCTGGATCTTCTATTCTATTCCATTGGTCCACGTGCCTATTTCTGTACCAGTACCATGCACTTTTCAGCACTATTGCCTTGTAATATAGCTTGAGGTCAGGGATAGTGATTCCCGCAGATGTTTTCTTGTTGTTGAGGATGGATTTCGCTATTCTAGGTCCATTGTTATTCCAGATGAAATTGCACATTGATCTCTCGAACTCAGTGAAGAACTGGGTTAGAATTGTGATGGGTATTACACTGAATCTTCAGATTGCTTTTGGTAGGATGGCCATTTTTAAAATGTTGATTCTTCCAATTCATGAGCATGGGAGATCTTTCCATTTTCTGAGATCTTCCTCAATTTCCTTCTTTAAAGATCTGAAGTTCTTGTCATACAGGTTCTTCACTTGCTTAGTTAGAGTCACACCAAGGTATTTCACATTGTTTGTGACTATGGTGAAGGGTATCTTTTCCCTAATTTCTTTTTCCACATGTCTGTCCTTTGAATATAGGAAAGCTACTGATTTGTTTGAGTTAATTTTGTATCCAGCTACTTTGCTGAACTTATTTATCAGCTGTAGGAGTTCTCTGGTGGAATTTGTGCGGTCAATTAAGTACACTATCATGTAATCTCAACAGTGTTGTTTTTACTTCTTCCTTTCCAATTTGTATCCCTTTGATTTTCTTTTGCTGTCTAATTGCTCCAGCCAGGACTTCCAGTACGATGTTGAAGAGGTAGGGGGAGAGTGGGCAGCCTTGTCGAGTCCCTAATTTCAGTGAGATTGCTTCAAGTTTCCCACCGTTAAGTTTGATGTTGGCTGTTGGTTTGCTGTATATTGCTTTTACTGTGTTTAAGTATGGACCCCGGATATCTGTTCTGTCCAAGACTTTTAACATGAAGGGGTGTTGAATTTTGTCAAATGCTTTCTCAGCTTCTAGTGAGATGACCATGTTATTTTGTTCTTTGAGTTTGTTTATATGGTGGATTACATTGATGGATATCCTTCTATTAAACCATCCCTGCATCCCAGGGAGGAAGCCTAATGGTCATGGTGAATGATCATTTTGATGTGTTCTTGGATTTGGTTTGCAAGGATTTTATTGAGTATTTTGCATCAATGTTCATAAGTGAGTTTGTTCTGAAGTTCTCTTTCCTTGTAGGGTCTTGTGTGGTTTAGGAACAAGGGTTATTGTAGCCTCAAAAAATAAATTAGGTAGTATTCCATCTGATTCTATCTTGTGGAATAGTTTGGAGAGTATTGGTATTATGTCCTCAATAAATGTCTGATAAAATTCTGCACTGAACCCATCTGGACCTGGGCTTTTTTTTTGTTGTTGTTGTTGTTGTTGGGAGGCTTTTGATGACTTTTTCTATTTCTTTAGATGTTATGGGATTATTTATATGGTTTTCCTGGTCCAGGTTTATCTTTAGGATCTTGTATCTGTCTAGGAATTCATCCATTTCCTCTTGATTTTCCAACTTTGTGTAGTATAGGCTTATGTAGTAGGTTCTGATGATTTCTTGAATTTCCTCAGTTTCAGTTGTTATGTCTCCACTTTCCTTTCTGATTTTGTTAATTTGTACACTTTATCATTGCCCTTTAGTTAGTCTGGCTAGGGGTTTATCAATCTTGTTGATTTTCTCAAAGAACCAGCTCTTGCTTTTTTTGATTCTTTAAATGGTTCTTTTTTTTTTTTTTTTTTTTCTATTTGGTCTATTTCTGCCCTAAGTTTGATTATTTCTTGCTGTCTACTCCTCTTGGGTGTACCTGCATCCTTTTGCTCTAGAGCTTTCAATTGTGCTGTCAGGTTGCTAGTGTATGCTCTCTCCAGTTTCTTTTTTGAAGCACTAAGAGCTATGAGTTTTCCTCTCATGACTGCTTTCATTGCATGCCATAGGTTTGGGTATGTTGTGTTTTCGTTTTCATTGAATTCTAGAAAATCCTTAATTTCTTTCTTCATTTCTTCTTTGACCCTGCTATTGTTTAATATAGCATTGTTTAGGTTCCATATGTATATGGGCTTTTTGTTGCCTTTGTTGTTATTAAAGATCAGCCTTATTTCATGGTGTTCTGAAAGGATGCATGGGAGTATTTCAATCTTCTTATATCGATTGAGGCTTGTTCTGTGTCCAATTATGTGGTCAATTTTGAGAAGGTGCCATGAGGTGCTGAGAAGAAGGTGTATTCTTTTACTTTAGGATGATATGTTCTGTAGATATTTGTTAACTCCAGTTGGTTCATAGTCTCTGCTAGTTTTACAGTGTCCTTGTTCAGTTTCTATTTCCATAATCTGTCCATTGATGAGAGAGGGGTATTAAAGTCTCCCATTATTATTGTGTGGGGTGAAATGTATTTTTTTTAGCTTTAGTAGAGTTTCTTTTATAAATGTGGGTGCTTTTTTATTTGGAGCATATATGTTACTGATTGAGAGTTCCTCCTGACAGATTTCCCCAGTAATGAGTAAAAAGTGTCCTTCCTTATCTTTTTTGATAACTTTTGGTTGGAAATTTACTTTATTCGATATTAGAATAGCCACTCCAGCTTGCTTCTTGGGGCTGTTTGCTTGGAAGTTTTGTTCCCAAACTTTTACTCTGAGATAGTGTCTGTCTTTGTCTCTGAGATGAGGTTCCTGTATGCAGCAAAAGGCTGGATTTTGTTTATGTAGCCAGTCTGATAGCCTATGTCTTTTTATTGGGGAGTTGAGTTAATTTGTATTAATGGATATCAAGGAATAGTGGTTGCTGTTTCCTGCTATTTTTGCTTTTGGAGGTTGAGTTGTGTCTGTGTCTCTTTCTTCTTTTGGTTTTCTTGCTTAGGAGTTTTCTTGTTTGTACTAGGATGTAGTTCCCCTCATTGTATTGGGTTTTCCACCTAAAATTCATTGTAGTGCTGAGTTTGTGGTCAGATATTGTGTAAATTTTGATTTGTCTTGAAATATCTTCATCTCTCCATCTATGGTGATTGATAGTTTTGCTGGGTATAGCAGCTTGGGCTGGCACTTGTGCTCTCTTAGGGTCTGCATGATGTCTGTCCAGGCTCTTCTAGCTTTCATAGTCTCTGTTGAGAAATCGGGTGTGATTCTGATTGTTCTGCCTTTATATGTTCCCTGATTTTTTTCCCTTACTGTTTTTAGTATTCTTTCTTTGCTTTGGGCACTTGGTGTTTTGACTATTATGTGTCTGGAGGAATTTATTTTCTGGTCCAACCTATTTGGAGTTCTCTAGACTTCTTTTATGCTCATGGTCATCTCATTCTTAAGGGTAGGGAAGTTTTTTTCTACAATTTTGTTGAAGATATTTACTGTGCCTCTTAGTTGATATTCTTCTCCCTCTTCTATTCCTATTATCCTTAGATTTGGTCTTCTCATTGTGTCCTAAATCTCCTGGACATTTTGGATTAAGAGCTTTTTGGTTTTTGCATATTGTCTGACTGTTTTGTCTATGTTTTCAGTGTTGTCTTCGGCTCCCGAGATTCTCTCTTCCATCTCTTGTAGTGTGTTGGAAATGCTTGCATCTGTGACTCCTGATTTCTTTTTTAGGATTTCTACTTCTAGGGTTGTCTCTTTTAGTGTTTTCTTTATGTGTCCATTTCTGTTTTAAATTCCTTCTTCCATTCCTTCATCTCTTTGGTTCTGTTTTCTTCTAGTTCTTTGAATTCTTTGAGTGTTTCTCTTGTTTTTTAAAAGCTTCTAATTCTTTATTCTTTTCCTCCCCTTCTTGTTTAAGGATCTCTATCATCATCTTGAGGTAGAATTTCATGTCTGAATCTTCTTCTTCTGGAGTGTTTTTGCATTCTGCTCTTTGCTGTGATGGGAGAGCTGGGTTCTAGTGTTGCCAGGTTGTCTTGGTTTCCCTGGGGTGTGCTCTTTTGCTTTCCTCTTGCCATCTTGTGGTCAGTGATATTTTCTCGCCTTTCCCTTGTACCTCTCCTGTGTCCCTGGATCTCCACTGGTCCAGGTGGCAGATGGTCTGAGCCCCGTTCTGTGTCCCAAAGCCGCCAGGTGGGAACAGAGGTCCCAATGCTGGGGGTTCCTAGTCCCTGGATCAGGCACGGCAGGCGTGTGCTTTCCTTGTATGCTTGGCAGAGATCTCTCTGCCCCTTGGCTAGTCTGATCTTCTTCTCACCAGGCCTTTATTTCTGGGAACTGCTGGTCCAGGTGGCAGATGGGCCAAGCCTTTTTCTGTGCCCCAAAGCAGCTGGGTGGAAACAGAGGTCCCAATGCTGGGTTCCTGGTCCCTGGATCAGGCAGGGCAGGGGCGCACTTTCAGTGTATGCTCAGCAGAGATCTCTCTGCCCCCTGGTTAGTCTGATCCCCTTCTCACTAGGCCTTTATCTCTGGGGCTCTGCTTGTCCAGGTCGCGGATGGTCTGAGCCCTGTTCTGCCTGCTTAATCTTTACACACCAAGAAAACTTTGACTATTTCCAGCTTACATTTTGTTTTCCATGTACTTTATGCTCATTGTAACTAGTAAGATTTTAAGGCACACTATCAAACCTTTAAAAAATCAAGTACTGACAAAAATGTATTCATATACTGTTATGCAAAAATGCTTTTAAAATCTGTACATTTATCTTTGTTTTTTAAAATAAAGTTGTTCAATTTTTAAAAAATGAAAATTTACACAGCACCATAGATGAGACCCCAGATGACCTTCTTCTTGTACTGAGCTCACAAGATCAGTAATTTGGAAGCTTTAGGTTGATAACTGCAAAATGACTAGCCACACCTCCTCATTTGAATTCCTTTTGGTTCTTCTGTTTTACAAGCACAGGAAGAGGCAATACCATTCTTCACAGAGACATTGTACAGCAGGACTAATATTCTCTTACACTGTGAATTTAATAGATGGTATGACTTTCAACTGCTGTCTGTAAGCTAAATCTTTATTTTTAGTTAATTTGTTTCAGTCTTTTACTAATCCATAAATAAATTTGCATTAATCATCTCTTTTCTTCTACTTATTTATACTTCCCTCCTAGATTTGTGTGACTCTAAGAATCAATTTACAGGTGATATTTATGTGATATTACAGAAGGACTTTTTAAATTTTTTTATTGAATTTTTAAATGTTATCCCTTTTCCCGGTTTCCCCCTTTATACCCACTATCCCATCTTCCCTCCCCCTCCCTGCTTCTATGAGGATGTTCACCTACCCACTCCCTCCTTACCACCTCTGTGCCCTGGCATTCCCCTCCACTGGGGCATCGAGCCTTGGCAGGACCGAGGGCTTTTCCTTCCATTGATGCCCAGCAAGGCCATCCTCTGCTACATATGCAGCTGGAGCCATGGGTCTGTCCATTTGTACTTTTTGAGAGTTTAATCCTTGGGAGCTCTAGGTGGTTGATATTGTTGTTCTTATGAGGTTGCAAACCCCTTTAGCTTTTTCAATTCTTTCTCTTACTCCTCCATTGGGGACCCTGTTCTCAGTTCAGTGGTTGGCTGCGCACAGTGATACTAAAAGGGATTCTGCTATTAGAGTATGAGCATCATTACAGTACCTTTATGCAGTTTGGTGAATACAAGTTTCATTCCTTTCTCTCATATGCAGGATCTGGATTTGTCTTATGACACTAAGGATTTGACAGAGGGTTCAGGATTTAGTGGCTGCTCTTCAGAGAACCCATGTTTAATTCCCAGCATTCATAGGTCGGCTCACACACCATCTGTAACTCCTGTACCAAGGAACCTTCTATCTTCTTCTGGCCTCTCTTGGCACTTCATGTGTTCAGTGCACAGCTATACATTCAGGCAAGCATTCTTAACCATAAAATGAAGGTTTAAATGTCTAATTTGGGCATGGTGGTACATGCCTTTAATCCCAGCACTAGGTAATCAAAGACAGGTAGAATATTTTGAGTTCATGACATGTCTGGCCTACATAATGAGTTCCAGTACAGTCAGGACTATATAGAGCAATCTTGTCTCCAAAAACAGATTTTTAAGTCTAATTATTTTTTTACAAATCCTACAGCAGATGGTGGTGGGGGTGTTGCTATTTGAGATGAGAAAGGGGGTCAGTGAGAGCAGCAAAAGACAGAGAGCACCCGGAAAGTGAGTATGATCAATATCTGTTATTTACATTATGAAAATGTCATCGACTAAGCTGTTGTTTTATGCAGCTAATACACACTGACAAAAAATGTAGAATGAAAAAGTTCTCACTCGGCACCCATTGTCTGACGAGCACGGGTCTGTGTGACTCTGAAATGTATGCCACTCAGGCAGAAGCTCCCCTTTACAAAGACGGTGCTGAAGCTGCCACTACCCTCTGTGAAAGGTAACTCAGAGCAGCCAAAGTCTATCTTCAGTTGCTTTGTTGAATCATGAACAGGACAGAAAGCGAATTAGCATCGACGGCACTGGCTTTCATTTAGATTAGAATTACCTCCTCTCATACTTTTACATATTCATCGCATTGAGGCAACTGATGGCTTTTAAATTTCTCCAGAAATCAATCCAGATTAGGAAACTTGAATACTTAGTTGTCACCAATTCAATATCACTGGTGGGAATAAGGTGTCATTTTCATTACATTTCTATCTGACATTGATTTTTTTTTAATCCCATGGTGAGACTCAGACTTGAAGTGGTTTCAATCTCCTAAGGAGATTTCCTCCAAGAGCCTTTTACCCCAGTCAGTTTTCAGCCTCTGTGGTTCCCACACCCCACACCAGCAAAGCTACACGCGGGGAGCCAAAAGGCAAAGAGTATTCCCTAACTCTGGAACAGCAGCTAATTGAAAATACTCGAGTAGACGGCAGAGGTACTGTAGCCGTGAAGCCAGGTTTCTCTCACCCTCACCACACACTGAGCTGAGCCTTTTAGCCTCGTACCCATCAGGATCTACCTATTCCAATCCCAACATGCTGAACATGCCAGAGCAGACGTCAGGAAGGACTCTCTAACTCAGCGGGTTCCTAGGTTCTTGTGTATTAATCTCTAAGGAAAGAGATTCATGCATAAAAGGGGACAAAAGGGAAGGTTGGAAATAATACTGTGGCAGGGTATTCGCTCATCATGTGCAACTTTGATTCAGTGCCATAAAGGAAGAAAGTTAAAAAAAAAAAAAAAGACAACAAAAAACCAGTCTCGCCAGAAACCTTAAGGGTCGCATCTTCTGTCTAAAAATCAGGCTGTAAACACAGAAGCTCACTCTCAAGTGGAACAGTCTTTGTCAAGACCTATACCCTTAAGCTGTGATACTTGAAAGCCGAAGAGAAATTTCAATTTTAAAAGCATGAAATAACTTAAAGATACAACATGGTCTTCCATCTAAGAAACTGGGTGTTTTGACTGGTAATAAATAACAAAAAGCAATTAATAACTTCCCCAAACCTGAATGTTAATTGCCTACGTTATCCACCCTTGAAGAGGAAGGAAATTCTGCCTGCTGATAGAAGTGTGGCACAGAGGAGAGAGGCTATGTCTACTCTCAATGTTCTGACCTACAAACAACTGAATGATTAGCATCCTAACATCCCCTGAAAAAAAGGCAGCCTGGGATACTCTGCAGCTCCCAGTGGCTCTCAGCACTGGGATCAAGCCATACACTAGGAAAACCCAGCATGAAACTGCTGACCCTTGGCAGAAGTGAGCCCTAGGTAGACAACTGTCAAATTGGGGTTACTTTGGGAGTCCAGTCAAGCAGCAAGCCCACGATGACCTGTGGCCTGGACAAAGCTAGCCTGAGATGACTACTAGTCAGGCACCACGCAGGGCCATGCCTAAGATACCCCTTGCCATGATCCTTAAGGTATGAGGTGGGGCACAGCACTCCTAAGACCACTCCTGAAATAACCCCAGACACTCAGAGGCCCTAGGCGCCTCTAAAAGGTAAGAGGTGGAGAAATGAAAAAGAAAGAGAAAGAGAACAATGGATGTACAATGAGGAGAGGCAGAACTGGAGGGTGGTGAGGAACAGCCTGATATGAGTAGCCAGTGATGTCATCTGGTACCACAGTGGTGTTCTGGTTTGTACTGACATAAGGGTTTGTTGTCCAGCATCAGGGATCTTTACTACATAAGGCCAGGCAGACATCCCTAGTTTGGACTTTTACCTAGAAACATGTTGATGTCTGAGGTCTATGCAGAAGTGGGGTCACCCCTCACCTGAGCATTGTAAGAAAAATGATTCTGGCTGCATGAGAGCCAGAATGGTCTCACACACTGTGGGAGTTGCAAGTAAGCCAGCCCCAAGTGCATGATCATGGGAGAGCTGGCCCTGTAACTTGTCTGCTGCTCAGTGGCATGGGTGAGGGAGAGATGACCTTCCCTCCTGGCTTGCCACCTATAGCAGACAAAAGAGCTGGCCCCAAAGTCATTAGATTAGAAAATATGGCCCTGCAAATCATTTGCTGAAGCATTCAGAAGAGCAGATCTGTACCTCACCTGGGCAACACAGTGGAGCTAGCCCTGGATGCAGGGATTCTGGTGATCATGGTCCAAGGGCATGAGTGTGGGAAAGCTGGTCATTTCTCTTGTCTACTTATATAGTGGCATTGTTGAGGGAGAAATCCCCTCCCCTCTCTTTTGCCCTCCCCACAGGTGGCAAGTGGGAGAGTTGACCTCAATTGGATCATGAGAGCAGGAGAGAAGGCCCTGCCCCTCACCTCAGCAGCACAGTAGAGCCGGCCCTGGATGTGGGGGCTGAGAGTGAGCTGTCTCCAAGGGGTGAGTTTAGGAAAACCAGTCTTCCTCTTATTTGCTGGGCTATGGCACAAAGGATAGAGAGAGGTTCCCCCCTCTCCTCCCTCAACCTTCACCACCTGTGGTAGACAGGAGAGCCGGATCTGGGGACATGAGAATGAGAAAACTGGCCATATCTCTCACTGGCAGCAATACTTGGGAAGAGTAGGACCTGTACCTCATGTGGGCAGCAGGGTAGAAGGAATAACAGGAGCACCTTACTTACAAGATAGTTTTAACAGTCGTGTACATTTTTATCAGATATTGTGCTTAGATTTTTTTCTTTTAGCTTTTCAAAATTGCCTGAAGCCTGTTGCTTTATGCCTTATTATACTAAAGAAAAATTGATTTGTTTAATCATAAATACTTAGTGGTGAACAGAAAAACATTCACATTCTTGCTGAATTACACATTTATGAGATATTAGACCTTAGAAGGAAGAACTGGTAATGGAAAGTCTGAAATAATTTAATTATAAGCAATAGTACCACTCAAATACTTTAGAAAAATTATTTGTACTGTGTTAACATAAGAACATAGATAGATAGATAGATAGATAGATAGATAGATAGATAGATAGATTGATAGATGATAGATAGATGATAGATAGATAGATAGATAGATATGTAGATGATAGATAGATGATAAATACATATGTAGATGATAGATAGATGATAGATAGATAGATAGATATGTAGATGATAGATATGTAGATGGTAGATAGATGATAGATAGATATGTAGATGGTAGATAGATAGATAAATGATAGATAGATAGATACATAGATACATAGATAAATGATAGATAGATAGATAGATAGATAGATAGATAGATAGATAGATAGATAGATAGATAGATAGATAAAATAGTTCAGAATAAAGAGCATGCTTGGGGCTCTGGGTTTGATCTTTGTTACAATGTATAAGTTAAAAAAGACACTGCTATTTAAAATTATTATGGTGTAGACATTGTGAGCATTTTTTAAAAAGCAGTGGCATTCTGAATTATTGGACAGAAAATCTACCCACCTGGGAGCAGCTGCAATACTATTTGGGAGACCAGAGAGATGTTCTGCTTACTGTTACTGCTAGGACCATGATATCTGAAAATGACATCTCACATGTACCTTGGTAGCAACATCTTGTCTAATTGACATTGGCTTAAGGAGTGAGACAGGCCATACTGACTGCCAATTTGATAGGATTTAGAATCACTTGACAGACAAGACACAAAGCACATCTGTGAGGGATTGGTACACAGGAGACTGAAGTAGAAAGACCACCTTAACTGTCATGGGTACCATTCAAGGGGTTAGAATCCCAGACTGAGCTGAATAGTTTGCTGTAGCCACAAAATCCACATAAGTGCATCCCAAGACCTCTTGCTATCCTACAGATGTTCAGCTGAGCACAGGCTTCTTCAGGGAGAATCCGGCTTCTTCATGCAAACTTGAGATATCAGTTCTTCCAGGTGTAAATTGAAAATCATCTTTCAGGTTGAATTGTGTCAGAAGAATTAGACAAGTCTTCTTGACCAGTCTAAGTCCTGAAATCCACCTGCTTATCTGTCTTATTCACCTTCCCTGATGCTTCCTTTCCATGTTCATTGGATCCATGACAACTTTAGGTTTTGGTTTCATCTGATATCTAAGACCACAGGTCTCTAGAAATCAACTTGACTTTTCTCCATCAAACATATGAAAATCCACATATTGATTCCCATTAATCTTATGACTATGATGCACCTCACTGTTTTCCAAATTTCAACCCAAACTTCCACTACTTTTGCAATGTCCCTATCTGGAACCTGAACTGTCTCCCTCCCAAATCCATCCCAACCATGATTCCCTGTATCTCCCCATCTTTGCCATCCATTCCATGGAACCAGAAATCCTTTCTTAAATTCCTGGAATAAATAAATATTCTATGTCAAATTAGTCATTCTGGACCCCAAACTTGTAAAAGTAACACCGTAATAATGCTTTTTCTTCATCACTCAAATATATTTTACAGATGTAAAATGAATAATTATATCCATGTATAGTTCGTGTAAAAGTTGTATCCAGGAGCAGATTCCAGACTATTTCTTGCTTTTTCCTGGGAAACTTTTTTTTTAGTGGAATGACTTCACATCATTCTCTCCCTTAAAGCAGTCCTCCTGAACCTGTGAGCTCATCAAGAACACAACCAATAGAAATGCCTATTTACACAGGAGGCAGTTCAGGCCCAGATAGAAGATAACGGGAAAGAAAGTTATTGTAAGACAGCTCTGTCATGGAACTCACGAAAGAAAAAACAGTTGGAAGAAGGGAGAGGAAGAGAAGGAAGGGGAAAGAGGAGGAGGCCCTTACTTCCCCTTAACATGTTATTCACTCCTGCTATTTATTTGTTTGTTTTCGTCTGAATAGGGAAAGCTATTTCTGGGAAAAGAAAGCATAATAACTCTTCCTTGAGGGTACTTTCTTGAAATTATTTGAGATAATTGTCTCAAGGTGCATAAACTTTCTTTAAGCATAAACTTGCTTTAAACCTGCTTACTTCTCTCTACCCATCCCTTTCCCCAAGCTTTTATATATATATATATATATACCTCATTTTATATTCATATATATGTGATATATATATATATATATATATATACCATATACACAAACATGCACACACATACAGGCACAAAATATACACACACCAAAATAAATACATCTGTATATATAAACATGATAGTATATATATATATATATATATACATATACATATATATACACATTACACACATGAACACAGTCAGAAATATACACACATACCAAAATAAATGAATCTGCATACATACACACATACACATATATATATATTATATACCACACACACACATATATATATTATATATATACATATATGAGTGTATGTGTGTGTGTTAGTGTATATGTGTGTGTGTGTTTTTAAAGTAAAGTAGACTTCCTTGTGTTCTTTCTGCGTCTCAGGGCAATAGCATTTACAGGCTAATGAAGATGAGGACTGATGCTTATTAAAAGCTTTATCTTCCGGAGACCTTTATGAGTCCAGTGTGCCCTTAACCTTTCCTAAATCATTCTTCCAGTCTCTTTTTGTCAAACCAGAACCAGTGGAGGCTGCACAGAAGCTTCCTTAAAGGCAATGGCTCTGTCTCATATACACCAGATAGGGTTACAGAAGCTTTCTTAAAGGCAATGGCTCTGTCTTGTGTACACCAGATAGGGTTACAGAAGCTTTTTTAAAGGCAGTGATTCTGTGTGATGTACACCACCCAGTGTTTTGTAGCACATAAGTTGATGAGCACAAGAGTTGAAAGATACAAATGGTTGCAGCTTTTCTGTCATCAAAAATTCAACAAATAAATAAACTGCTTTATTGCCTTAATTTTATTTACATATGCCATTCACTTCCTTTATTTATACAACCAATCTACCTTAAACTCTAAAGCTCAGTATTAGTTGAGGTGCACTTAAGTACATTTATATATATGATGTCCTGAACTATGATCTGTTATGTCTTGGTACAATCATGTGCAACAGTGCCATGTAAAATTAAGATAGAAATAAATAGTTTTATATATGTATGTGAAAAGGCCAAGCATTCAGTCATTCAAACAAAGAAAAAGAAATACATTAAACATTTAATTTTCTCAGGATGTTGAGAAACTCAAACACAGTAGTTCTTGCTAACTAACGGTAGAGGACATAGTCCAAAACCTCACGTAGATGCTTGAAACTGCAGGTAGTACCAGACCCTATAATAAGGTTTTCCCCCTCTGCATACCTGCTATGATGCTGATTTTCAAGTTAGGCAAAATGAAAAACTAAGAAAAACAATAATAAAACAGAGCAATCACAACGATATACTATAATTAAAGCTGTGTACATATGGTTTCTCTTCTCCACCTTTAACTCACTGCATTGAGCTCACCCTGTTCTTATGAAGAATAATGAAGCATGGTCAGGTGACTGTCATGGGCGTGTGGCATTGTGGCATGGCACTAAGTGACAAGGGAAGAGCTACTTTAAAAAGAGCTACTTAGACATAAATAATGCACGTCGGCTAACTGAGTTACCAACTGCCTAACAGGTGGGTAGTATATACAGGGTGGATACACTGGACAAAGCCTTAATTTACAAAGAGAAACAAAACAAAGGATTAAGTTCCATTATGGTAGTCAGATGATTGGACAACTGAAAACTTAAGAACTGTCAGATTTGTGGATCATTTACTTAAAATGTTTAGACTAAAGTTGACCTATACAGTAGGGAAAGTTAAACCACAAACATAAAAGCATGAATGAATCTATTCATGAGCTTGTTCTCCCCAATGCAGAGGGAGGGTACTTCAACCAAAAGCACAAAGATAATAATAAGTTCTTTGTTATTTCATACTTTCATTAAAGCAAACTTAAAATTTACACCTTAAAAAAATAAAAACTTTACTGGTGTTCTCCTTTTGATTTTTCCTCACCAAGTAAGGGGTCCATCAGAGAAAATTAAAATGGAAGGGGGGTAAAAGTCAGCACAGGATAGATTTCTTTTCTAAACTACATTGTTATTGGCATCGTTGCCTTCTCTTTCCTATGTGCACCTGCCTAGTGCTTTAATCACACAAGCATAAAACATAGGAAGAATAGCTCAAAGAGTTTATGTTGCCCACAGGGCTCCAGGGGGCAAATGAGCATAAGAAATGGCTCCTTCCTGTGTGGGGCCTAACCTGGCTGAGCTAAAGTCAAATATATGGAAAGTTTAGATCTCCATTTACTCCACTGGATTGGAGGAGTGAGTCCACTGGTGGTGGCCGTCCTCCAAACTGTGCATTAGTTCCCCAATACTGGTGCATTCTGTGAGGATCACAGGTAGTAGTGGCCCATCCAGATCAAAAGGAAACCAGAGAAACAGCCCTTCCCTGACCCGTAACTGTTATCTGGGAAGTTGAACTTCCTATTTCAGACTTACTATCCATTTTTTTTCCTCACAGGCAAGGCCTGCTTCCTGTGAGATGACCCCAGCAGAGGTTTCAGACCTTGGTATTTTGTACCTGAGGCCTTTCGCTGAGAAAATTGACTGTGAGACCTTGATCTTCAATACTATCTGCCTATTGTGGCGTCTCTCCCGGGTCTCTTCACCCCTAAATTCTTCATTTCTTCACAGAATTTAGCTGAACAGCACTTTCCCCTGCCTGTTTATCTCCATGTCTGTCTTCCTGCTGGTATTTATTGCTTATCACTGTAAAGTCTTTATTGAATGTAATCTGTTTGGGGATATAGTTGGCATGAAAGATGCTCCACCAAACGAAGCTGTAAAGTATTATACATAAATACTTAATTTCCGGATTTATTTATTATCCTCATTACTTATTTACTGCTGTACGTACCCAGGACACCTTTGGAAGAAATAAATCTGGTCAGTTGCTCTCCCAAATTTGATCAGAATATCTTATAAGATATAAATCATGGCATTATATAATTATTAATATTCTTCATATGACTGGCCCAGATTACAGTATACAAAAACTTTTTCACAGTTCTTCCTCCCGGGCACCCAGTGTTGAGAAACTCTCAGCTCTGAGGTGCGGGTCAGAGAACTGAGACTCAGCATTTTGAGCAACAGAGAAGAGGTCACCTGAGAAAGAAGCCTCACACATTGGCAGAAACCCAGGGCTCCTGCTGTAGGCTCTAACCTGGTGAAAGTTGAGGATAAAGAGTTTACTGTGCACTATGTTTTGTCTTCAGCTGCATTTCCTGAACTGAACGGTCTATTTAATCCAAGCCCATTAAAATCTAAGTTTGAATCTGAAGCCTTGAATAGAACAAATACTAAAGTTTTCTGTATGGCCACAGGCAAGCTGTGATCTCTTGCAGATCAGCAAGTGCAGTAGTTTATATGCACCAAAAAATGTTAGCAATGACTGGGCTAAGGTTGTGGCATTCAGTGATAATTCTACTGATGTGCAAGATTAGGATCCTAATCAGGTGACTGTACCAATTAAAGGGGACAAAGATCCTCACAGAACATAGATCAGGTTACACAAGTGATTTGATGACCTTTATTACTGACGGGCTGCTAGGGCACATTTAAATAATGAATGTGCACAGTGATAGCCTTACAAGTAACATCAGCTGCATTCATTTTATCGAATACCTTTGTATCTAATAGGAGTAGAAGGGAAGGCTAAAATATACAGATAAAGAATTTGTATACCTAAATCAGTATATTGAAATGGTAAAGGTTCCTCCCATACACCCTACTGAAATGACAAACCCACAACATCTTCTGCTTGGATGTTTATTTTGTATAGTCAATTTGTATACACAGTATATACTATACATACTATACTATACATACTTACATACATACATACATACATACATACATACATCTTTTCCTGTAGAGAGGTCTTCCATAGAGCAAATTAGTCTTGCAACAAAAAATTTAAAGTATTCCATACTTTATCATCGTCCTCAGGAAATGTTTCAGGGGAAAAGAAAATCCCTCTTATTCAGGGCCTTGTACACTGAATCCTCCCTCAGCCTTTATGCTGATCCAGACCCAGAAGGGCGCTTACCAGGCAAACTGAGAAAGAGAATATCAGAAGAGTGGTCCTTCTCATCACCAGATAGCTTGCAAACAGCCTCTGCTCATGGAACACTTTCTGCTCTAATTGAAACATCGGCTCTGCAAATCCAAATAGCACAAAGTCATTCCACATTCTTTCCTAGAGGGGCATTTTAGTGTGAACTCCAATGGCTGGACACAAGCAATTCCTCAAAGGAATAAATTAACTATCAAATCTCATTCCAGCAGTCAATGAAGCACATTAAGTCCCTTAATAAATACACTGCCTGGGAAATTTTACTCATCTCATAATAAAAGCAGATTAAATAGTGCTTTGAAGTGAAAAATAGTCACTCTTGAACTAAGTATTAGGACCAGATGCATCCATTTTATAAAAAGGAGACAAACAGAAAATATAATGTCTCAATTATATTTGAAAACTATCAGAAAGAAATGAAATGAAAAATAAGGAATGTAACACATCATATGTGTAGGACAGTGGACGGGGTAAATTCCTGCCATGTTTTCTATTCATATTTCTTTATTTAGTTCAGTAATTTTAAAAAAGTTACAAATCGCACGAGTTTCAAAATGTGTACCAAAATAATTAACTTTTTTGTTCAAGTATATAAAAATTAAGGTATTCCAACGGGACTATGTTGTGTGCCTCCATAACACATTGATGTTAGCAATAGTTTTGTTCACCAAATTTATTTATATATCCAAAAAAAATGGTTAGAATAATCTGTTGTTACCTTTGTTCCAGCACTGTGACCAAAATCCCAATAACTTCAAGGAAGAATGATTTATGAGTGCTCGTGATACAGAGAGTTCTGGCTACCTTTCTCTTCCTGATTCTCTTAGTCTGCCTTCTCTGGAAATGGACAGGGGGTGGGACTGGCAGGATGGCTAAGTAGGTAAAGTGTCTGCAGCCAAAGATGACGACCTGATTATAATCCTAGGACCCACATGATAGAAGAAAGCCAGCTCTGACAATTGTCCACTAGCCTACAAAAACACACACACACAAACACACACACACACAGACACACACACACACACACACCTAACTCATCTAGATGAATCCAAATCCAGTAAGGCTGACAATAAAGATCAACCATCACAGATAATAATGAGGATTTGCAGTGACAGTCTACAAAGTCTACTACGACACGCTTAATAAAATGTTAGAGGAAGAAATTCAAAATTATAAGTAGCAAATAAATTATACTAATATAAAGAATATGATGCTATTATAGATAATCAACAAATTTGGGCTGAGTCTCTGTTGGACGATGATGTGAGACACTTGATTTAAATTATCTGAACAAGGAAACAATCTCCTTGGGGTTACAATATACTTTTAGACAATAAATCTTGAAATAATGTTCACAGCCAGACTGTTTATATAATAGAATACCTAGTAGATTAAGGGACAAATTCTCCAAATGGGGAGATTTCCTTACTGCTTTTACCATGCGTTAGTGACAAATCTTGAAGTTATGCTACTGTATAATGGAACATGAGTCAGACATAAATAAGATGTGTTAGCTACCTGGTGGTCTAACTTGACCAGTGATTGGGAAAAGCATTGAGACTATCTCCTTTAAATATCACATCTGGAAAGAGGATGAAAAGACTCACTTGTAGCTGAGCCTACATCTGAGGCCAGAGCTCACACATTTTGTTTTGAAGAGAAAAAGGACAATGTGTACCTGTATGCCATGCCTTATCGACTAAGACCAGCTCCAAACGCTCCTTATGTCTTAAACTCTTGGCTAATCTACAAAATGCCCAACTCAACAGCAAATGAATCTAACCGCTGAGTTTTTTTTCAATCTCATAGAGTCTTAAACGATTTCAAATAGTGTTCTCACATGGAAGCTTTTGAAGGGGGAGGAAAGAAACAGTGTGGGTGTGCATTGGCATGTTAGAACAAATCATATAAGGGAATCACATAAGTGAACGTGGGTCACCAGTGAGTAGAGTTTACCTTTTACATGGCGGTGTTGTGGGCTATCCACCAGGAAAGACTGCCCAAACATGGGTGTAAGCCAATACAAAGTCTTTATTAGGCAGCTGGTGTTCAGGATCCTAATGGAGCGCTGGGATCGTTCTTAGGGTAAGCTTTGGTTGTTGTTGTTGTTGTTATGAAGTTGAAAGTAGGACCTTGTATCACACTCGGGACTACTCTGGGGGAGAGGAGGTTATTTCCCAGGGATAAAGCTACTTGAGGAGGGTGTCACAGCGCTAGGTAAAGGGTGATGGGGCAGTGGTCACTGCCAAGAGCCTTGGACCGGATCTTGCTGTCACATAATGCAGGTAAAAGATACTGGGACAGCAAAAAGGAATCAAGGCACCAACCAACATACTTAGAGCGGGCTCTCTTTGTGTAAGTCCAGAAAGTCAGCGTAGGCAGTGTCGGGGTAGAGATGCCGGAAGCTGTCCGCCAGTGGTACAGCCTGTAGCAATTCCCCAAAGCCTTAGCGCTCTGGGGAATAAAACCAGCATTCTTTTTGTTTCCTTGGGGGTTACGAAGATCAGTTTCTTTATGAGCCACATTGAGACCCTCACATAACACAAGAGGGTTTTCAGGAAGCCAAGTCCTTTCGAAACTTTTGAAAAGCTTCATCCCAACGCTGTCTGTATGCCGGTCTTACAAGACCCCTGCCTCCTTGTTCAGCTACAATCACCCGGCCTTCTTGATCAGATTCTTTCTCACCAATGCCATAAGAGACTTTGAGTGAGCACTGGCGGGAAAGTAGGCCCACACTGCTGCGTCCTTCTTTGTCTGATGGAGCTGGCCAGCTCTTGGAGTTCAGCCGGGAGTTTGTTCTCTGAGAATTTGGTCTCTTGGAGGCACAAGATTGCTGGTGCTTCTTTCTTTAGCCCATCCAACCCTTTCTTTTTAATCCAGGCTCGAAACCCATCCACATTCCAGGAGATATCTTGAGTGTGGCAGATTTGCTACTGGGTGAGGTTTTCTGATCTGGAGGAGCCTCGTACAGGACAGGGCCCTCTCCTGCAGCCTCCTTCTCAGTTTTCTTTGCTGCCCCCTTACTCTTCTTGGTCTTTGGCTCCGACTTTGGCTCTTCGACAGCCCCCCTCTTTGCAGCTCTCTTCCACCCACCACCACCCTGGCTTTGGCATCACTGTGACAAAAGCCCTTAGGCACCTGGAGCACAGAAGCAGTGTTTACTATGCTGCCTCCCAAGGGATTCAGGGAGCCCGTCACAGCACAAAGAATCAAGGCTGCTTTTAGGGTGAGCTTTTAAACATAAAAGCCACATTCCAGACTGACTTTCTACCACTGACAAGAACAGTTAGCTGGAAGTGGAACGAAAGAATTCAAAAGGCAAGGTCAGTACATTGAGAGGTTTCCTAAAAAACGATGGGCTCTGATGGATTAGGTCTTTGTTTTCATTTTGGCTGGCGAGGCTGTCTACATGCTGAGTTTTATGACCTGAATGGGATTTCCATCATGGACTCAGTCGTGCTAAGGTTGAGGGACCTGTTACAAAGTTAACTGATAGTATAGAAATAGAAACCTATGTCTCATTCGGGCACTGATCCGAGCTCTTAAAGGCTGAGCTGATATGAACCTTACTTATTTTTGTTCAGCCTTCTTACTTCCAAATAATCAACGTCACCTCCACATTTTTCTCTATCCTGCACAGAAGGGTGGGGGTGGATCAAAAAGCACTTGATAAGACATTGCCTCCCTCAGATTGTTTCTCCTCTTGTGATCATCTATAGACTCCCCTCTGCCTCACACCAGGCTGTTCTATAACTTTCCCAGCTATGTTACATGTCAGCTTGTCCATGATGGCCCTTACAGGACGACTCTCATGTGATGGCATGCATACAAAGACTGCAGATTTAAATAGGAGACAGAGCTATGACCATACAATGCCGAGTGCCCACAGAGTCACTGGAAGGCTTCCTATTCCTGTGCATGTTATGGTATTGACTCAGAAGGTCCAGCTTCTTAGCACTTGCAAGTCAAGATCCTTCCCTATAGGCAAGTAAGCATCCTTGGATTTGTTCTTTTAATAGGGGGAACTTAGCGGGTGTTATGAATGCTGGCATTAAGTCCTCAAGGGGTGCCCAGTGTCTCAATATGTATTCACCAGCCAAGGTGCGTCTTCTCATAAGCCAGTCTACAGACCAGTGCAGTTTCACTGTTTTCCATAGGAAATGAGGTCAAACTAAACCCACGCACTATTACTGACGACAGGAAGCGTTTACTGGCAAGAACCTGATATGGATGCCTCCTCGGAAGCTCTTCCAGAGTCATACTGATACAGCGGAGGATGCTTGCAGATAACCTGAACAGGAGGACCCCAGTGAAAAAGCTAGAGAAAGGACTGAAGTAGCTGAAAGGGTCTGCAACTCCATAGGAAGAACAAAATGATCAACTAACCAAACCCACCACAGCTCCCAGGAACTGAAACACCATCCAATGAGTTCACATGGCTCCAGTTGCACTTGCAGCAGAGGATGGCATTGTCTGACATCAGTGGGAGGAGAGGACTTTGATCCAGCGAAGGCTTGTTTTCCGAGTATAGGGGAATGCCAATGTGCTGAGGTGGAAGATGGTGGTTGGGAGACCTTCATGGAGGGAATGGGAGGGGGAAGGGAGATGGGAATGGGGAAAGGGGATAACATCTGAAATGTAAATGCAGAGAATATCCAATTTAAAAAAAAAAGAAAGAAATGAGATCAAGTGTATAACTTTCCTGAATTGATAGTTTTCTGAAGAAAGGGCACAATGTCACTCCCCACACAGACTTCCTCTGCTCTCTGCCATCCACCTGTAAGTTAGGACCCTTTAAAAATACAACTCAACTTACTTCCCTGATACTGGTTCATTGCCAGGAAGTCACATCTCCACAACAGCCCATTTCTCATGATCTACTGGCATTTGACAATCTATGAATTTTCCCCATTGCTTATTGTTTGCCACTAAAAAGAATCGTGGCGCATGCTAATATCTAGAGAATCAAAGACAGAAAAATTAAGTATATAAAAAAGCAATTTTAAAAACATACCTTTCCCACCATGCATGGTGGTACATGCTTTCAATCTTAGCTAGCACTTGAGAGGCAGAGGCAGATACATATCTGTAAAAATTCCTAGCATATAGTTACCTCTCAGTAAAAGTTTGCTGTATTTCTTCAAATTGTATCTCAACAAATGAATATCACTATGTTCATGCACAATAACTTATGTTAATAGTCTAATAGAAAATGGAGTCTTTTGATAGGTTATGGCCCTGGGAAACACCTATTATTTGGCTAATTGAACACAGCAGTAAAATGGCTCCTAATGACATATTTCTATATCCATAGATCAGTCCATTGTTCAAGCGTCGTCACTGAAGTTTCTTCTTGCAGTAGATGGGAATGAGCACAGAGACCCACAACTGGACACAGTGCGGAGAGAAAGACTTTAGGGGCCCTAACTTCTAAGTTGGAAGCCTTCATCAAACCTTTCTCTCAAGGCTCAGAGACCAGTGCGGAAGAAGAGGCAGGAAGAGTGTAAGAGCCAGAGGTGGTGAAAGACTCCAAGGAGAATGCATTTTCTAGATACAGCAGGAACAATGCACATATGGACTCACACAGACTGTGCCAGCATGCACAAAAGCTGCACAGGCTCAGGCCAGACAAACGTCCCAGCACAGAGGAGTGTAAGTACTCACAAAGTTCTACCATGAACCAAGAAGCTAT